>NW_024070185.1:53983439-54357232 GCF_014754425.2 Oryx dammah
GTGCATTTTCTTGGCAAAACTCTATTAGTCTTTGCCCTGCTTCATTCCACATCCAAGGCCAAATTTGCCTGTTACTCCAGGTGTTTCTTGATTTCCTACTTATGACTCCCCACTATGTGCACTCCATGCCAATGGAATTTTATGTTGATGTGCTTTTTTAAAATGCATTTCTTCTCGTGGAGAAAAGAGGGAAAATAGTTCAAGCCACTAGATTGAGAAACTTAAGGAGTTGAACTAATATAAAATTAATGAGATACATTTTTCATTATAGATGTAAAATGCAGTTATCGTAAGTAGGTGTCATTGATTTCCAGGGAATTCCCACCCACTTACTTAATGAAAATAAAGGTATTTTGATACAAGTTTTTTATTTAGAAACAATAAAATAGAAGGCACAAACTGGGAAATAGTATTGTACATATAAATATTAAGGAGATACAGATAGATATCCCTCAGGTTGGCTTATTTTTCTGTAGTCAAAATAGCTTTAGTTTTTCAGTGCAATATATATTTAGTCAAAGCATTCTGTTTGCTCACAAGGATGCATTAATACCCATGATCCTTTCTCTTAAGATAATTACAATGGTGTGAAGAAAAATACAGTAGAGAATTTAAGTAAAATCCATGTAGTAATCAGGTAGAATTTCATATATCCTGATTTTTCTATATTGTGTGGCTCCTATGTGGGTGAAGATTTCCTTTCCTATTCAAACCTGTGGCTATGGGTGGTGGCTGGGATTCCATCTCATCTTTGTGCAGTGCATCTTGCTGTTTCCTAAGGTGATCTAGTGGTCCACAGAAGATGTCTAAGCATAAAGCCACCGAAGCAACTGGAGAAATGACACCAAGTATTCAGTGCCTTATTTTCATGTGGCAAGACCAGCACATTGTTAAACAATGATTTTAGAAATAGATGGGCAGCTTTTTGAGCACAAAAAAATCTTTCTGCTTTTCGAAGCCTAAGGTAATACTCAGCAAATAGTAGATGTACACAGCACTGTTAATCAATTTATTGACCTATATTGATAAAAAGTATTAAATAGGAAGTCATCAATCCTTAAAGGTGAGACATGCTTTCTAAGCTCAATTTCTTCCACTTTTTATTCACTATTCTTGTAAGACTTACTTAAAATACTTACAATGAAAAATCTTCTAGAAATAAAAAATGAAATAATAAAGTCTTTAGTTCATGTTTGTCTCGAGTAAAGTAAGGCAGAATTGACAATCATTTGGATAATTTTGGCAAAAGGCTTAGAATGCGCAGGTAATTAATGACATTAGGCTGAACAAGCTGAATTTTAGGTTATAATCATTAGACAACTTAGTTTTTTACTTTCACTGCTCTTTAGAAATGTATTCAGTGTGGAAATTTCCTATCCTGCCATGGGTGAAAACCCAGTGGTCTCATGACTTTTTTCATTTCTTGTAAGTTGTTAAAAATCTAGCCCATATAATAATAAAAAATCCAAACTTGCTTTAAAGTTACTTTTGCCCCAGTCCTAGCTAGGGCTTTGTCTTTTCCCTACTCTTCTTTCCCCAGCTTGTTACCTGTGGGTTCTGATCCCTTTGTGCTTAAGTGGCTAAAAAGAGGAGACTTAGGGAACAACAGAAAGTTTATAACTTGACTGATAGGACTCTCAGGCAGTCAAGTATACTGTGCCTTCTCAGACAGTTATGAAAACTTTTTATCATGGGTGTATTGGAAAACATGTTGCTTCCAGTTGCTGGGGTATGTTATTACTGTTTTATTGATTGCTCTTGTGTTGGGTTCCTTCCTGGGACCTTTAGAAATCCTTTGACTTCCATCTTCTGAGATTCTTTTTAAGCAGTCTTCTCTGTACTGAATCATGAATAGCCCAACACAACTTCATTCCATTCATTCAACTTCAACTCCATGTGACCCATGGTTTTATCCTCTCCCTTGCCAGTAAACTTTAAAAATCATGTTGTTCCCTAATTCAATATTCACTTACTGAGTTCGCCTCTCACAGCACTAGTCAAGCTCTTGACATGATCCTGACAATTTTTATACCCTAATTATGGGCAAGGAGTTAAAGAATCATCCAGTAGTTTCTCAGCCTGTTCTCTGTCCAAGCCCCCACTCACCCCAGCCTCACAGCTCCTGTTGGCAAGCTATGTGTACACCTTGGACAAAAATGAATCAGGAAGACACTTCAATATTCTGTTGAGTTGCACATTTTCAAAGAATGGAATTTAGTCAAATGGTTGTGCTATTTCTTTAGTATTCTTAGTTTCTACCTAAGCTTAGTCAACACTGGACGTTTTATAGTTAATTTTGAATCTGTATATCTGCTGTGCTTTGGATGCAGAGAATGAGAGGTAGTAATGTGTGCTTTTTCTTGCTTGTACCAATCTTCTTTCAAGCTGATGTTACCCAGTATTGCCACATTGAGACCGTGCTGACATACAACTAGAAACTAGAAACAAATATTGTATGAGCTCTATTTTGTGGGTTAATTGTCTGTTTGCACTTTCACTTTGGAATGTGTATAACTTCAGCTATGAATCTACATGAATCTTTTAATGAAAATTATAGCTTTCATATGTATTTGTAGTAGTTGGGTAGGGGAGAGAATGTAGAAGAGTAACAGAGAGAGTCACTGATAAAAGGGAAAAAAGTCCTTTTTGTTTAAGTACCGAACTATAATTCTCAATGCTTTATATCTATGGACTAGAACCTATATTATTTGCAAAGGCAAATGTTTTCCTACTGAATTTTAAAATCTGGAGAGGTTTAGAGATGGTCTTGTGTAACCTCTTGATTTTATGGTTTACATTGTATAATGGGTTTGGAAAAGTTCATCTCTTTCGGTTGTAAAATTCTCAATTCGGTAAAGCTAAATTTACATTTTAAGTGATTACCACCACCCACCCCCTCCCCAGGTCACAAAGCTGAGTTATGGCAGAGATGGAGCTAGAACTCAGATGTAATATGTTGAGCATTCTACTTTGTTGGAGCTAAAACTGATAAGAGATTTTCCAATATTTGTTTCAGGATCTTCTATTTCCATAGGATCTAAAAGAAAAAAAAAATGCACTGGCCATTAGGGATTTCCTTTCTGCTAATGTCATTCAAGCTTGTTACAGCTTTCCATGGTGAGAGAGTATGTGCAGCTGGGTGATGGTGACAGATACGTAGGTAGCACAGGTAATTGTGCTGACAATTTCCTTAAAATATTGCAGTGATTTCTCCCATGACTATTCTCAAGGGTACCTTCAAAACCAAAACAAAAACTTAAGTAGAAAGTGCAATTTATGAAGAATTAATGAGATATATTTGTTTATGCAGCTTAATTGTACATACGTCTCTGTATTTTTAGAGATTACCTATCAGATTCCAATATAAATTAGTTCTTTTACTATTTCTCAAGCAGTTCTAGTACATTAGATGACTTGAATTCTGTATCATTGAACTTAACAGTGTAAAAAAAAATTAACCCTAACATTTAGTAGCATTAAGCAATAGCCAATTTGTTATACTTTTAGATTCTCTGAGTCAGAATTTAGAAAAGACTCAGTAGGGATGGCTTGTTTCTACTCCATGATGTCTAGAGGATCAGCTGATGACTTGAATTGCCAGTTGACCTGAACAGATGGCTTCTTCACTCAATAGTGAGATATCTGGATTGAGATAACTGAAGGATGAAATCAGATGTGATTATTAATTACAGGCCCAATTCAGACTCTGCAACATGGTGGTTTAAGAGTAGTCAGACTCTATATAGTGACTCAGGGATCAAAGAACAAGAAAGCAAGGCAGAAGTTGCATGGCCTTTTATGATCTAACCTTGAAAGTCAGACTGTATCTTCCACACTTTATTGACTTAAACAATAGCAAGTCCACCTAGACTCAAGGGAATGGAATATAGTCCATAGCTCTTGATAGAGGAGCATCAAAGTATTTGTGACCATGTTTTGAAAACAACACATCCCAGTGTTGTTTTCAAGCTTGATTTTTTAAAATTGTTGTCATACTTTTACATTAAAATTTTTTCTGACTTGATTTTTTTAATTGTCATACTTTTACATTAAAATTTGTTCAGTCTCTAAGTTGTGTCCAACTCTTTGCGGCCCCATGGAATGCAGCATGCCAGGCTTCCCTGTCCTTCACTCTCCTGGGGTTTGCTCAGATTCATGTCCATTGAATCAGTGATGCTATCTAACCATGCAAGAGATTATTATTAATTAGAAAAATAGGAATTTAGATTCATCTATATTTTATCTATATATACCATATTGCACTTTATTTCTTTCTGTATCTCTATTTCAGTCTGAAATAATTTCCCTTGCACTAGAACAACTCCTTCTATATTTCATTTATGTGAATCTTCTAGTTTCTATTTGCCTGAAAATGACTTTATTCCTCTTTTATCCTTGAGAATATTTTTATTGAGCTTAGAATTCTAGGTTGGCATTGTAAAGATATTTTATTGATTTGTTTTTGCATTCATTGAAAAAATAAATCAACTATTAGGCTCCTTATTCTTGTAATGATAATGTGCTCATTCTGTGGGTTTTCTTTTTTGTCTTTAATTTCTAGGTGTTTGTGATGAGCCTGACGTGATGTTCTTTGTATTTATCCAGCTATCATTTCTTAAACATGTAATTTGATATCTTTCATCAGTTTTAGAAGATACTTTTTGTCTCATCAGATTTTGTTTCTCTTCTACCCTCTCTCTCCTTTGTTTGGAACTCTAATGATACACATATTAGACTCTTAACACAGTGTCACACACATGCTTTCTTATGTACTTTCCATTCTTTTGACTTTCAATGCTTTAATCTGAATATTTCCTACTTCAGTTAACTATTTCTCTTATGCTGAGTCCAATCTGCTTTTCAGGTTATCTTTTGTGTTCTTATTTTCAGTTACTCTATTTTTAATTATTGAATTAAATTTAATTCTTTCTTATGGATTCTGGTTTTCTTGTGATATTTTCCATTTTGCCTTTTTTGTTGTTGACAATTACAATTATTGAACATCTATAATTCTAATATATTGGGTTACTTGTAAGTCTGTTTCTGTATTTCCCTTTGCTTATTCTATATCTATTTATGCCAGGAAGATTTTTAATTGAATGCCTGTCATTGATTGTGAAAAATATGACTGGTCGGGATAGTGTTTCTTCCTCCAAAAATTTTATTCTCTCTTCTTATAAGTGGTGGAAGGGATAATCGTCTCAGTCCAGGCAGAGACTGAGCTGACTTGAGACTGATTTTCCAGGCTTTGTAAGGCTCTGTCTGTATCTGGTTTAT
Source organism: Oryx dammah (assembly GCF_014754425.2). Classification (NCBI taxonomy): domain Eukaryota; kingdom Metazoa; phylum Chordata; class Mammalia; order Artiodactyla; family Bovidae; genus Oryx; species Oryx dammah. The sequence goes on from NW_024070185.1 coordinate 53,988,717, forward strand.
CCTCACCTCTCTGGTGTAGTTCTCCAAGTCTCCCAACTGAGGCTGTGTCCTAGCCTCTTTAGTAGGTCTTGGACTTCCATTTGTGTATCGTTAATACTGTAAGGCTCTCCCAAACTCAGCATTTTTTCAGCTGATTTCTGCCCGGGGTCTTAGTCTTTTTCTCTGTGTAACTTATTGGCAGATTTTCAAGGGGAAAACAGTGTCCAACTCACATTTCTGCATCTGCCTTCTTTTCAAGATCTTGGCGAGTCAGGTTCTTCCTACATTCATAATTCTAAACTCCACTTTTTGTCTGTTTGCTCTGTGAGATGGCATAAGGCTAAGCTGGCTTCTCAGAATCTTTACTGCTCCAGAATGAACAGAAAACTCCCTAAAAGAAAAGCGGCATACACTAAGTTTGATTTTCCTCAGTGATTTCTTCTTTCCACAAGATCTGATCCTGTGAGTTCTGATCCTATGCACTTCCATGAAGCCTTCAAATAGATGTTTAATTGTAACATCCCCAATGGTAACATTTTGCAAAACCATAGTACAATATCACTGTCAAAATATCGACATAATATGGGTTAAGACAGGAACATTTCTATCACAACAAGAATCCCTTGTGTTACCATTTTATAGCCACACCCATTTCTCTCCTGCCTTCACCCCCTCCTTAATATTCTGGTGACTGCTAATCTTTTCTCCTTTTGTATTTTTTTTTCACATAGCACAATTCTCTGGAGATTCCTGAAGCGTATTGTTCATATCAATAGTCTGTTCCTTTAGACTGTTGAGTGGGATTACCTAGTATGGATATACCACATTTGTTTAACCATTCATCAGTAGAAAGGCATAATAAAGGCTTCCCTGGTAGATCAGCTGGTAAAGAATCCATCTGTAATGCAGGAAACCCTGGTTCACTTCCTGGGTGGGAAGGTTCCCTGGAGAAGGGATGGGATACCCATTCCAGTGTTCTTGCCTGGAGAATCCCACGGACAGAGGAGCCTGTCAGGCTCCAGTCCACAGGATGGCAAAGAGTCAGAAGCAACTGTGCATCGACACACACATACATTATGAATAAAACTGCTCTAAGTACTTGTATCAAGATGTTATGTCAGTTTTACTCTTCATTTCTCTGGCATAAATGCCCACGAGTACAATTGGTGGTTTGTATGATAGCTGCATAGTTTCATAAGAAATGGTAAACTGTTTTCCAGGGTAACTGTTAAAATTTCATATTTCCATTAGCAATTTATGTGTGATCCAGTTTCTCCTCATCTATTGTTAGCATTTGGTACTGTCACAATATTTTAGGTTAGCCATTCTAATAGATTTGTAGTGGTAGCTCATTTTGCTTTTAATGCCGGGAGAAATATCAATCATCTCAGCTATGCAGATGACTCCACCCTTATGGAAGAAAGTGAAGAGGAACTAAAAAGTCTCTTGATGAAAGTGAAAGTGGAGAGTGAAACAGTTGGCCTAAAGCTCAACATTCAGAAAATGATGATCATGGCAGCCGGTTCCATCACTTCATGGGAAATAGATGGGGAAACAGTGGAAACAGTGTCAGACTTTATTTTGGGGGGCTCCAAAATCACTGAAGATGGTGACTGCAGCCATGAAATTAAAGGACACTTACTCCTTGGAGGAAAAGTTATGACCAACCTAGACAGCATATTCAAAAGCAGAGACATTACTTTGCTCACTAAGGTCCGTCTAGTCAAGGCTATGGTTTTTCCAGTGGTCACGTATGGATGTGAGAGTTGGACTGTGAAGAAAGCTGAGTGCTGAAGAATTGATGCTTTTGAACTGTGGTGTTGGAGAAGGCTCTTGAGAGTCCCTTGGACTGCAAGGAGATCCAACTAGTCCATTCTGAAGGAGATCAGCCCTGGGATTTCTTTGGAAGGAATGATGCTAAAGCTGAAACTCCAGTACTTTGGCCACCTCATGCGAAGAGTTGACTCATTGGAAAAGACTCTGCTGCTGGGAGGGATTGGGGGCAGGAGGAGAAGGGGACGGCCGAGGATGAGATGGCTGGATGGCATCACAGACTCAATGGACGTGAGTCTGAGTGAACTCCGGGAGATGTTGATGGACAGGGAGGCCTGGCATGCTGTGATTCATGGGGTTGCAAAGAGTCAGACACGACTGAGCGACTGAACTGAACTGAACTGAACTGAATGGGTAATCCCCTTTCCAGGTGGTGCAGTGGTAAAGAATCTGTCTGCCACTCCAAGAGACACAAGAAATGTGTGTTTGATCCCAGTTGAGTAAGATCCCCTGGAGAAGGAAACGGCAACCCACTCCAGTATTCTTTCCTGGAAAATTCCATGGACAGAGGAGCCTGATGGGCTACAGTCCATGGAGTTGCAAAGAGATGGACATGACTGACTGAACATTCATGCAACAGGTAATCACAGGAACATCTTCTCATGTGCTTATTTTCCATCGCCTTTGTTCATGTTTTTGCCCATTTGCTAGATTTTTTGTTTTTTTTACTACTGAGTTTCGAGAGTGTTTATTCCAGATACTTTCTCTCATTCTGTAATTTGTCTTTTTCCCTCTCTTCTCAGGGTCTTTCAGAGAGTGAAAATTTTTAATGGTGATAAAGTATAAATGTACTTTAAATAAACATACATTAAATTTTCTTTTTATGTTTTTGGTATAAAGTCTTAGAACTCTTTGCCTAGCTCTATATCCTGAACATTTTCTCCTATTATTTTTTTTTTAAGATTTTCAGTTTACATTTAAGCCTATAATTCATTTTGAGTTAATTTTTTATAAGGTGTGAGACTTCTGTTTAGGTTCATTCTTTGCCTATGCTGTCTAATTGCTCCAGCACCATTTGTTGAAAAGGTAATCTTTCCTCCATTTCATTGTTTCTGCACCTTTGTCCCAATCAGTTGAGCATATTTGTGTGGATCTTTTTCTGGGTTTTCTGTTCTCTTCCATCCATCCATGTGTCTGTACCTCCACCAGTACTCTACCGTCTTGATCACTATGGTAATATAATAATTCTTATAATCAGGTAGACTAATTCCTCCCACTTTATTTCAATTTCTTGGCCTTTGTACATAAATTTTAGAATAATTTTGTTCTAAATTAGCACACACACAGGGAACCTTGCTGGGGTTTTACTAGGCATCATTTAAAACAGTGAAGTCATCCTTTGGTGTCCCTGGAAGATTGCTTCCAGGACTCCCACAAATACCAAAATCTAAGGATGCTCTAGTCCCTTATATAAAACTATGTATTATTTGTATATGTTATGCACACACTCCTGTATACTTTAAAGTTAATTTCTAGATTGCTTGTAATACCTAATACAATAAAATGCTATGCAATTGACCATCTTTACTATGTTGATTCCTCCAATTTATGAACATTCTGTGTCTCTCCATTTGTTTAAAACTTGAATTTATTTCATCTGCATTCTGTAGTTTTTAGCATATGTGTTCCACTTGTGTTTTATTAGATTTACATTTAAGCATTTTATTTTTATAAGTGATTATAAATGATACTGCATTTTAAATTTGTTGTCACATTTTCATTTTTAGTGTATATAAACCTGTGATATATTTACATTTTGCTTACATTCTGTGACCTTGCTAAATCCACTTGTCAGTTACAGGAGTTTCATTATTTCTTTGTTTCTGAGATTTCTTGAAATTTTCTACCTGGACAATCATTTTATCCACAAATAAACACAGTTTTGCTGCTTTACAATCTTCATGTCATTTATTTTCCTTTTTGCCTTATATCACCAGCTAAAACTTTCAGGGGTATGTTAAATAAACCTTGTTCTTCACTTTAGGGAAGAATCACTCAGCCCTTCACCATTAGGCATAATGTTAGCTGTAGGCTTTTGTAAATAGTCTTTTATTAAATTGAGAAAATCCTCTTTTTTTCTTATTTTTCTGAGAGTTTTTTCCTTACTGAATTTTTGTCAAGTGCTTTCTCTACAATGATGATGATGATCTTGTAAATTTTTTTTTTTTTGGTTCATCTGTTTTTGTGGTGTATTACATTGATAGGTTTTGAATATTGAACCAACTTTGCATTCCTGGAATGAATCTCACTTGGTCATGGTATATAATTTGTTTTATATATTGTTAAATTCTATTTGCTAATACTTTGTTAAGAATTCCTGCATCTGTATTAATGAGGGATATTGGTCTATAGTTTTCTTTTTTTGTAATTTTTTGTCTGCCTTGATATCAAGATATTTTTAGCTTCATAGAATGAATTGGGAAGTATTTTCTTATAATAATTGGTGTTAATTCCTCTTTAATATTTTGATAGAATTCTCTAGTAAATCATCTGGACTTGGAGATTTATTTTTTGGAGAGTTTAACAATTCTAAATTAAGTTCTTAATAGTTACAGTGGCATTCACATTATTTATTTCATATTGAGTGAGTTACAAAAGATTATATTTTGTGAAGGATCAGTCCATTTCATCTAAATTATCAAATGAATGTATGTTGAATTATTTATAGCACTTTTATTGCCTTTTTGATATGTGTAAGATCTATAGTGATATCCTCATCTCATTTTTGATACTGTTAATTTGTCTTCTCTTTTTGTCTTTGTCAGTCTTGCTAGATGTTAATGATATTCTTCCAAGAGCCAGCTGTTTGTTTCATTAATTTTATTTGTTGCTTTTCTATTTTAAAATTGTTTGATTTCTGCTCTTAAAGTTACTACTTCCTTTCCTGTCCCTTTGGGTTTACTTTATTCTTGTTTGTCTAGATTATTGAGAAGAAAGGCTAGATCACTGATTTGAATTTTTCCTTCTTTTCTGACGCATGCATTTACTGTTATACATCTTCCACTCAGCCTTGTTTTAGCTATGTCCCACAAGACTCAGTAGTCTTATTTATTTACATACATTATGGTGATAAAATGGCATATTAGAATTATTATATTTAAGCCTCCACTGTGAAGGACTCTTTTATTTGTTGTTGTTGTTCAGTCACTCAGTGGTGTCCAACTCTTTGCAGCCCCATAGGCCACAGCATGCCAGGCTTCCCTATCCTTCACCATCTCCCAGAGCTTGCTCAAACTCATGTCCATTCAGTTGATTCCATCAGACCATCTTGTCCTCTGTCATCCCCTTTTCCTCCTGCCTTCCACCTTTCCCAGCATCACTGTCTTTTCCAGTGAGTTGGCTCTTCATGTCAGGTGGCCAGAGTATTGGAGCTTCAGCTTCAGTCCTTCCAGTGAATATCAGTCCTTCCAATGAATATTCAGGACTGATTTCCTTTTGAATTGACTGGTTTGATTTCCTTGTAGTCCAAGGAACTTTTAAGAGTCCCTTGGTCATATGAAAGAATCTTTGATGGAAAGTGCTAAAAAAATATCCTGTGTACCTTCCTCTTAATTGAGGGGCACCATTGGATTTTCTAAATTAAAATTTAGCCACTGAATCCTAAGACATAGATACTGCTCTGTCTTCTTGACTTCACATACCTCAGATGTGGAATTCTACAGTTAAGGCTTACTTACATGAGAGCTCTATGGGGCTTATCAGTGGACTTTTCTCACTTCTTCTCATTGTATTTTTTAAGATGGCTTCAGTTCAGTTCAGTTCAGTTCAGTTGCTCAGTCGTGTCTGACTCTTTGCGACCCCATGAATTGCAGCACACCAGGCCTCCCTGTCCATCACCAACTCCCAGAGTTCACCCAAACTCATGTGCATCGAATTGGTGATGCCATTCAGCCATCTCATCCTCTGTCATCCCCTTCTCCTCCTGCCCCCAATCCCTCCCAGCATCAGAGTCTTTTCCAATGAGTCAACTCTTCACACGAGGTGGCCACAGTATTAGAGTTTCAGCCTCAGCATCAGTCCTTCCAATGAACACCCAGGGCTGATCTCCTTCAGAATGGACTGGTTGGATCTCTTTGCAGTCCAAGGGACTCTCAAGAGTCTTCTCCAGCACCACAGTTCAAAAGCATCAATTCTTCAGCACTCAGCTTTCTTTATAGTCGAACTCTCACACTCATACAAGACCACTGGAAAAACCATAGCCTTGACTAGACAGACCTTTGTTGGCAATGTCTCTGCTTTTTAATATGCTATCTAAGCTTACCTAAATGATTCAAAGATGGAAATAGGCTCATGAGTTATTAATATTAGGTGAAATTAAATAATTGCTAATGTGGCTATACTACGTGGTTCACTGGGTGACAATTCCAGTTTACAACTGTTGTCCTGGCTTAATTATTAATGGTCTCTCTGTCACTCTCAGAGTAACCTGGTTTAGATAATAAATTATGTAGTCAACTAGTTATTATGCTTTTTGTTTGTTTTCTGTTTTTGTTTTTGCCAGCCATAGATTTCGTTAAAAAAATCTTAACATTTAGGTAATGAGACTTTAAGAGTTTCTGATAATTTTAGAACTGATATATACCATGAGATGCAAAAAAAAAAAAAAAGAAAAAGAAAAAATCCACTTGTTTGCTTGACTGATAAATGAAATGAGGAAGCAGAAGTTTGTAAAACACATTTATATAGAGAAGTATCTAGAATCTCTCTCTCTCTTACTGCCTAAAATAATGAAAAGGGAGATTGGAAAATACCAGAACTTATTTACAAAAGAGATTTTTAATTTTCCTTTTATTTATTTAGTTTTGTTGTCATGGACACTCTAACAGTCTAGGGAACCAATGGAGTCCTTTTCAGAACAGTATTGAGAATACAAGCAATAGAATACAGAGAATTTCAAAGGAAATCAATTACTATATTGAAATACCAATGTGTGATACAGTAATATATTGAATATGCCTTCTTTATGAATGTATTAAATGATAAGCTCTAGCAGTGGGTTTAACAACAGTTATAATTTCAAAAAAGCAACAAACAAAATCTCATATGATTTGAGATATCTGTGACAACTGTAATGTGATTCTACCTGAGATTTCTACTGGCGACACAGTCATAGATTCTGTCAATGCTCTGTGGTCTACATCCATAGTTGGATGAGATGTTAGATTATAGCTGGAGGATAGCGAAAGTAAGGAAGTAGTGCTTTTTCTACCAAAATTCTCAGACCTCCTGAATCATATCAGAAAACCTCTTGGCTAGCGGAGGGAGTGTCTATAGACCCTTGGTTAAGTCAGTCAGTCAGTTCAGTCGCTCAGTCATATCCAACTCTTTGTGACCCCATGGACTTCAGCACACCAGGCCTCCCTGTCCATAACCAACTCCCGGAGTTTACTCAAACCCATGTCCATTGAGTTAGTGGTGCCATCCAACCATCTCATCCTCTGTCATCCCCTTCTCCTCCTACCTTCAATCTTTCCCAGCATCAGAGTCTTTTCCAATGAGGCAGTTCTTCATATCAGGTGGCCCAAGTATTGGAGTTTCAGCTTCAGCATCTGTCCTTCCAATGAATATTCAGGATTGAGTTCCTTTAGGATGGACTGATTGGATCTCCTTGCAGTCCAAGGGAATCTCAAGAGTCTTCTCTAACACCACACTTCAAAAGCATCAATTCTTCAATGCTCAGCTTTCTTTATAGTCCAGCTCTCACATCCATACATGACTACTGGAAAAACCATAGCTTTGACTACAAGGACATTTGTTGGCAAAGTAATGTCTCTGCTTTTGAATATGCTATCTAGGTTGGCATAGCTTTCCTTCCAAAGAGCAAGGGTCTTTTAATTTCATGGCTGCAGTCACCATCTGCAGTGATTTTGGAGCCCAAAAAGATAAAGTCTGTCACTGTTTCCACTGTTTCCCCATCTATTTGCCATGAAGTAATGGGACCAGATGCCTTGATCTTAGTTTTCTGAACGTTAAGTTTTAAGCCAACTTTTTCACTCTCCTCTTTTACTTTCATCAAGAGGCTCTTTAGTTTATCTTCACTTTCTACCATTAAGGGTGGTGTCATCTGCATATCTGAAGTTATTGGTATTTCTCCCAGCAATCTTAATTCCTACTTGTGCTGGAATTCATCCAGCCCAGTGTTTCTCATGATGTACTCTGCATATAAGTTAAATAAGCAGGGTGACGGTATACAGCCCTGACATACTTCCTTCCCTATTTGGAACCAGTGTGTTGTTCCATGTCCAATTCTAACAGTTGCTTCTTGACCTGCATACAGATTTCTCAAGAGGCAGGTAAGGTAGTCTGGTATTCCCATCTCTTTAAGAATTTTCCACAGTTTTTTGTGATCCACATAGTGAAAGGCTTTGACATAGTCAATAAAGCAGGAGTAGATGTTTTTCTAGAACTCTCTTGCTTTTTTGATGATCCAGTGGATGTTGGCAATTTGATCTCTGGTTCCTCTGCCTTTTCTAAATCCAGCTTGAACATTTGGAATTTCACAGTGCATGTACTTACTTTGTTAAGTACTCCTGTTCTAAAGTAATATTCATAAATTGGAGAATGGTAGATTATTTTTCATTCCTCTAGGTGCTGAGGCAGTAAAACCATCCAAATGGAGTGGAAATATATTTGTGGTACAAAGTATAAAGTGAAGTCGCTCAGTCGTGTCCGACTCTTTGCACCTCCATGGATGGTAGCCTACCAGGGTCTGGGTCCATGGAATTTTCCAGGCAAGAATACTGGAGTGGGCTGCCATTTCCTTCTGGTAGAGTAAATAAAATCAGGTACTGTTACTAAAAAAATTCCACTTATATGCATTCACATTTACACATTTATGCTTTTCTTTATATACACTGCAGATTATGTAAGATGTTCTCCATTTTTATTCTGGATATGATGGTAACATCTTTCCATATTATTCCATGATGTTGCTCTCTCCATTCAAATATCACTGGATTCACAAGCCTGAGAATCTCTCTACATTCAGATAGTAACAGATTACAGCATGCAGCCAATCATTCTGCTAGTTTATTGAATGAGAGAAACATAGGTGTTTGTACATGTAATCTTACATGTATTTTCCCTTTCTCAGGGTAAGAATTACCCCCAGAGTAAATACTCGCCACACTGTCCAGTGCTAAGTTATATTTTCAAGATATAGGAGAACCAGAAGTAGCAAGGATAGATACCCCATGTTACTAAAGAAAGCATGGTGAATGGAGGATTAAGAAGTATGGTGGGATTTCCCTGGTGGTCAGTTGCTAAGACTCCATTTGCCCAGTACAGGGGGTCTGGGTTCAATCCCTGGGCAGGGAACTAGATCTCACATGCTGCAAACAAAACCTGGCACAGCCAAAATAAATAAAAATTTTGTAAAGAAAGATTTGGTGAGGAATCTGGAGGGATGCAGCTGTCTGGTGAAAAGTGAACTCTATGTCAGGAATCTGGTGCCAGACTCCAAGCTGGGTAAGAAATGCATCTGGGGGTGTAAGCATCAGACGCAACTGAACAACTTCACGTTCACTTTTCACTTTCCACTTTCATGCATTGGAGGAGGAAATGGCCACCCACTCCAGTGTTGTTGCCCTGAGAACCCCAGGGACAGGGGGGCCTGGTGGGCTGCTGTCTATGGGGTCGCACAGAGTCAGACACAACTGAAGCGACTTAGTGGCAGCAGCAGCAGCAGCAGCAGGGCTCACCACGATTGGGTCCTGAAGACAATGGTGCCAGGATCCATTGTGGATAACAGCCCCATTTTGAGGTAGATGTGTGCAATCTTTTCTTATCACTTTTCTGTGTTCCTAGTCATTGTTATCAGGCCTGAGTTCTTGCCTGTGTATCCGTAATGTATTTCATAAAAGGACAGCTGATGTGGGCTGTAGAATCAGCACCCAACAGGGTGCTGACCAAGGATCAGACCAAGGGATCACACCCGGCTTTCTTCCCATTTGTCTTCTGCTTTCCCAGTCTGGCCTTTTTCTGGATTTGATCACAAGCCTGATCTTCTTCTTGACAAAGAATGGCGTGGAGAGAAATCTGGTTGAGGCATCAGTTCTACGATCATGTATCATGTCAGGTGAACCACCGTCCTTAACAGTCCAACATCCAGGCAATGCTGTTGTTTCTTTGGCTTAACTCCAAGGTCAGGACACACCTCTGAGTATTGTGTATATGGCAGTCCTCTTTCTGTCCCCAAACTAAACTGAATTCCCAGAGAAGAAATAGTCAGGCTTTGGGGCCATTAGGATTTGGGAGCATGAGCATATGGGCATGGGTAAGAATGTAAGAAGAGCTGCAAAAGGCTCGCCAGCAGGTCATGTTTATGACCCATCTCTATCATGCTATCCAGGTGCTCTTTAGATATCTCTATAGATTTTTTATTTGATTGGTTTTCCCCCTACCACAAAGAAAGGAATGAAGATCAAAACATTGTTAATGTAAGGTGTTTCTACCATAAGTAAAAACAGTAGAAACGTTATCTTGCATGCTGCATGGTGATGGCAGACGTAGCTTCCAGCAGCAGAAGTGGGAGAAGCCTGGAGAGGGGCTGTGGGCATCACAAGCTCATAATGTGTCAGGGGAGAGGGGATGCGAGGCAGCTAGAGGAGGGGCCCAGCATCCACCTTTCACTTTCTCAGGCTGGGCAACACTGTGGAAAGGATAAAGGAGAAGCAGGATGTTTGTGAAGTGGGCAGCATGGAAGCAAAATGGAGGGAGATGGAAAGAAAGCAGTTCCCAGTTGCTGATAGATTTCAGTGCATCATTGTTGATTTGGGGCTAAAACCTTTCCAGCCAAGCAGGTAGGCAGAGGTGAATTTATCAGAGGTGATTTTTATCAGAACCCACTGCATGAGGTGGCCAGCAGTCACTGCAGGACACCAGGGCCTCTGATTGGCTCTGACACATCTGGCCAAAAGGGCTCTTATTCCAAGAACGATCTTCCTTTTTTGACGGTATTGAGCTGGGACTGATTTTGATAGCCAGTTTCAGTCAAGAATCATAAAGTTATTGCACATTTAAAACCATCGGTATGAGAATCACTCGCTCCCTCTCCTCTCTCTCTCATCATTTCACAGGGCTGCAAGGTTACAGAAAGGTCTAATCAATTGTCAAACTCTCTTTTATCACTGAGAAGGTGGTAAAAAAAAATCTAACTGCCCTACTGTAGGGGGTTCTTTGACTACACGGCACCCTCTTCCACACACAATGCCTCCGTGATTAATGTCCTCCCACCTCAGACCTTGTTAAAACCTGTTCTCTCCAGCAGCCTGGTGGAGCACAGTGAGAGCGGGGCCGAGGTTGCATAAATCAACGTGTTCTCACAGCCCCCAGGATATCCATTATAGATGCCAGCTGGATGGCTGGAAGATAGAGAAAAATGAATATTGTATCCTGTGGCCTTTTGCCTCTAATGACCACTTTTCAACATTTTTGAAGGCATGATTAAATTTTGATAACTGGGGAAGTCACTCTGAGCAGGCTGAAATAGAGATAAATTGACAGAGGGTCTGACATCTCAGTGGAGAGCGGGCAACTAATTAGTGTGTGAAGCGCACTCTGAAAGAGATGTAAAAGGGAGGCAGGTTTAATCAGAGGAGCTGCTGAGGTACAGGAATAGTCGGGGATAATTGCGGCCTAGGTAGAAATCACAGGCTCCATGAGCGGCTTTTTCTGTCTGCTTGATTGGCAGCCATTGACCTAGTGGCCAGCACCCTTGAACCCTTACGATGGGAACAGCCTTGTCAAAGCAATTTGCTTGCAGCTCTCTGTGACCAGTTATTTCAGCTGCTGGAGCTGGAATACCTGATTTGAAAGGGCACCCTGCTTCCCTGGCTGGCTAGGAGATGTTGGAACAGCCTAGTTATTTGGAATGGCTTGACTTGTGAACCCTGCTGCCCTTTCACACCCCCAGCACTCCTTGTGGCCCACTCACACTGAGGTGTGCTCCTGGGACAGTTTCTGCCAAGACACAGGGTCAGGGAAATTTGACCATACATGTGGGGAGTGAGCCGGCGAGGTGGGAGAGATGGGATGCCTGGGAATTAGGGGGAAAGGGAGTGTGGGTCACGTGGAGACCCCCAGAGGATCTGTCCCTGTAAGAATGACTTTCTCTAGTTGCCTGCTTTTTCACACCCCAAGGTAAACCAGGCCAGCTGGGGTGGTGGGTCTCCACCTTCTCTCTTGGGCATGTGGGAAGAGCCTGGAGGGTTATCCTTTCATGACAGGCTGAAAGGACAGACCTTCACTGTGTTTTGTTCCTGTGACCCTGGAGGATTTTGCTTATTGCTAGCAGGAATTTGCAGACTTAAAAACTTGTGTTGAGGAAGATAATCTTTTCTTTTTCTCACCCTCAAACCTATATTAGTACCTAAGACATTATTTTCTTTTCCCTTTGTTATGTTGTTTTGGAGAAAGGAGGTTGGATGAGAGTAACCAAGACTGCAGAGAGATGGCTGGGAGACAGCCAGGAGACTTGTGTACAGGCTCTGTTCCTTGAAGCTGTGAATGTTTCTCCCTCCTCCCCTCCCTGTGTCCTTCCACCCCTCACCAAATCTTCCTCCCTCTCCCTGCATCTTCCTCCCCCTCTCTCTTCTCCTTCGCTCTCTGTGTCTCTCTCCTTAGCCTAGAGTTTACTAGTTTCCCTTTTTAAATGTATCAGTCACCTGGACCTGGGAAAATGCCCCAAACCAGGACAGTTAATGTGATTTCTGTTTGTAGTGACAACTTATAGTTTCAGAGAAGCCTACAGTTAGTTGTCTTTTTACTTTTTTAATATGGCATTTTTTCCCACATAAAAATGAGACCTGGTTATTACTCAGAGGACCTAATTATATTCTTTAAATATACTGACCCTTCTCTATTTGCCATGCAGTTTGGCCAGTGGGAGCCTCTATGGCTTGTATCACATGTGGCTACCTGCTTGGTGAAAATGGACATGGCCTCAACTTGTTGCCCATTTCCTGGAGCTATTTGTACCAGGGGACATTAGATGGAGAGGCTGCTTCATCCTAAATTAGGGGATCCTTCCTCCCAGCCTCATTCTCCTTAGCGACTGGCTGCTCTAAGTGAAGACTTGAGAATACTCCCCAGGTACCTGGCCTAAGTGTCCCTCAGGAATCTGAAAAATTAGGGGCCACATATTCCTGTACCCAGAAATGATACTTGGCTTCAGAAGTTCCATTCCCTAGGAGATAAGTACCTGTAATTTCCAGCATAGTACTCAATTGCTTACAATACAAACTTGGTAATTACTCTTCCTTTTCATATCTTAGTCAGGAAGTGCCATGCAGAATGACAGGAACAAACCAAAAGATGACAGTGTCTGGACTCTAGTCTCCTCCAACTCACAGACATATAATCACAATGCATCATAATAAATAAAGTAGTAAGAACAACCAGAGGTGCTGGAGTTGACGGAAGAAGGAATCTGAATTCTGTTTCAGGAGCTGAGAAACACTGTCCCTGAAGGCTGAGTAGGAAATTAGCAGGTGAAAATGGAATGGAAGTGAATTTTTGGCATCAGAGAGTGTGTGCAAAGTCCCTGTGGCACCGTGTGTTCAAAGACCATTGGGCTGTGGCCTGGAAGGCAGATTCCAAGAGGTCACATTCCAAGAGGTCTCAGATGAGGTCAAGGTCATATCTGTATCCTTTTAACCATCAAACCTCATGTAATATGTGGTGCATGGTAGGTGCTCAATAAATATCTTCTTAATGAATGAGCAGCAGAATTAATGAACGGGGAACCCAGATGTTATGAGAGAATCTTGGAATGGGATTTTTAAAAGCCAGGAATGTAACTGATGGATAATGTGGACAATGGTCCACCTTAGGGTAGGTGCTAATGGCAAGTAGTCTAGGCCAGGAAGGACTGAAGCAAAAATATAGCAGGAATGCAGTGGAGGACAAAGACTGAATAGATGGACGTTTCTGGGATGCTCAGTGGAGGTGTTCAGTGGAGGATCAGTGGAATGAGAAACTCCTGAGAATGCCTCTAGGATCTGTGGCTTGGGTGAAGTAGAAATACTACGGCACAGCAGAGGGTGGCTGTGAAATAGGAATGGGTGGTTTTAAAGTCCAGGCAACCATGCAGGGGGAAGGGCGGGGTGGGGAGAGTGTCAATAAGGCTTATTCCCAGCATCTCCCCTAAATGCTCCAAGTAGGCCTGTGGGTCTGTATTCATCTCAGCAGGGCATCTCTGCCTTCTCTGATATATGCTCTGAAATTTTGATAAGTATATAACATTATTTTTCCTGAGCTTTAATATTGCTACTATGATTTTTATTCTATCATATGGAAATGTTGCACTGAGTGGATTATCATCAGATTATGTAGATTATGTAGAGTGGGGTATAATTTTTGAAAGTAGTGGAAAGATGCATAGCATCAATTAAAAGCTGATACCCCCCCCAAAATGGTACATGTAACATTTATTTATGAAAAACGTATATTGCTTAGAATGTGCCAGGTATTTATCTAAATGTTTTACAAATATAAATGAATTAAATAATTTCTTCTAATATCCTGCATGAGCAAGCATACTTGTGTGTGTCGTACACATATGGCACAGAGAGGTTAAATTATTTCCACAATGCCATTGTAGTGTTAGCTAACACCTCTATCACGTCACATAATTATCACTTCTTTTTGGTGGTGAGAATAATTAAGACTTGTTCTCTTAGCAAGTTTGATGTCTGGAACACAGCATCATTGTCCATAATCACTGTATTATGCACTATATCTCCAGGTTTATTCATCTGTTAGATGCAAATTGTACCACCAAAGAGCTTCTCTCCATTCCACCCCCCCCGCCCCGCCCCCACCAGCCTGTACAGGAAACAAGAAGAGGTTAGATTTGAATCCAAGATTTTCTCCAAAGTTCCTACACCTACCTACTTTTGCAGTCTGGCTTCTCTTGTTAAATTGTGTCTTTTATGGTTACAGCCAGTACAGGAAATGATGAGTGAGATAAACCACAAATGGAGATGACATGAACCACTAGAAAAAACTCATTGGTTGTAACTGTTGAGGTTCTGCTGAGTGTTATTTCAGTCTTTCAATCCATTCACCTCTGCTGATGAAGTGTTTGATTGGCAAATACAAAATGGTTGAGAACACTCTGTCAAAACTTTCCATTGATTTTTTTTTTTTTTTTGGCGGGGGGTGGGGGTAGTTATTGACTTCATCCCTTTTTTTTCAACTGGAGTATAGCTGCTTTACAATGTTGTATTAGTTTCTGCTGTACAATGAAGTGAATCAGCTATATGTGTACTTGTATTAATATCCTGTTTCTCTTGGCCCTCACTCCCATTCCCCTCCCCTATTGGTTTTTTCCAGAGATAAAGTCCCCAAGGTACAGGATTTAGATCCAGGGATCATGGCATAAGGTGGATCTGTGAGATCTTGAACCAAAAATAGTTCGAGAACTCTGCTGGTTTGTACAAGTGTTTGTGTTGCATCTGTCTGGAGACTTTACAGCTACCTGGTAGTGAAGCAGAAGAGATTCAAGAGTCAGACCACCTGACTGCAAACTCTGCCTTCACTATTTCAAAGTCAAGAGACTCTAGGAAATATATCATTACTTACCCCTCTCTGTCTCAGTTTCCTCAACTGAGGAAAATGAAGGTAACAATTGCCCTTACCTCCGAGAGCTATTGAGAAGTTTGGGTTAATGTTGCTCAGATAAGCTCTCAATATGTGTCTTTAAATATTAGTATGTTAGTAGGACCCCAGAAACCCATTCACCTACCTCTTCTCCCCACACATTTACCTCTTTTTTCTTTTATGCCCCCATGGCATCTGAATCGTTAATCCCCAAAAGATAAGGTATTTAGGAATGAGGATCTGTGACTTATTCCTCAAATAAGACTGCAGGTATAAAGGGAGCTGTGCATTCAGGGGGAAGCTTTCTCCTGACACACTCCTCCCCAGTTATGTTCCTTGTTTCCATGGTTAAAACAAAAGCAAACAAGGAATATCTGGTACATGAGATGTCAGTGCAGCTTTGCTGCTGCTGCTAAGTCGCTTCAGTCGTGTCCGACTCTGTGCGACCCCATAGACGGCAGCCCACCAGGCTCCCACATCCCTGGGATTCTCCAGGCAAGAATACTGGAGTGGGTTGCCATTTCCTTCTCTCAGTGCAGCTTTAATCCTCTGATTTTTAGATCATCTATAAATCCTTTACTGTTTAAAAAACACACCTATGATAGACCTTGAGGATATTACGCTTAGTAAGATAAGTCAGAGAAAGACAGATACTGTAGCATATCACTTATATGTGGAATCTAAAAAAAAAAAAAAACAAAACTGAACTTGGCAAAGTAGAGTAGAATGGTGGTTACCAGGATCTGGGGGTGGAGAATTGGGGAGATGCTGTTCAGGGTACAGTTTGCAACTGTGAACAAATAAATCCTGGATATCTCATGCACAGCATAATGATTTTAGACAACAGTGCTGTGTTATAGACATCAAACTTTCTAAGAGAAAGACCTTAATTATTCCCACCACAAAATAAATGATAATTATGTGATATGGTAGCTAACCTTAAATTTCAATTGTCTTGTGATATGTAAAGGTATCACATCAACATAATATGCATCTGAAATTTACACACTGTTACATGTCAATTATATCTCAGTTAAAAAATATTAAAAACATAGTCTTTTCTGATGATCATAACTCTATCAGTTCAGTTCAGTTCAGTCGCTCAGTCGTGTCCAACACTTTGTGACCCCATGAATCGCAGCACGCCGGGCCTCCCTGTTAATCACCATCTCCCGGAGTTCACTCAGACTCACGTCCATTGAGTCTGTGATGCCATCCAGCCATCTCATCCTTGGTCGTCCCCTTCTCCTCCTGCCCCCAATCCCTCCCAGCATCAGAGTCTTCTCCAGCGAGTCAACTCTTCGCATGAGGTGGCCAAAATACTGGAGTTTCAGCTTTAGCATCATTCCTTCCAAAGAAATCCCAGGGCTGATCTCCTTCAGAATGGACTGGTTGGATCTCCTTGCAGTCCAAGGGACTCTCAAGAGTCTTCTCCAACACCACAGTTCAAACGCATCAATTCTTTGGCACTCAGCCTTCTTCACAGTCCAACGCTCACATCCATACATGACCACAGGAAAAACCATAGCCTTGACGAGACAGGCCTTAGTCAGCAAAGTAATGTCTCTGCTTTTGAATATGCTATCTAGGTTGGTCATAACTTTCCTTCCAAGCAGTAAGCGTCTTTTAATTTCATGGCTGCAGTCACCATCTGCAGTGATTTTGGAGCCACAAAAGATAAAGTCTGATACTGTTTCTACTGTTTCCCCATCTATTTCCCATGAAGTGATGGGACCAGATGCCATGATCTTCGTTTTCTGAATGTTGAGCTTTAAGCCAACTTTTTCACTCTCCTCTTTCACTTTCATCAAGAGGCTTTTTAGCTCCTCTTCACTTTCTGCCATAAGAGTGGTGTCATCTGCATATCTGAGGTTATTGATATTTCTGCCAGCAATCTTGACTCCAGCTTGTGTTTTTTCCAGCCCAGCATTTCTCATGATGTACTCTGCATATAAGTTAAATAAGCAGGGTGACAATATACAGTGTTGACGTACTCCTTTTCCTATTTGGAACCAGTCTGTTGTTCCATGTCCAGTTCTAACTGTTGCTTCCTGACCTGCATACAGATTTCTCATGCTATTTATTTTATTTCTTATTGTACTTCACGTGCAATAATTAGTGAGGGTGAAGACACACTCCCTTCATCAGTCTATACATAATGGCTTCTTTATCACTTTTTGTTGTTAGATTGCCTTGCCTACAGTGAAGTGCCCCAGTGACACATTGAAAGCAAGGTTGAGGGAACTGTTTGGCCACAATAGGAAGAAGTATTTTATCACTGGCATTGTTTAGAATTTCAAGGACATGGGAATTAATAAAAATAAAGACTTCATTTTTGGTCAGACTTCCCTGTTGGCTCAGTAGCTAAAGAATCAACGTGCAATGCAGAAGACCTGGGTTTGATCCTTGGGTTGGGAAGATCCCCTGGAGAGGAAATGGCAACCCACTCCAGTATTCTTGCCTGGGAAATCCCATGGACAGGGGAGCATGACAGGCCCGTGGGGTTGCAAAGAGTCAGACATGACTGAGTGAGTCAGTGTTACTATTGTAAATTCTCTATGTATGACGCACCCCATGTTGCCTGAACCTGGGACCTGCCCTTGGTGGACCATTATCATATACAAGTCATAGTCATAACCATGTGATTAACTTTTCATAGTACACACCCTGATAACCACAGTGTAAATCAAGATGCAGAACATTTCTATTACCTTAGAAGTTTCCTTCATGTCTTCCTCCATCAGTACTCACCCCCACTCCCAACTTAGAGGAAACCACTATTCTGAATATCATCAACATAGGTTAGCCTCTCGTGTTAGTCACTTAGTCATGTCCAACTCTGTGCAACACCATGGACTGTAGCCCACCAGGCTCCTCTGTCCATGGAATTCTCCAGGCAAGAATACAGGAGTAGGTAAGCTATTCCCTTCTCCAGGGAATCTTCCTGACCCAGGGATCAAACTCAGGTCTGCACTGCAGGCAGATTCTTCACTGTCTGAGCCACCAGGCAAGCCCCCTATTCTTAAACTTTATATAAGTGGAATTACATAGTACATACTCTTTTGACCAATGTTCTTTTTTTTTTTTTTTTCATGTTTATACATGAAATTCAGGCTTCCCTGGTGGCTCAGTCAGTAAAGAATCTTCCTTCAGTGCAGGAGACCTGGGTTTGATCCCTGGGTTGGGAAGATCCATCCCCTGGAGAAGGAAATGGCAACCCACTCCAGTATTCTTGCCTGAAGAATCCCATGAACAGGAGGAACCTGCTGGGTTACAGTCCATGGAGTCGCAAAGAGTCAGACACAACTGAACGACTAAGCACATAAACACATATACGTGAAGTTCATCTAAGTTTTTGGATATAGTGGTATTGTGTTCTATTTTACTGCTGGCTAGCACCATTTATTTGACTATGTGGCAATTTATTTATCCATTCAGACACTGGTGGACATTGGGTTGTTTCCGTTCTTTGGGCTACCGTGAGGAAAGCAGAAGTGAAGGGTCTGTGGACAACATGCTCTCATTTCCTTTGAGAATCTAAAAAGAGGTGAAGTCGTGGGGGCATCTCTCTGGCATGGGGCCTGAGTTTTAGCTTTAGAAGATATGCCAAACTTTTCCAAAGTGGTTGTACAAGCATAGCCCACTTTTATTTATTTAACTAATTATTTTTAATAATTTAAAAAGTATCCTCAAACCCACCACAGAGTAAAGTGAAAAGAAAATGAAGCTGCTCAGTCGTGTCCAACTCTTTGCAACCCTATGGACTGTAGCCCACCAGACCCCTCCATCCATGGGATTTTCCAGGCAAGAGTATTGGAGTGGGTTGCCATTTCCTTCTCCAGGGGATCATCCCAACCCAGGGATTGAACCCGGGTCTCCCGCATTGCAAGCAGATACTTTACTGTCTGAGAGTAAATGTGTATTAAATTATTTTCCCTACTGTACAAAGGAAGAAGCTGATCAGAGAGAGGTTTAATGTTCTTACATATCACACAGCTAGAAAATGACATTAATGGGAATGACACCTAGGTCTTCTAAATTTACTCTCTGTCTGTTTTACCTTCTTTATATAACAACTTCTTTAAAGACACTGAGTTATCTGTAAGTAGAAAAGGCACTTGTAAATCAGTCACTGGGACAAAATAGGAAGGAAAATATCTCAAATTCTGGCCAGGAAGAAATGTGTATTTCACACTACTGCCAAAGAACTTGCTGGCAGAAAGCAAAATGCCTGTCGGACATGAATGCTGGCGGACTCCCCACACAAGCTGCCTATACCTTGTTTGGCGTCACAGATTCAAGATTTTAATGTGCCCACAGAACTAGTGCATGGCATCCTTGCACCAGTCTTCTTGTATTCACCACTAAAAGTTTTCCTCCATTAAAAAACAGATAATGTATACTCTTGCTAATCAAGGTGTGGCTCAGGGACCAGCAGCTTGGTATCTGCAGGGACTTGTTAGAAATGCAGAATCTTGGGCCTCATCCCAGACCTTCAAATGCTGCATTTCAACAAGATCCTCAGGTGATTCCTATGCTTATCCAATTTTGAGAAGCATTGATTTGTACTGTGGTGGATTAGAAGTCACTTTCTCCTATTTCAGGGTTTTGGGGAATGGGATTTTTCATCTCTGAATCTTGGGCTTTCCAATCTGAAAAATGGAGCTGACAATACATATGTTATAGGGTTATAATAAGGACTGCAAGATAAAATAGAAGAAAAGCAGCATCCACAATTCCAGATAAATGTCAGTGTTCATTAAGTGATAGCTACTCCTCTTGGAGGTATTCTCGAGCAAGGTGGGCCCATCTAACTTTCTCTGTGGTCAAATGCAAGCCTTTAACTGTTGTAAACACCCTGTACCCAGCCCTCCTCTCACCTGTGCCAGCACTGCAAGAGAATTGTGTGTTTGTAAATATCACGGCAAAGCTGAACCTGGAAGTTACCCAAGCATGAGGTCCAGGCTCCAGGCCTCAACTGATGTTCTTTGCTGACTGTTCTCTGAAAGCCACGGAATTTACAAAATGGAGAACTGCTGCCATGGAATAGCAGGAGCTAACACCTGCCAGGATAATAGGCAGGTTTTCCAGGGGAAATTTGTTATACAATAGGACAGAGACATTCACAGGAGAGGAGGAGGCAATGGAGGGTGGGAGACATGAGATTTGACACGTCAGAAAGGCGGGTGTGTATAAATATTGCTCATAAGCAAATGTAGAATTTTTAAAAATAGGCAAGAAAAGGTCTTCCCAGCTGAGCTGTCCTGAAAAATGAGATGTTCCTGAAATACAAGTTAGTGTATTTTTCCTGGTTGAATAGGAAAAAATATGTTTGATTAGACAAATGTCTTTAGCAATGATAATTACACAGGTACCTGAAATATTATCTGCCTGGTCATTTTCTGCAGGGTTAATACCAGTAGAACATATTAAAATATATAAGTTTTATTTAATGACCTTTTCTCTCTTTTCCTGGTACTAGTTTTCACTGCGTGATTTCTGACTTTGGTGTCAGATTGTACAAGAAAGTAGTTTAGAAGGTATGGGTGATAAAAACAGGCCCTATCAATTTTTATAGGGCCAGCAGCAGTGATGACTTAATTGCTACCTTGGTGAAAAGGCTGTGATCCTTATGCTAAATTATTTAAAAAATAGCTTTCAATGTACATTTTCAGAATTCTGTTCAGTCTCTTGGCATTTGAAATCGTACCAACAATTTGAGTGCAGAAAGGCTTACGAATGGAAAACTCACAGCTAATTTGAAATACAGGATTTCAACAGCTCAGTGGAGCTGGGCTGCTGTTGAGGGTGGAGCAGGCGAAAGGGAAGTGCAGACTATGTACATAATGAGGGCAATCAATCCAACTTGGTAGCCAGCAAGCTCCATCGTGTTTTAAATGGAGTATTGTACCTCCTGTCATGATGACATATTCAATTAAGCGATATCCTATTATTATTTCTCACCCTATGTGATTTAGCAAAAACATTACTGAAACTTGGAGATATCATTCTAAACACAAGCAAAAGAAAATTCTTTGATTTGGATTATAATGATGTCTTTCACAGTCTCTGACAGGTAAATTATGAACAATTTGCAGCAAAACTTTGGAGCGCAAAGTTAATTTGAAATAAGTTCAGACTGTCTGTGGGGCTTTTATTTTTATAATTGAGGGTCAAACTATTAAGAGGGAAGGAGGCTACTTCTTCCTTTGCAGGGCAATGACTTTACCATTTGTCTTATAGATAGTGATGTTAATTACAAAGTGGTGAAGACTGGTGTAGGACATGGTGCTTCCCTGAAGGAGCCTGTTATGGAAAGCCATTTCCCAGGGCCCTGTCTCCCCAAATCTTTCAGTGTGAGGTGGAAGGTTTTCACTTCCTGTTGTACCTCACTTTCCAAGTACGACATATCCAACTGATAATGTTTTCTAAGCTGTTAATTTTCTAATGTTTCAGCCTAACCATAAAAAAAAAGTTCCATTAAATTTTTGTTAGAAAGTTATGTGAAATTATTGTTGGGCCAAACTTGGGAGATTTTGATCTTCATTTTCTGAAACAACAGAAAAAAACCCTAAATGTAAACAGCAATATCAAAACTAGAAAATAGACCCTGAAAATATTTTATAAGGAAAGTGATAGGCCAAAGGCGCAAGGTCTTAATATACACCATTTCTTGTGTCTGCTTTACACAGTGAAGAAGCTCAGACTCCTTCCAAAGGTTTTTTGAACTATAGACCAATGCAAACAAAGTATAATTGTGTCACTACAGCTACTGCTCCCTGAAATGAGTCGCTCACAAAGCCTAGAAAGAGGCTCATTGGAATCTTAACAATGATTTAATAGCTTTGAACATTGAGTAGTATAGGGGATGAATGAATGAATGAATGCTACACCCAATAGAACAGTGAACACATGCTCTTTTGTAAAACATATAGGATGCTAGGAACTTCAAATGGAGTCACAGAATGATAGAGACATAAGGGTATTTGGTATCACATAATCACATAAAAGATAGCTTCAGAAAAACATCTACTTCTGCCTTATTGACTACACCAAAGCCTTTGACTGTGTGGATCACAAAAAAAAAAAAAAAAAGTGGAAAATTCTTAAAGAGATGGGAATACCAGACTACCTTATCTGCCTCCTGAGAAATCTGTATTCAGGTCAAGAAGCACAGTTAGAATCAGACATGAGACAACAGACTGGTTCCAAATTGGGAAAGGGGTTCATCAAGGCTGAATGTTGTCATCCTGCTTATTTAACTCATATGCAGAGTACATCATGTGAAATGCCAGGCTCAATGAAGCACAAGCTGATCAAGATTGCTGGGAGAAATATCAATAACCTCAGATATGCAGATTATACCACCCTTATGGCAGAAAGCAAAGAGGAACTCAAGAGCCTCCTGATGACAGTAAAAGAGGAGAGTGAAAAAGCTGGCTTAAAACTCAACACTCAAAAAACAAAGACCATGACATCTGGTCCCATCACTTCATGGCAAATAGATGGGAAAACAATGGAAATAGTGACAGACTTTATTTTCTTGGGCTCCAAAATCACTGCAGATGGTGACTGCAGCCATGAAAGTAAAAGACACTTGAACTTGGAAGAAAAGCTATGACCAACCTGCTAAGTTGCTGCTAAGTCACTTCAGTTGTGTCCGACTCTGTGGGACCCCATAGACGGCAGCCCATGAGGCTCCCCCATCCCTGGGATTCTCCAGGCAAGAACACTGGAGTGGGTTGTCATTTCCTTCTCCAATGTATGAATGTGAAAAGTGAAAGCGAAGTCGCTCAGTCGTGTCTGACTCTTAGCGACCCCATGGAATGCGGCCCATCAGGCTCCTCCGTCCATGGGATTTTCCAGGCAAGAGTGCTGGAGTGGAGTGCCATTGCCTTCTCCGATGACCAGCCTAGACAGCATATTAAAAAAGCAGAGACATTCCTTTGACAACAAATGTCTGTCTAGTCAAAGCTAATTTCTAGTAGTCATGTATGGATGTGAGAGTTGGGCTATAAAGAGAGCTGAGCACCAAAGAATTGCTTCTTTTGAACTGTGGTGTTGGAGAAGACTCTTGAGAGTCCCTTGGACTGCAAGGAGATCCAACCAGTCCATCCTAAAGGAAATCAGTCCTGAATATTCATTGGAAGGACTGATGCTGAAGCTGAAACTCCAATCGTTTGGCCACCTGACGCAAAGAATTGACTCACTGGAAAAGACCCTGATGCTGGGAAAGACTGAAAGCAGGAGGAGAAGGGGACAATAGAGGATGAGATGGTTGACTGGCATCATTGATTCGATGGACATGAGTTTGAGCAAGCTTCGTGAGTTGGTGATGGACAGGGAGGCCTGGCATGTTATAGTCCATGTGGTCTCAAAGAGTTGGACACAACAGGTTGACTGAACTGAATCCAGGCCCTCATCTGTAGTCCTCCAACAGTTTTGTTGTTTGGTCTCTGCTTGAACAAAGGGCAAGTTAGAATTTTTAAAGAAAGTTTTAGCATTCATCCTGTCTTTCCCTCTCTGTTGATTTACTTTATGGTCGTGGATCTCCCTCTGTGACCAGATGGAAACATACTGATCCCTTTGCTATAGGACATAATTTCAAATATATATAAACACTTGTACATATGCTTGCCAGAGGTGGGGGGTAAGGGATGGGAGAAGTGGGTGGAGAAGTTCAAAGGCACCAACTTCCAGTTATAAAATAAACAAGTCATGAAGATATAAAATAGAGCATGGTGACTGTAGTTAATAACACTATATTGCACACTTGAAAGTTGCTATAATTACATATGGTGATGGATGGTAGTTAGACTTATTGTGATCATTTTTGCAATATATACAAACATCAAATCATTTTGTTGTATATATGAAACTAATATATTGACATAGGTCAGTTATAACTCAAAAATTAGTTTATCAATCCCTTTTGAGAGTTTGATCGCAGAAAC
Source organism: Oryx dammah (assembly GCF_014754425.2). Lineage (NCBI taxonomy): Eukaryota > Metazoa > Chordata > Mammalia > Artiodactyla > Bovidae > Oryx > Oryx dammah. The sequence goes on from NW_024070185.1 coordinate 54,013,085, forward strand.
ATTGAACTTGTAGATACATTTGAGGAACAGTTGCAGTGGTCTATGTTATTACCATTTAATCTGGAAAATGATTTGAAAATGAAATAGAAATAAAGTTGTGCCAGACCAATGATGCTTTATAGTTTATTCCCTGTATTTGGGGAAAAAGATCTTATTCACAGTAGCAATAAAACCTATAGGTTGCATAATCAGTTGGAGCCATGAAGAATAAATAGACAACTTTAGACCATCATAGGAAAATGAAAAACAAAGGAGAGGGAGGCTCAAGAGGGAGGTGATAAAGGTAAAATTATGGCTGATTTGCATTGCTGTATGGCAGAAATAAACACAACATTCTAAAGCAATTTTCCCCAATTAAAATAAATTTTAAAATGAAAAACAAGAAACATAAACTTCTATATTATTTCAAAGTGTTTCTCTCTCTGCTTCAAGCATTCATATAGTTTATTCATACAATCCCCCTGCAACATTTACGGGGTTTATAAACATGCAATGTGTCACAGCTGTACTGAGCACAAGAAATACAATATTAAGTGTACACAATAAAATGAACTCACAGTAGCTTATCATTTATCATTATTGTTGACACTTCATATTCATTATGCCATTTGTGCTGTGCCATGCTTAATAGCTGTCATATTCAGCTCTTTGTGACCTAATGTACTGCAGCCTGCCAGGCTCCTCTGTCCTTGGGGATTCTCCAGGCAAGAATACTGGAGTGGGTTGCCATGCCCTCCTCCAGGGGATCTTCCCAACTAAGGCATGAAACCCAGGTCTCCCATGCTCCAGGTGGATTCTTCACTGACTGAGCCACCAGGAAGCCCAAGTTTACTGGGTAGCTTACCCTTCTCCAGGGGATCTCCATGACCCAGGAATTGAACCAAGGTCTCCTGCATTGCAGGCAAATTCTTCACCAGCTGACCTACCATTTAATCCTTATAATAACCTTATGAGAGAAGGACAAGTTTTCTCTCCATTTTACACATGTGAAAACTGGGATAGAAGGAGTTAAATATTTTCCCTCTAAACTTAGCTTAGTGATGAAACAAACATTTGAACCAATATTTCCTGGGCTGTGGAATGTGCGCTTTTCACTATTCACATCTTACTCCACAGTCTAAGTTGGGAGATACACATGCAAATGATTAAAGTACAATTTGGTATGTACTATATAATGGAGATAATATAGGAAACATGGAAAGAGGTGGTTTTAAGTTTGACTACAGGTTTCAAGGGCAGGGAATTCTTTGAAAGACTGGAGGGTGAATAGGACAGGCAGGGAGATGAACAGATAATGCACCAAGTAGATGAGCATGAAAACTTAAGGTAATGGCATACAGTAGATATTAATGGAATGAAAGGTACAGGAAGGGTTTCCCTGATAGCTCAGCTGGTAAGGAATCTGCCTGCAATGCCGGAGACTCCAGTTCAATTCCTACGTTGGGAGATCCCCTGGAGAAGAAGAGATATGCTACCCACTCCAGTATTCTTGGGTTTCCCTGGTGGCTCAGTCGGTAAAGAATCCACCTTCAGCGGTCTCAAAGAGTTGGACACAATTGAGCGACTAAGCACAGTATAGCAAGGTGCAGGAAGTGGTGGCTGGAGAGATCAGGAAATCAATAAGAAACCGGGTTGAGGATTCAGAAAGCTGCTGACATCACAGATGCTAGAAAGCAATCCTTAGAAAGTGGTGGGAAAAAATTCATGGGTTAACAATTGGATTTGTGTCTTAGAAAGTGATTTCTAGTATTTTCTTTTTAAGTTTTTTTTTATGTAAACCCTTTAAAAATCTTTATTGAATTTGTTATAATAATTGCTTCTGTTTTGTGTTTTCTTGTTTTGGCCATGAGGCATGTGGGATCTTAGCTGCCTGACCAGGGTTTGAACCCATACCCTCTGCATTAGAAGGTGAAGTCTTAACCACTGGACTGCCAGGGAAATCCCTCTAGCAGTGTTTCCAGTGTTAAATAAGGAAGGGCTAGACTGGAGACTCAGAAAACCATGTAAGCAAATATAGTCCAAAGGAATACTCTTGAGGCCACCTATAAACACTATATTGTTGTTCAGTCACTAAGTCATGTCTGACTCCTTGTGACCCCATGGACTGTGGCACACCAGGCTTCCCTGTTCCTCTCTATCTCCCGGAGTTTGCCCAAGTTCATATCTACTGAATTGATGATGCTATCCAACCATCTCATGCTTTGCACCCTCCTCTCATTTTGCCTTCAATCTTTCCCAGATCAGGGTCTTTTCCAATGAGTTGAGTCTGCATCAGATGGCCAAAGTATCAGAGATTCAAAATCAGTACTTCCAGTGAATATTCAAGGTTGGTTTCTTTTAGAATTGACTGATTTGATCTCCTTGCTGTCCATAGGACTCTCGAGAGTCTTCTCCAGAGCTACAGCTTGAAAGCATCAGTTATTTGGTCCTCAGCCTTCTTTATGGCCCAACTCTCACATACATACATGACCACTGGAAAGACTATAGGTTTGACTATATGGACTTTTGTCGATAAGGTGATGTCTTTGCTTTTTAATATGCTGTCTAGGTTTGTCAGAAACACTATATCTAGAGAAGAAGTAGCAAGAGGGGGCAAGATACCAGATGTGTCTGCTTTGCAACAGAAACTGTTAACTTTGGGACATGTATGTGCTTACCTTCCAAACTCTGCTTCTTAATTTCATGGAGCAAGGACATTTGTATCTAAATGAATGGTCTGCCTTTGTTACAGGTTGGTGTGACTGGCCAACTTTGGCTGTTGTTCAGCAGTTATTCATGGATATTTTCTATTTCATCAGAGCCTTGCTGTGCTGACTACCCCTTGTGTATTATCAACTGCCCCTTTTCTACCAATTAAGCCCCAAAGATAACAGATGCAAACTACTATGATTCAATAGAATCTTTGCAATATTTAAAAGTTCTAATATTAAGGCCTATATTGGGTTACTGAGCATTCAATTAAAGAGCCTCAAGTGTTTAATTTAGGATTTTCCATAGGACAGGTATTGTTTGTTAATTAGTTAATTAAGTAACAAATGATTATTGAAAACATGCATTAGGATTAAGCAAGCTGCAAGAGAGATAAAGATATCTCCAAGGCAATTAGCTCACTGTAATTTTAATGATAAATGTGTAATTAGACTCTTATTCTAAAGAGATTGTTTGGAATGGTTTTTACAAGCATTAAACAGGCATGTAACAAGATATTTACTTACATAACAAGCAAAATATAATTCTGATTCTTATTAGGCCTCAGCCAGTGTGTTCAAATGATACCTAATTTGCTAAAAGCCAAAGTTTACAAGTAATAGTACTTAAAAATATAATCCATTAAAAGCTTATGTAACTAACAATTATATTACAACTAGATTTATCCCCAAGTCTGTTATTTTCACCTCCTGGGCAATTATCTGAGACTTTCAAATGCATTATGACTTAATAGCCAACATTTATACATTTATGTATGCAGTGCTTGAGGGGATTGCTAGTACATCACAAAATGAAAAACCTTCCCGTCCTGTAGTGTCAGCTTGTCGAGAGAGAAATAGGTTCCCTTCTTGGATGTCTAGAAACTACCATAGTTCCTGGCACATGGCACTCCATAAATGTCTACTAAATTGATTTGGATGAGCAGAATCAGGACGTCTAGATGTTTCTCGAAGTATATCATTCTGTTTATCCTTATTTTGTTGTAATCCCCTGGCTGCCACCACTGCATACGCTATTCTTTTGCATATTTTTTCCTACAGCTAGCATCCCTGTTCAGTACGGCTAAGGAAGTTGTATCTCCAAAGGACTAACATGGATTGAGGATGTTGATAATCATAATGATAAATACCGATAGACATTTATTAAGTGCTTACTATTTCCCAGGGATGGAGAGGAGCTTTTTTCATTGATTTCTACAGTTTAGACTGTCAGTCATCCTAAGAGGTAGATCCTACTGTTATCTTTGTATGTCAAATGGGGAAATGGAAGCTTACAACAGTTACATAATTTTCCCAAGGTGACCCAGCTAATAAATTTTGGAACTAAGATATAATCCCAGGTAATGTAAAGATAGAGCCCTTTCTTGCCTGAGACTGAGTTCTCTTGAGCATATCCTGAGATGAAGTTGCTTGGGCAACTGTTTTATGAAGGCATGCTCTCAGGGGAAATCTGTAAGGGAATGAGCCAAGCAGGGTAGGGTGGGGAAAGAAGCCCGGCAAAGATGTGAGTTCACTTCAAGTGTAGCCTCAGTCTGATTGCACAGCGAGCTCTGGAATATAAGTAACACCACAGAGCAGTCCCATCTTCAGGCATGGGGGTGAAAATTGGAATCTCAGAATTCATCCTTTAAGGCTGTTGGTTGCCTCTGGGGAAGAAAGCATAACCTCACAGGTATGTTCTGATGGAAGGCAGTTTATTTTGCCAGAGGCCAGTCCCCAGGACAAGTTTGTTAGCTGTTGAAGCTAACTCTCACAAAAGCAAGGGGAATGCCTGCACTAAAGAGCTGTAGCAAATCTAGACATGGCACCAGTGAGTGTCTGCCACAGAACCTGCTTCCACAATGGTTGTCTTGACTTCCAAGCTCCCATGAAGAAGACAGAATTTTTGTCAAGCATACTAGACTTTTATCCTGATCTGCTTTTCCTAGCTTAGTGGTTTTGAGAAAATTTCTTAACATCCTGAGTCTCATTTTCATCATCTGTAAAGTGAGTTTGATACTACTAGTCTTGTGGGACTGTTATGATGACTAACTTGAGAATGTATGGTAATGCATTTGTAAACTAAAGCAGAACGTGAGTGTTGCTTGTGGTATTGTTTATTGCTGTGTCTGACTTCCCAGGCTCAGAGCCAGCCAGTGGGTGGGAGCTATGGAAGTCCTGGTCTAGATAACAAATTTGATTAAAGATATCATAAGCACAAGGATAATGGTGTACAAATAGGTTGAGGATGAAACTGAATTTGAAGAGAAGATGGTTAACCATGTGCAAAAATTAAACAGTGTTAGTGAAAGTCACTCAGTCATATCTGACTCTTTGTGGCCCCATGGACTGTAGCCCACCAGACTCCTCTGTCCATGGAATTCTCCAGGAAAGAATACTGGAATGGGTTGCCATTCCCTTCTTCAGGGGATCTTCCCAACCCAGGGATTGAACATGGGCAGATTCTTTATCATCTGAGCCACCAGGGTCAGAAAAAGTAATCTGTTCAGGTTCCACAATGAGTAAATGACACTTGAAACTTGATTTCACAGTATGTTTCAGTCTTACTATATTTCTTTGATGTCTACAGTATTGGCAAACCCAAATGATTTTTGTCAAGAGATCTTCTCATATTGTCTGGACTCTAAAGGAACTGTCTTTGGAAGAAAAGCATTTAGAGAGTGATTAACTCTAACTGTTAAATAATCAAAGCTCTCTTTCTCTGAGATAAGTAATCCAAGCACTCCCAACCCCCTGCTTCTCCCAACATGTAATTATAATTATATAAAAATATTGAGCATATCCAACGTCTATCAATGCCCTGATGAAGTATACAACAGAGGGCTATTGATGCCTTCCTCATTTTCCTGTCTTTCTCCATAAAATTTAAAATATTTCTCTTAAAAGATCAGTCTCAATGGCCTTGTTTCAAGAACATTCCTTAACCAATCATTAGTAGAGGGTAGAATAATTCTTAGACCATTTGCAGCCACCCCTTAGATGGGATGAGTGCATTTATCCTTCTGAGATAGTGTGAAGGAGACATGGTAGCTGAACAAAACTGGGTTCTGTTTGGAAGAAGGAAGAGGAGAATAGACAGTAGGCAGATAACCAGAAAAGTATGTAACAGAATAACAAAGTTGATGCTATATATTGAGATATATACTATATTTTCATCCTCTTAGAGATAGGTTAGAATATTTAGGAGAGGAAGAATACATGTTCTACATTTAATGTATTCAAATCCCTAACACCAGTCTCTGTGTGCTTAGTTGCTCAGTCATGCCCAACTCTTTGTGACTCCTTGGACTGTAGCTCATCAGGCTCCTCTGTCCATGGGGATTCTTCATGCAAAAGTACTGCAGTGGGTTGTCATGCCCTCCTCCAGGGGATCTTTCCAACCCAGGACTCCCACATTGCAGGCAGATTCTTTACCATCTGAGCCACCAGGGAAGCCCCAAAATATTGGAGTGAGTAGATTACCCCTTCTCCAGAGGATCTTCCCAACCCAGGAATCAGACCGGAGTCTCCTGCTTTGCAGGCAGATTCTTTACCAGCTGAGCTGCCAGGGGAGCCCTAACACCAATCTACTGAGACCTTTTCTCTACAGTGAGAATGAATGTGTCCTCAGCTTGAAGCCCTGAAAGCAACTGTAGAGCCACTTTCTAGGAAATTTCCATATAGCTTGATATCTACCATGAATTATTCTGAAAGTGTTACAAACAGTTCTTTGGAAAAGGGAAGATATTCAACCTCTTTCCATGGCCTGATGAAGGAGCACAGGCTTTCAAATTACAGAAATCAATATTTGAACTCTTGCCCAATAATGTTTTTATCATATTAAATCATTTTACGCTATAGTGTTAGTTCACCCATAAGATGGAGAACAAAGTTACTATCTTACAGATTTGTTTTGAAGATTCAGTGGGATAAAATATGAAAAATTACTTGGTACACAATGGGGAGATGATACTGTCAGTTATCGCTTATTGTGGGCATGAGAATGGGTAAAGGGTGGTGAGGGAATCACTGGCCAATAAATAAGAGAAATGTAACCCATCACTTACATAATCTAAGCTTTTACTGTGGGCCCCAGTGGGTAGCACAAGAGTTGGCAGAAGAAAACTGGGACTTGAGTCAAATTTAGTTCTGTCTCGGTTTTGCTATGAGATGTAGAAACAGTCAGTTGACCTCAAGATTTCATCATGTTGGTCATAATATTTACTTCTTGGCTTTACATAAGAATATGGAAAGAAATTCCTAGGTGCTCTGAAATTCCACATCTTTATACTGAAGAAAACATTGTATAGAAGTATTTGAAGACACAAATGGATATTTGTTAGCATGCATTTGTACTTTGGAAAGAAGTGATCTATAGTCTGCAATTTGCTATACAATGTGTTTGAATATTATGGTGGGTGCTTGAAAGGGAGGGGGGCACATGTACTCAGGGATTAACGGCTGATGGACTCCTCTCAAGAGGCATCATAGTCTTTCTTTCTGTATGAAACTGTGAAAACCACATGACATCTGTTCATTACAAGGCCACTGCTCTAACAAAGCCCTGGATCCCACATGTCTGAGAATTTGGTTTCCATTACACATGCAGGCTTAATTATTTTAAAATCCACCTTTTTGAGAGATATCATCCAGAGACTGTTGCCATGCTTGGAGTGATGGAATACTTATTTTAGTTTCTTTAAGGCATACTTAACTGTCTCTCTAAGCCACACTTTTAGTTTTTCAGCTCCAAATAATCTTGCCTCACAAAGCATTTTTATTGGCATTTGTGAAAATCTCTTCTCTCTGAAAGTCAAAATGTTCTACATAAACAGTAAAACAAAATGGTGACATGGGTTTTTAAACAAATAGCAGTAGTAGACACCAGTATTTCACAATATTGCTGCTTGCTTAATAGGATGCAAGCAATTAAAAAAAAATCTGAAGTTGTTCTCTAATTATTTCCATTAACTGTTCAAATCTGAGCTTCTTTATGATGCTGGTTTTGAATACTAAAAGTAAATAAGTGATTCTAATAATAATTTTTAATTAAAAAATGCAACTAGAAAATGAGCTGGCTCTTTCCAGTTGCTGGAGGATATACACTTACTTTTCTAGATAAGACCTAGATAAAGTAAAATAGTCCAGTTCCAGTTCAGTCGCTCAGTCATGTTCGACTCTTTGCGATCCCATGAATCGCAGCACGCCAGGCCTCTCTGTCTATCACCAACTCCCGGGGTTCACTCAGACTCACGTCCATCAAGTCAGTGATGCCAAACAGCCATCTCATCCTCGACCATCCCCTTCTCCTCCTGACCCCAATCCCTCCCAGCATCAGAGTCTTTTCCAATGAGTCAACTCTTCACGTGAGGTGGCCAAAGTACTGGAGTTTCAGCTTTAGTATCATTCCTTCCAAAGAAATCCCAGGGCTGATTTCCTTCAGAATGGACTGATTGGATCTCCTTGCAGTCCAAGGGACTCTCAAGAGTCTTCCCCAACACCACAGTTCAAAAGCATTAATTCTTTGGCGCTCAGCTTTCTTCACAGTCCAACTCTCACATCCATACATGACCACAGGAAAAACCATAGCCTTGAATGGACGGACCTTAGTCGGTAAAATAATGTTTCTGCTTTTGAATATGCCATCTAGGTTGGTCATAACTTTTCTTCCCAGGAATAAGCATCTTTTAATTTCATGGCTGCAGTCACCATCTGCAGTGATTTTGGAGCCCCCCAAAATAAAGTCTGACACTATTTCCACTGTTTCCCCATCTATTTCCCATGAAGTGGTGGGACCAGATGCCATGATCTTCATTTTCTGAATGTTGAGCTTTAAGACAACTTTTTCACTCTTCACTTTCACTTTCATCAAGAGGCTTTTGAGTTCCTCTTCACTTTCTGCCATAAGGGTGGTGTCATCTGCATATCTGAGGTGATTGATATTTCTCCTGGCAATCTTGATTCCAGCTTGTGTTTCTTCCAGTCCAGTGTTTCTCATGAGGTACTCTGCATATAAGTCAAATAAGCAGGGTGACAATATACAGCCTTGACGCACTCCTTTTCCTATTTGGAACCAGTCTGTTGTTCCATGTCCAGTTCTAACTGTTGCTTCCTGACCTGCATACAGATTTCTCAAGAGGCAGGTCAGGTGGGCTGGTATTCCCATCTCTTTCAGAATTTTCCACAGTTTATTGTGATCCACACAGTCAAAGGCTTTGGCATAGTCAATAAAGCAGAAATAGATGTTTTTCTGGAACTCTCTTGCTTTTTCCATGATCCAGCAGATGTTGGCAATTTGATCTCTGGTTCCTCTGCCTTTTCTAAAACCAGCTTGAACATCAGGAAGTTCACCATTCACATATTGATGAAGCCTGGCTTGGAGAATTTTGAGCATTAGTTTACTAGCATGTGAGATGAGTGCAATTGTGCGGTAGTTTGAGCATTCTTTGGCATTGCCTTTCTTTGGAATTGGAATGAAAACTGACTTTTTCCAGTCCTGTGGCCACTGCTGAGTTTTCCAAATTTGCTGGCATATTGAGTGCAGCATTTTCACAGCATCATCTTTCAGGATTTGAAATAGCTCAATAGGAATTCCATTACTTCCACTAGCTTTGTTCGTAGTGATGCTTTCTAAGGCCCACTTGACTTCAAAGTAAAATAAGACTTAAATAAATGAGTGTAATTTTATTCTTGAACATATGGAAAAGTTTTCCCAAGACTAAACTTTCCAGGCTGGAATCTCTCAGTGTTGATCCCTTCTCCCTACATCCTTTTTCCTTTATCCCTTTCCTCTTCTGCTCTTGCCATCTTTTAATTGTGACATGATTTTGGGTTTCATGGGAAAAGCAAAGCTAGATTAGGAAGAAGGAGGAAATCAGGCATTCCAGAACAGCATACACTCAAAATTCAGGGATAAATAACACCCTCAAAACTGAATATGCTTGGATCAATGAAAAGTGTCATTCTTCTGTGTGGAAAGGAGCAAGGTGGGCAGGGCAAATGGAAGGAAGAGCTCTCTAGAACCTATTTGACCTTGATATTAGAGCTTCTTCTGATGTCCACCTGCTTTCTAAATTTCATTTGCAGGGAAAGGACTGCAGAGGTGGTTTGTCTCGATTATCCATTGATTTCTTGAAAAGTGATAACATTTTTATACTCAGAAAAGGCAACTATCCATCATCACCTTCCCAAACTCAACCAAGGCATTATGGCTTATTTATTTCAGTGCTTTGTTGTAGTTCAGTCACTAAGTCATGTCCAACTATTTGCAACCCATAAACTACAACCAGGCTTCCCTGTCCGTCACTGAACCCGGAGTATGCTCAAACTCATGTCCATTGAGTTAGTGATACCATCCGACCATCTCATTCTTTGCCATCCCTTTCTCCTTCTGCCTTCAATCTTTCCTAGCATCAGAGTCTTTTCTAATGAACCGACTCTATGCATCAGGTAACCAAAGTTTTGGAGCTTCAAAATCAGTCCATCCAATTAATATTCAGGATTGATTTCCTTTAGAATTGACTGGTTTGATCTTCTTGCAGTCTGAGGGACTCTCAAGAGTCTTCTCCAGCACCACAGTACAAAATCATTAATTCTTTGCTACTCAGTCTTATTTATGGTCCAACTCTCCCATCAGTACACAACTACTGCAAAAACCCTAAGTTTGACTAGATGAACCTTTGTCAGCAAAGTGATGTCTCTGCTTTTTAATATGCTGTCTAGGTTGGTCATAGCTTTACTTCCAAAGAGCGAGTGTCTTGTAATTTCATGGCTGCATTCACTGTCCACAGTGATTTGGGAACCCAAGAAAATAAAATCTGCCACTGTTTCCACTTTCCCCCCATCTGTTTGGCTTAAAGTGATGGGACCAGATGCTATAATCTTAGATTTTTGAATGTTGAGTTTTAAGGCAATTTTTTCACTTTCCTCTTTCAAAACCCTAATCAAGAGGCTCTTTAGTTACTCTTCACTTTCTGCCATTAGAGTGGTATCATCTGCATATCTGAGGTTGTTGATATTTCTCCCAGCAATCTTGATTCTAGCTTGTGCTTCATCCAGCCTGGGATTTTGCATGATGTACTCTGCATATTAGTTAAACAAGCAGGGTGACAATATACAGCCTTGCCATACTCCTTTCCCAGTTTGGAACCTGTCCATTGTTCCATGTCCAGTTCTAACTATTGCTTCTTGTCCTGCATACAGGTTTCTCAGAAGGTAAGATGGTCTGGTATTCCCATCTCTTTAAGAATTTTCCACAGTTTGTTGTGATCGACACAGTGAAAGGCTTTAGCATAGTCAATGAAGCAGAAGTAGGTGTTTTTTTGTAATTCCCTTACTTTTTCTGTGATCCAATGGATGTTGGCAATTTGAGCTCTGGTTCCTTTGCCTTTTCTAAATCCAGCTTGTATATCTGGAAGTTCTCAGTTCAGGTTAAAGCCTAGCTGGAACAATTTTGAACATTACCTTGACAGCATGTGAAATAAACACAATTGCATAGTATCTTGAACATTCTTTGGCATTGCCCTTCTTTGGGACTGGAATGAAAACTGACCTTTTCCAGTCCTGTGGCCACTGCGGAGCTTTCCAAATTTGCTTGCATGTTGAGTGCAGCACTTTATTGGCATCATCTTTTAGGATTTAAAATAGCTCAACTGGAATGCCATCACTTCCACTGGTTTTCTTCATAGTAATGCTACCTAATTTCAGCATAGGTCTGTCTAATTAAAGTTATGGTTTTTCCAGTAGTCTTGTCCATACAAGAGTTGGATCATAGAGAAACATGAGCACTGAAGACGTGGTGCTTTTGAACTGTGGTGTTGGAGAAGACTCTTGAGAGTCCCTTGGACTGCAAGAGATCCAACCAGTCCATCCTAAAGAAAATCAGTTCTGAATATTCATTGGAAGGACTGATGCTGAAGCTGAAACTCCAATCCTTTGGCCACCTGATGTGAAGAACTGACTCATTGGAAAAGACCCTGATGCTGGGAAAGATTGAAGGCAGGAGGAGAAGGGGATGACAGAGGATGAGATGGTTGAATGGCATCACTGACTTGATGGACATGAGTTTGAGCAAGTTCCAGGAGCTGGTGATGGACAGAGAGGCCTGGTGTGCTGCAGTTCATGGTGTCACAAAGAGTTGGGCATGACTGAGCAACTCAACTGAACTGAATTTCAGCATATATTCCTTTTAAGTCAAGACCCTATCCTTTTAACTGCCAAAAGATTGGAAAAGGCAAGCAACTTCATTCCAGCCTCCCAAATTCCTTCTAAGCCTCATTTCTCACACAAGCAGCTCTATCCTGAAATAACAGTGTATGCAGTAATTAAATTTGGGTGCATGTTTTTAACAGCAACCCAGAAGTAGTATTTTTCCCCAATAACACTCAAGTTTTGATCTTCATTGTTTAATATTGAACTTATCTCATATGTTTAGAGTTTCAACCTTGATAACTATGTGGCAAGTGAGCAACCGTATTTCTTTGGAAGAAGAAAAGAAAATTTGCATTCAGTATTCTAAAAACACACACAACTATTTGATCTGTAAGGCAATGTGGACCATTGAATACGTGCACAGTTTAAAAAATTTCATCCTTGGAAGTCTTAGTTGAAAATGTCAAAGTCAAGCTGCAGTGAGCCTCATCTGAACATGAGAAAGTCCCCAACCTCAATAATAAAACTTTCAGATTTTTTTGATTGAATGCCATTTGAAATTACCCTCATCACGTTACCAGGTACTAGGTAGCAGGCAGAGGGTTGCCTCTCGACATGACCTTATTAGAGATTGCCACTTGTGAGGAAATCTATTCAAAAGCAAAGGCTGTATTAAGCTGGATACCAGGTCAAATGACGCTATTTGGGGGGAAAATGGAGAGGTACTTCAGCTTAATGATTTGTGAAAAGTTAAGTAACAACAAATTCCATGAATATGAAATTGGGGAAAGAATGCTCTCATCACTACTTTTATCCCTCGGCACTTAGTGCAGACGGTAGCCTGAGGAATTAGAAATGGCACCTGCTGGGGTGCCCGTCTCTCTCTGAAATGATGCTTTTTAAGACTGTGATTTTAGAGCCCTGAAGATAGAAAGGGGGAATTTCAGTTTGGGGTTCTCAACTTTTATTTTAAGTCAGTAACAGGGGATGGCAGGAAGTACAATATAAGTATTCTGACATTTTCTACTTATTTTTGCTTCCAAGAACCTTTGTATATTCATGCAACTGGCTGTAGAAAACTTTGACAGTTTTAGTTGGAAACTGGGGGAATCTCAGGAAAAAACCAAACTTCGTTTCTACATTAATAAATCATGGAAATAGTTCTGGAATCCTCTACTACTTTATATTGGGATTTTGGAAATTTGATTTTTTTAAACTTTTTGCTGGAATATGATAGGTGTTAACATAATAGTGAAATATGTAATATAACAATATAAAATATTATATAAACATAAAAGTATGCACGTTATACATTTTCACAGACTGGACACACACCTATGTAACGCCTTATGAAAAAGAAATAACAACCCAGAAACCTCTCTCTTGCCTCCTTTCAGCTCCTCTTCAAGGGTAATCACTCCCTGTCTTCTTGATTCATTTTGTGTGTTTGTGCTTTCTTTAAGTTGAATTGTACTACAGATTCCCTTTTTAGTTTGGAATCCTACACTCAACATTATAAGATCCACCCAAAGTTACCATATTTCATTTTAAGTTATTCATCTGCATTGTTGTGTATTTTCCCACTATGATTCTTGATGGATGTGTAGGCTGTTTATGGCTCCCACAAGCAATATTGCTTTGGATATTCTTGTATGGATCTTTCAAAGGACACACATACATATTTCTGTTGGGTATATACCCAGGACTAGACTTGCTGGGCCACAGGTTATGGATAAGGTCATCCTGGATCAATATGGTCAAACAGATATCTGGAGTCATTGCTACTTTTGCTCCTGCCAACAGTGAATGAGGGTTCTGGTTGCTTCATATCCTCACCACTCTTGGCTCTAGAAAATTTTGAGGTTCTTGAAGATGAGTTGTTTTCTTATCCATCTCAGTGTTCAAGCATTGAACACAGTGATGACATTTGGTTAGGTTACCAGGACTACTTTCAGCCCTAATAATAGCTGGACTTGGAGCAGAGGGATAGTAGAAGCAAAACTGAAGTCTAGGTTGAGCTAGAAAGTGAGATCTTAGGGGCAAGGAGCATGGTGACTGCATGTTAGGCTTTCTGGCATTGACCCTTAACCAGGACACATGAGCTCTAGAGGACCACCTACTGGGACATGCCTAGTGAAACTTGCTTAGACCAAAGGAGCATACTCTCGCTGCCTGTATATGTACAGTTTTATACACAGTTAATTTAGATTTGTAGCACCAACCTAAGTGTACAAAAGGTAATTTTCTTTACTAGTCTTTATTTGCTCTCAGGTTAACATGCACATTGTTATTGGGAAACTATCAGTCCTTTCCAAGGAAAACTCAGATGGTTTTGGTTTAAAACTCTGTATCTTTAATATAATTAATCTGTTAAATTTGAAAATTTGTCCTTCTACTTCAGCTTCCTTTCTCAGACATGATCTGTTCCCAGGGGGCATTTAAGGAGTAGCTTCTTGGGCTACTTTGATCCCCAATAACTTTCAGGAGAGGTGGTTAGATCTGCCTGGGCTCTGACTCTGGTTCCTACTATTGCCTTCAGTATATGCGGCCCATGAGCTCTGCATCTTGAGTTCAAACTCAGGATGTTCCTAGTTTATGGTCCCCTGAGCCCCTTATCAGCATTTTGGCAGTTTGGGGTTTCTCAGCTAATGTCCTGTGGCTCTCTGTAAGGGACTTTATAGAGTTCCCCTTCAAGCTGATCTGTTTAAGACTTTCTCTAAGTCATTACTGGATCTGTGCATTAGGCTGCCCCCAGCCCCCTACTCATAATTTTCATGGAGGCATAAAGTTTTCCTCGAGTAAGCTCTGGGAAGCACAGCACTAACTCCACTGCTCTGTGATGCCTGCAACCCTGCACTGGGTGTCTCTCTCACTCTGCTATCATTTTATTAAAAATATTTCATTCTATATTGGGCTGTAGTTGATTTACAATGTGGTATTAGTTTCAGATGTACAGCAAAGTGATCCAGTTATACACAATCTATTCTTTTTTAAGTTCTTTTTCTGTTTAGGTTACTATGGACTATCCAGCCGAGTCCCCTGTGCTATACAGTAGGTGCTTATTATCTATTTTAAAAAACAGCAGTGTTTACATGTTGGTCCCAATCTCCCAATTTATCTTCCTTCCTGGTGCTTTCCCTTTTGGTAACTATAATTTTGTTTTTCAAGTCTGTGAATCTGTTTTGTAAATAAGTTCATTTGTATTGCATTTTTAGATTCATATATAAGTGCCTGCCATCTTTCTTTGTGTCTAAGAAGAGTTTGGTAAAGGAGTTGGTGGGGAGCTCCTAAGATAAGCACCAACCTCTTTATTCCATTCTCTCCATCTGGTTTTGTTTCCTGCCTGCTGGTTGACCATTCATTTCCTTCTAGGGTGGAGGAAGGTGGATTGTTTCACTGAGCACGCTTTCTTCTTTGCTCTAAGGGTTTTCATGTGAACTCTGTTCAGTCTTCTAAGCTTGGTTATTGATATTTAAAAAACCATCTTTGGAAATTCTGAGAAGCTACAACTTCTTTTGTCTTAGTAAAGCCCAATTCTTGCACGTCTAAAACATGGACCCTTCAGATTTTATTTGCTGTAATTTTGAGAACTATTTTGGATCCATAAACCAGCTCTTCACTGTGGTGGGTGTCTGCCCTCCCAGAGTCTACTGCCTCTCCACAGCTGCTATTGTTCCCTGAGTAGTGAGAGAAATACAGGAATGAGGGCAGTGGGGGCACAGAGTTTGGTATCAACTCACTACCTCCTACCTTCTGCAGGTGCCTTCAGTGTGCGCTGGGGGTGAAACTTTAGGAAACTAGAGGGTTTGTTTGCCTAGGAGGCCTTTTAACTTCACCATGTAATAACACCACTTGTCATTTTTCTTAAGAATATAAAAATAACAAGCTGAGTGTTAAGCAAGTTCACTAAGATGTGTGGGCCTCTTTCAAGAAGATAAATTGGAAATAATGAGACAAGAGAAAAGAACATGACACACTTACAAAATTTCATGAAAATTCCCATTTTACAAAGAAAAAATATTTTTTGCCTGTGCTCCAAAGGAGGTAATCTGTACAGAATGTTACTGTTCATGTTTCAGGATAGGAATCAAAAAAAAACAAACTTTGAAGCAGCCTCCCTGTTATGCCCAGTTGGACAGCCTTAAAAACAAACAAACAAGCAAACAAAACAACCCTTTTTTCATTACACCCAAGGTCAAGAGAGTTAAGTCAGCCTGAGTTTTCATGTTTACTGGGATGTTAAAAGAAATTCAGCTTTGTTAGAGAGCTATAATGAAGGATTAATAAAAACCACTTTGGTTGGTGGTCACTTTCTCCTGGTGTTTTGAAATTTCCATTTCACTGTGATCAAAGAACGAAAGTGTGCCTGAGGATATCTGGCCCAAGGGATGACATTTGTAAATTTGGTGTTTCCTTTTCCCTAGCAATGAAGTAAACTCACTTATTAATATTAATAAAGGCTATTAATATTAATAGCCTTTCTTGTATTTTACAAGTGTGAAAACCCTTCTGATTTGGTGTCACAATAATTTTCTGTAAATATTTACCCAAAATATTTTTATCCCTCTCTTCACCTAAAGCTCTACTATGTTCATGTACTCGTGCATTCTTTCATTCCTTCTGTGTATTTTCAGCACATTAAGTGAGCGTAGGAGACTGCAGAGATGAACGAAACCTGACTCCTGAGGTTAAGGTGCTTACTGTCCAATGGGATAGACATCTGCAGAGACCCATGAGTACAGTGAGTGTGGTTTCCAAGAGCTGACACCTTGAGGAGAGTGGCGGAGGTGCATAAGTCTGATGGTGGAGTTGTTGGCCTGCCAAGCTAAGAGGTATTTTAGCCTCTAAGCTGGCCTTGGATGTGGATAAAGATGATTGCATACATGCCTCAATTGCAGTCTCCAAACGGAGGAGCTTAAACAGTAGAAATTTATTTTGTGCAGTTCCAGAGGCTAGAAGTCCAAGATCAAGGTGTTGGCAAGTTTGGTTTCTTCAGAGGCAGCTCTCCTTGGCTTGCACATGGCCATCTTCTCTCTGTGTCCACACATGGCCTTTTCTTCTGTGCTCATGTCACTGGCATCCCTTTGTGTCCTAATGTCTTTTTATAAGGACACCAGTTGTATTAATTACAGCTATTACTAGAGATCTCATTTTAACTTAATTGCCTCTTTAAAGCTCCTCTCTCCAAATGCAGTCACATTCCGAGGCACTGAGGTTTAATGGCTTTAACATATGAATTTGGAGGGGACACAACCCAGCCCATAACAGGACACTACTAATTTTTTCAACATTACAGAAGCTAAACTTGGACTAAATTCATGGATGGAAAGATGGAGACGCATAAAAGAAATACGTTGGGTCTGTATAGTTCTGAGGCTTCCGTCTTGGATGAGAAGGAATAAGGGTTGAATTCACTGAGACAAGTAATTCAGAAAACAGGCAACAATTGGAGGGCACAGACACTTTCTTCATCTTTGACAAGGTTGAATTTTAGACATTAATTCTTTGAGAGAAGTTGTCTAGTATATAATTGGCTAGGTGAAGTTGAAGCCATATCATGCTTTAGACAATACTTATATTTAACAATCTTGTCTTAATAGGGGTTCCCAGGTGGTGTTAGTGGTAAAGAATCCACCTGCCAATGAAAGAGACATAAGAGATGTGGATTTGATCCTTGGGTCAGGAAGATCCCCTAAAGGAGGTCATGGCAACCCACTCCAGTATTTTTGCCTGGAAAATTCCATGGGTAGAGGAGCCTGGAGAGTTACAGTCCATGGGGTTGCAAAGAGTTGGATGTGACTGAGTGATTAACACTTACTTTTCTTAATAACTTCATTGAACTCCTTCTGGTAAATGGGCATCAACCAGTTATGCCTAGGAATGAGGGGGTTTACTGGAATAGAAAAAGCCACAGATCTGTATAATGTTTCAGGAAATGTTTGCATCCACCAATTTTCATTGCTTTGCAGAAACTCTTGCAACCACCTCGCCTCAGTTTCTCATGATATATTGTATTAAACACACTGAAAGTAAAAATATTTATCTTTCACTCATTGTGAGGAGTAAATGTTCCTCTTTTAGCAGAAGTTTCAAGTATAATGAACGAAACTCACAAACAATGATGAGGAGTTTCAATATAAGAGAAGTTTTAAAACTTGACAGGCTAAACCTTTTGAAATAGCAAACATTACCAGAAGGACTGACTGCTTGTTACAGGTGGCTGCCTTTCCAAATGTGACATTGGTAAACAAAGCTGCATTTGAACTACAGCTGAGAACAGAGGTCAAAAAAATAACATTTTTCTATAAGATAAAGGTGGGATAGGCAGAAAGTATCAATTTTGTTTAAGGGCAAAAATGTCATTATTTGATGATAAGTATAATTGTAGGTAACTGTGTGAACTTTATAGAATAGTTGATATAGAATCTTTATAAAAATATCTCAACATCTTAGTTGTTATATTTCTTAGAGCTAGTTCAGATACCCACAAACTAGATCAGGGGTTCCCACCCTGGGTGATTTTGCCCACCATAAGACATTTGGCAATGTACAGAGATTTTTTTTTTGTCACAACATGAGGGGGAGAAGGGAGCTTTGCAGATGTTTGTTAGTGGCTAGTGGGTAAAGCCATGGATGCTGCTAAATATCCTGCAATGCACAAGCAACACCTCAATAACAAAGAACTATCCAGCCAAATGTCAATAGTGCAAAAGCTAAGAAATCCTGGGTACATAACAAAATAAGTACCATTTGCCTTAAAAAGTTGAAAAAAAAAGTCTTCTGAGTTGACTTTCAAGTTTGGATCAAATTTATCTCTAAGTAATTACTTGATGGAGTGGTAGTGGTAGTGGTGTCTGTATGTTTGTGTGTTTGTGTGTATTTGCTTGTTTTTACTGTGGTTATTATTGTTTTGAACTGCATTTCATATCTTAAACTTCTGGGTTTAGGTTGTTGTTCAGTCATAGTGTCTGACTGCTACCCCATGGACTGCAGCACGCCAGGCTTCCCTGTCCTTCACCATCACCTGGAGCTTGCTCAAACTCATATCAATCAACTTGTGATGCCATCCAACCATTTCATCTTCTGTCATTTCCTTCTCCTCCTGCCTTCAGTCTTTCCCAGCATCAGGGTCTTTTCTAATGAGTCAGCTCTTTGCATCAGGTGGCCAAAATATTAGAGTGTCAGCTACAGTATTAGTCCTTTAGATGGAATTGAGCTATATCAGTATTTTATTTTATTTCTTCAATCTCATTTTTACAGATGTACATTCAAATAATCAGAGATTTTTATAATCTCAAAACTGTTATGATTCTCAGAATACAAAATTCAGAGTGCCATTGAATTCCCATATACGTCATTGAAGTTTGAATGACTATATAGTCCAGTGTCTATAAACTCAGTGTCTTTCTCTCTTTTTTTAGTAAGGAGACATTAATGTGGTATATTTGTACATTGCATTATTATTTATAAGATATTTTAAAATACATTTTCCCACTCAATGCTTATAAATCCAGTGTCAGTTACTGCTTATTGAAATCTTTCTAAAAATGAAAAGATGGGCAGATAAGAAAAACATCCCCAGCTCTTTTTGCATATTGACTTTAAAGTCAAAGATTCATTAGTTCATTTGAATTCAACAAATATTTACAAGGCTCCTTCAATGTGCCAGGGACTGTGATAAAGTGCTGTGCTAAGTTCTGAAACTAAAGCCAGAGTCTGTTTTGAATCATATGAGAAAAATTTTAGCCTCTCAGAATTAGAATTTGGATTCTTTGAGAAATTCCAGAATCAGAAAAAGATTCATATATTTTAATAGAATAATGTTATTCACTCTTATCGGAGAAGGCAATGGCACCCCACTCCAGTGCTCTTGCCTGGAAAATCCCATGGATGGTGGAGCCTGGTAGGCTGCAGTCCGTGGGGTTGTGAAGAGTCAGACATGACTGAGCGACTTCATTTTCACTTTTCACTTTCATGCATTGGAGAAGGAAATGACAACCCACTCCAGTGTTCTTGCCTGGAGAATCCCAGGGACAGGGGAGCCTGGTGGGCTGCCGTCTATAGGGTTGCACAGAGTCGGACACGACTGAAGCGACTTAGCAGCAGCACTCACTCTTACAGGGTTATAAGAGGTGGAAAGTAAGCATGGGGGTACAACAGATGATTTATTACTTAATATCTTTATAGTGGAAAAATTCTGAATTTTTGAATGTCATATTTCTGTACCTAAATATGTTTTTCCTGATTCTACTGACTGTGGATTATGGATCAGCAAAAGAAAACAGTTGTACTTATAATCATACACATCTATAGGATTATAAAATATCAGAAGAGTTCTTTGAGTTACCCTACTTAATCTCCTCCAGATCAGAGGGACCAAGCTACCTCTTAAGTCTGAGCCCGTTACTAGGATAGTTTAAAGTACAAAATCTCAGATATCTTGACTTCTAGATGGGTAGACTTTTGCACAAAATTTCTCATATGCCTTCCTCACAGAACTCCTTGTTTGATGACAAGTAGGGTGACTAACCGGTCTGACACTCTCATTTTAGCGCTGTAAATCTTGCATTGTGGGGAACCCCTCAGCTCCAGCAAACTGGGACAGTTGGTCACCCTAAATTAACAAGACACAAATACTTGTTAGATGGATAAGTATTACTAATGATACTATTATGTCATTTGCTAGTTTTCTTGCTGAATATTCACCAAAAACATGCTTTTGTTTCCATCTTACCAGCAGGAGGTCAAATTATATAGTTTAAGCCTCTGTTTAGTAGTTTGCTTAAAATCAGTGCTTCCTGTCTCCATCATTGCTGGTTAGCTTTACCTGTCTTTTAGTCATTTTCCTAATTAATGATTTCATATTATAATGATACTGCTTTTTATTCATTACGGGGTCTTTCCTTTAGGTGGTGGTGGTTTAGTTGCCAACTCATGTCTGACTTTTTCAATCCCATGGATTGTTGCCCACCAGGATCCTCTGTCCATGGGATTTTCCAAGCAGGAATACTGGAGTGGTTTGCTGTTTCCTTCTCCAGGGGATCTTCCCAACCCAGGGATTGAACCTGGGTCTCCTGCACTGCAGGCAAATTATTTACTGACTGAACTACCAGGGGAGCCTTTAGGTATTACATTTTAAAACAATGAAGTATAGTTAACTTATAGTATTATATTAATTTCATATTTACAACATAGTGATTTAATATTTTTATAGATTATACTCCATATAAAGTTTTTATAAAATATTGGTACATTCCCTGTGCTGTACCTTATATTCTTATTATTTATTTATTTTATAGCCAATAGTCTGTAAGTCTTAATCCCTTTTCCCAATCTTGCCTCTCTCCCAATCCCTCTCCCCTCTGGGTCTATTCATGCTGTTGCAAATGGCAAATTTTCACCTTTTTATAGCTGAGTAATGTTCCAGATGTGATATGTATGTGTGCATGTATATATACACATACACACACACCACATCTTTACCCATTCATCTATTGATGAATACTTAGGTTGCTTCTATAGCCTGGCTATTAAAAATAATGCTTCTATTACCTTCTAGCATTTATTTAGCTTACTCAAATATTTTCTGAATGACCACTGGTTACCTGGAGTAGAAGTCTGTCTACAGTCAGAGTTCTATAACATGTGACAAAATAACACAAGGGGTTATGGGCATGTTGAGTAGGAAGTGGTAGGAGATACTGCAATATCTCCCCTATATATGAGGTATGTTTACTACTTTATGCAAATGTTACTTGTTTAACATGTCCTAATAACACTAGAAGTAATGCCCAAGTCTATTTATCAAGCATAAGTCTTTGACCTCTTTGCTAAGAGAATTAAAGTTAATTCCCAAAGTTTGTAGAATCCTCCTTTCAGTCTCTAAGTGCTTAAAAAAGAGACAGATATTTTCATTAAATAGTGAAAAATTTCCATCTTCTTGATTTATGGCAGTAATATTAAGCTATTTATCTGAGAATCTTAAGAATTTTTATCTCATAATGAGCTACTGCTTTACATACCAGCGAGTGGCTAAAAAAAGAAAAAAACAATCAGGCAATAAAAATCAGTGGTGGGTATTCAGAGAAATTTGAACCCTCCATAGGTTGCTACTAGGAATGTAAAATGTGCGGCTACTTTGGAAAATAGTTTGGCAAGTTTAAAAAAGTTAAACATAGATATTTATATCACCAGCATTTTTTTGCTCCTGGGTCTCTACCCAAGGAATTAAAAATTCTTGTCTACACAAAGACTTGCACATAAATGTTCATAATAACTAAAAAATGGAAACAACCCATAAGCCCATTGATTGGGGAATGGATATGCAAAATGTAATATATCTGTTCAATAGAATACTATTCGCAGTAAGAAGAGTGAAATCCTGAAACATAATGTTGAACCTGTTGGTTGAGGCTCAAAAACACTATGCTATATAAGAAGCCAGGCACATGAGATCACATATTACACAATCTCATTTATATCAAATGTCCAGGAAAGACAAATCTGGAAGGACAAAAAGTAGATTAGTTGCTGTCTGAGGCTGGAGCTGTGAATGGAGAGTGACTGCAAGTGTTGTGATAGACATTTCTACTATTAGACTGTGGTGGTGGTTGCACAACTCTGAATTCATTAACAATTGTTAAATTGTGTATCACTTAAAAGGTGAATTTTATGGCATGAAACAAAACAGTATATCTCAATAAATGTATGTCTTTAAAAGAAAGTATATTCATCTGAGTTAACTCTTTTTGAAACAACAGATAGAAAGGACAGCATTATTTAAAAGACCAAGAAAATTTGAGACTGTGGGTGGAGGGATTTTGTGAAATCCTTTTTTTTTCCCCCCCATGGTTGTTATTTTATGGAAAGAATTGAACCTGTGCTAACTGGCAGACATTCTCTATCAATACGTTTTTGGATGGTATAAATTCCCTTTTCTCAATCTAGCTCTCTTTAGTTCTCTCACTCTTTCTCAGTGCTCAGTAACTGTTTGGTGGCATTTAGAGCAAGGGAATAAATGTATTTTCTTTATAGAATTTGGAAAAGAGTTTCCGACTACCCTATACAATGAAAGAACAAAAATTTGAGGAGAATCCTCAATATAGTACAGTAATAAGATTCCTAGAATCTCATCCAGAAATAACTGCATCTCTCATCCTCTCCTCCATCCATTGAAACTACCTGCAGTGAGAGAGAGAAGAGTCTGGATTCCACAATCAGACTCCAGCAGAAGAGACATGAGCCATCCCAGCCCACCTGCCACAGGCAAAGCATGGACAGAGGCAGGAAGCAACATGTGGTAGACAGTTGGAAAGGGCAAGAAAGAGGACAACTGATTAAATTTTGGGGTGAGATTTCTTAAGATGCCTGTCTGCTTATCACTTTTCCTTGAAGTTCTAAGACAAATCTGGCTCCCACATGGGCTCTCCCTCTCCTCCCCCTGCTACCCAGCCACTCTGGCCCCCTACCCACACCCAGCTCATTTTCCATCGCAATACCTGGAAGTCAGCCCTTTGTATAAGTGAGGGACCAAATCAAAGCCATCAAATGGAATGTGTAGGTTATTTACGGATTGTTGCTGAGCAAATTTAATCATTGGCCTGCTGTAACTCCATCATCATTTCCCTTGACGAGAACATCACAGACTTAAATTTTGCAAAGGAGGAAGAAGTGGCCATAAGCCAACTATAACAGTAACAGCCAATTCTGCTGTGATGGGAAGAGGCGCTGTATTAGTGCCAATACATTAACCAACTTTCCAATTGCAGTGGGGAAACCAAGTGCCATTACAATTCCCACGGCACTCCTCCATGAAGGTAGCAGAACTGTTTGAATGAGCATTCATTTCCAGCTCTGCTGGAGTATGTGTGTGTGTGTGTGTGTGTGTGTGTGAGAGAGAGAGAGAGAGAGAGAGAGAGAGAGAGCGAGCAAGTTAGCACAAATGACTGGTTAAGACTTAAGCGTAGGCATGAGGGCTAGACATTTCTGAACTGTTACTTCACCTCTAGCTGTGTGACCTCAGGCAAGTCAAACAGCTACTATGAAACCTGGACTGTATTTGTAATATGAAAATACTACTACTACTACGTTTGAGTAAATAGGACCACACATTCTCTAACACTCCTCCCAACAAGAGATGAGGCCTGTGAATCTAAGTGGGCTCCGTGACTGCTTTAAATGATAGAATATGGCAGATGATAGCATGATAGAATGTGCCTGTTTCTGAGCAGAGGCTTTAAGATGGTCAGCGTCTACTTCCTGACTTGGTGGGAGTTCTGAGATGCCATTTAAGAAGTCTGACTGTGCTGAAATTACCAAACTGGAGAGGCTATCTGTCAGCATCTCAGTTGACTGTCCCCGCAGATCTCATTCCTCCAGCTGTCCCAATATACTGGGCATGGGGAGGAAGCCACCTTGGATTCTTCAAACAAGTTTGACCACCAACTCGAAACCCTGAGTGACCTCGGTGGACGGCTGTGGAGCAGGAGAATTGCCCAGCCAAGCCTTGTGCAAATTCCCTGGCCACAAACTCAGGAGGTATATTAAATTTGTTGCTGCTTTAAGCTGCTAAGTTTGGGGATATTTTCAACAAATAGTCAAAAGACCTATCACAAAGCTGTTGAAAACAACACATGGGACAATGAAAGTGTTTATTAGATAGTAGTTTTTAATGCTGTTTTATCATGATGATGATAGTAAATAAAAAGGAACATAGTCTATCCTTGTCTTAAAAAAAAAATCTGACCTCTTTTAAATGATTTAAGGGCTAAAATCCTCCCTGACTAGTGGCTTTCATCTATAACAACAGATGAGACATAAATGTGTCTGGAATAATCAGAGAGGCATCAGGCACTAAATACACATTTTCTCATGTAATTTTCATAACAACCTCATGAGGTAACTGTGATAGGTTTATGTCTTAACAATGGGCTCAGACAGGTTGAGTAACTTGCCCAAGGTTTCACAGCTAGGAAGTAATGGAGCCCAAATCTGAACTCATGGCTGACTGCCTCCAGTACAGAGACAGGGCCTGAATTGAGTAGGACCTTGAAGGACATACAAGTGTAGACAGAGGAAGGAAAGCCTGGAGGCTTCATACAGATAAAGATGTCTACGTTGGGAACGATGAGGAGGTGAGCTGAAGTGTTCTCTGAAAAGCAGGAGAAAATGAGTTCCAATCAGCAGAATCTTATCCTCAGAGTGAAAAGCAATCTCTTAAGTCCTGACTTTTCATCCAAAAGTCAGCTCTGATGAAGAAGGGTGTGGTAATGGGCCTGGAAAGGGAAGCTGGGTGCTAGAAATCAGGGTGAGAATGATTGAAAGCGCCAGTGTTGCTTCAGGACTTGCCGTTTCTGCTCAAGTCTGACTTTCATCTCCTCTCTTGGCTTTCGGCAGAGCAAATGCTGGCAGAGAACAAAGACTGCTTCCTTTAGTGCCTGAGGGACACAGCCAATATCAAAGTTGATGAAGAAACAGATTGGACTTGTCAGGGTGTCTTCTGAATTTCTTGCTAAATCATTGTAGTCCATGACCTAAAATAACCCCCACATTGAAACTTGTGGCCTGTCCTTGACTTCAGTCCTCTGTGAGCAGCAAGGCTCCCTGCAGCCTCTTGCAGTTCTGAATTGGGCACAGTGGGTGTGGGGTTCACAGCTGTTGGGAACAGAACTGCAGGCTTGGTAGTATACCCTGGTTTACTTCTCAGACCACAGAGCCTCATGCTGCACTGGACTTCTCAGATGACTCACCTCATCCCCAGTGCTCTGACTTCCCATCTTCCCCAAGTACCTTGACCTTACAAATAGCATTATATTGATTTCATCAGACTTTCTTCTTTACCCTCATGGTCACAAATGTGCACAAATCAGGAAGTCTCCAGCTTTGGAGCAGAGCTGGTTACAGCAACTAAAATACAAGCACAGACCATCCTGAGCAATTGTGTTAACAAAGTGAAAAGAAAAGAAATCCAGCTGGGTTAAATAAGTACTCAGAATTAAAGCAACTTTCTTTTCTCTGGAGTTCCTCCTAGAATATCTCCTAAAATGAAGGATATGGCCCTTGTAATGCCCTTTCATTTTAGATTTGTTGAAAAAATAAATCTACAACACAAAGAACTATTGTTAATTCAAAGTAGTAGATGTTACAAAGTAAAAATTAGACCTGGAAATAAAGCCAATTTAAAAGGATAATCTGCAACAGTAAGTAAGTCACTTCTTACTTCATCTGTAGTGTAGCAGAGGAGCTCGTCTGAGCAGAGTGGAGACTGTGGTAGAAGATCTGGGCTTTGCTTTCTCTTGTGAAGTTCTGCTGAATTTTGCATTCCAGGTTTTATAATATCTCGTCAAGGATCTGCAATCTATTTTTCTGTGTAGAGGGAAAGCCTTACATCTGTGGTCTCTTCTGAGAATGCTCATTGCGACAGCAAAATTCAGCCTGTTTGTTCAGTTCTTCCATTTTCGTGATTTTTACCCCAGGAATTCAGCGCACTATCCTGAGTTAGATGATGAAAATATATAGGTACTACTAAGTTCACTTCTCATTTCCTGGATCACTTTTTTTCTTGTTTGCCAGTACTGTTTCTTGGTAGTAGAAAGGAGAAGTGAGAATATTGTGAGATACACTGACAATCTAGAAGCTTGTTTCTTTCCATTTATGGAATAAATAATGTCTCCTTTTATAGTTGCTGCTAATGATTTTTTTGTAAAGATTTAATTAATTTGTTAGTTTGTTTTTGGCTGTGCAGGGGTGTCTTCTTTGCTGCATGTGGGCTCTCTCCAGTTGTGGCAAATAGAGGCTACTCTCTAGTTGAGGTGTGCACGCTTCTCATTGCAGTGACTTCTCTTGTTGTGGAGCATGGGCTCTAGGGTGCATGGGCTTCAGTAGTTGCAGATCATGGGCTTACCTGCTTCAAGGCATGTGGGATTTTCCCTGACTAGGGATCAAACTTGTGTCTCCAGCACTGGCAGGTGGTTTCTTAACCACTGGACCACCATGGAAGTCCCATTAATGAGGTTTTTGTTGCAGTCATGGATGACAGCTAAAAGTTTGAGGAGAAAGTGTCTGTGATCCATGTTTACCCACTTATCCTTATATGAAAATATCAGGTCCTATAATTTTAAAAATTCCCCTCCAAATCATCAAACATCATTATTACCTAATAATTAATGAATTGCTACCCATTCGATAAATTCTAGCTATTTAGTGAGCTTTTCATTTCGGTGACTTTAGTTTCCACATCAACCCTAGAAAGCAGCTGCTATCATCATTCTACCATTTTGCAGATGAAACACTTAGGAACAATATGGCTTATTAACCTTCCCAAGGCTAATCAGTTATGCAAAGTGGGGCCAGGATTTGATCCTATGCATTCTGGAATGTGTGCATGGAACCTTAAGCACTGTGTTGTTTTCCTTCAAAAGTTCAGAAGGATGAAAGAATCAGCTGTGTTCCCTCAAATATTGCCATTGCCAAGCGTGCATCTTTGTGTCAGAACCCAGTTTTATCCAAATTTGGCCCCTGTACTACCTATTTTTCACTTTAAGTGCTCAGAAGTTGCATGAGGGGTAGATTTACATATGAGATGGCAGCATCATTCTAGAGACTTTCAGTACCTGTGTCATGGTGGAGTGAAACATACTTCTAGGTCTTTGTAGGCCTGCACTGATAATAGGCAGTGTCTTCTGTTCTCAAAAGAAAATGCTATACACTACTGTCACCCTCTGTATGAAAATAATCATTATTTATTTGGACTTTCAAGGCTTTCTCTCTCTAGTTGCTTTGAAGAATAAGTATCTCATCACCCTTAGTGCTCTACTTTTCACATTCTGTTTTCCCAGGTGCAACACAGATGCCTTATTCTGTTGGATTCCTGCATATGGGTCAGGAATGAGTTATTCTTTGGTGAGTAAATGAAAGGAGAAAGATAGAACCGACAGCAATGAGCAGAGATAACTTGTGTCTGTTGGCCCCAATGGCCTTCTTAGGATATCATTTCAGAACTTTGGCTAGAGCAATGGAAAAAATAAATGAAAACATGAGTGAGAGCTTGAGTTGTTCTTCTAAATAAATAATTGTTCCCATTCCTTCTCTCAACCAATATGTCAGCATAAAGTTTCCCTTGACCCAGGAACAAAGAATTATATTAGTGATCAGTAAATGCATCACACTCAGAAGAAAAATAAATGACATAATGTACCAGAGAGAACAAAAGTCATCTGAGAATTGGGGCGGGAGGGTGGTCAAGGGACTGCCAGATTACATATGGCTGACATCTCATTCCACGGGTGATTCACACTCTCTACTGGTGTCAGTTCTAGAAGACTTTTATTAGTTAACATATTTCAGAGCTCGGTGTAGAAATAAGCCAAGTTGTTGTTCTATAGTGCAGGTCCTGAATGAATTCTGAAATTGTTGTTTAATATTATTTAATGAAGAGTGAAATCAAAGAAAAATATGCAGTGCTCCTCCTTTTTTTAAAAAAAATAGGTTGAGAAAGGAAAAGCTGAACCATGCACTTTAGTGGCTCTAGACATGGGGGCGGGGGGGGGGAGCGGGTAGGGGGAGCTGTTGATTCTGAATCATAAAGCAAAACTTCCAGGTGGCTATGTTTTCAGGAACTGTGATTTATATTGTCTGTATTTGGACAGGAATACCTCTCCTGCCAAGAAAACGTGAAGAGGGGTTTATGTGTGGTGTTATTTAGGCTGTGGAGACAAGAGAGTACATTAAAAATAATTTATTTCTTTGGCTGCATCAGGGCTCAGTTGCGGCATTCAGGATCTTTGTTGCATCATGTGGGATCTTTTGTTGGGGTGCACAGAACTCTCTAGTTGTGGTGTGCAGGCTCAGTAGTTATGGCATACGTGCTTAGTTGCTCCATGACACGTAGGGCCTTAGTTCCCCAACCAGTGATTGAACTGACATCCCTGCATTGCAAGGCGAATTCTTAACTGCTGGACCACCAGAGAAGTCCCAGGAGTACAGTTCTTAAGTGTGCAGCACTGATACTTGCCTGTGATGATGCACTGAGCTCTGCTGCTTAGTGTGCCATCCTGGATCACTTGCTTAAGTTCTCTGAGCTTCTTTGTCATGAAAATGGGTATATTAATTCATAGAATTGTAAGGATTATATAAACTAATAGAATATCTGGAATCGTCATAGTTTCTGGCACAAAAAGTGCTCACTTATTGCTAATGACAAAAATTATCATCTTGTGACTTTTTAATGATAGAAATTATCATAGTTAGGACCTCCCTGCTCAGAGATATCATCCAGACAGAACATAGGCAGTTTGGAAGTGACTACTAGTGCCCATCAGATGTTTGCCCCCCTAAAACCTCTTTTTCCATGTGCTTTCTCTTTCATTTCTTGACTATGCCCTGTGCCCAGGTCTAGCACCATTGTAACCCCAACTGTGAATCTTTGCTAAAGTCTTAAATCTCTCAGGGCCTCAGTTTACTCATTTGTAAAATTTACTCAGTGTCTATTCTATATTAATAAATTAAAAATAGGCTTACATCTTATGTTGCCCTGAGTCTAACCCAATTTTGTCTTTTAAAAAAGTAACAAGTTAGCAGTCTCTGATGTGAAAGAATACCATAAGAGTCACTCTACTTCCCTAGACCACACCTCAGCCTGAAGGCTGGGAAAGGGGTTTTGAGGACTGTCCTGTGCAAAGGCATTTTCAATGTATTTTATGCTATCAATGAGGTATGCAGTGCACACCTGCCTCTTAGGATTATTTCTCAGGTTACAGGGAAGCTCAGAAAATTGCTATTTCTTGACCTAAAAGGAGGTTAAAACACTTTCAGTGAAAATCGATTCACTTTAAGGTATTTAGCACTGTTCATATTTTGTACAAGTCTCTATGACAGGGTTGGTTTCAATTGGCACTTTTTGCTGCAGTTGTAGAAAGACCATCACAGAGAGAGCGGAATCTGAATGCGTGTTTAACAAGATGGGCTATTTCTTTTGTTTCACTTCCAAGATAGAAAGGGAACATGCCCTAGACCCCCAGACTGGCTGGAGATCCTGTGAAATTTATACACGTCTGCTCCATAAGATGTGGCAAAGCGATTTCTGGAAAAATAAAATTAGTTTTTCCTGCTGCCTTTCTTTTTTCTTTGCTAGGGGAATTTATGTTACACGTGGTCAAATAGCATTATGTACAATGAAGGAAATGAAGCGTGAGGGAATCATTCAATAAAAAATAATAAATCATAAAAGATCATTTAGAGAAAAATGCTGTTAGCAAGAGTTTGAGAAGTTTAAAGCTCTTTTTTCATAGGTTTTTAGGAAGTGCTATCACAGGAAATTGCACCATTTATACAGTTGTTCTTCTCTTCCTTGAAAAGATAGTGTGATACATTTCAAAGGGAATTAAATAAGAAATGAGGCGGGCTGTCACCACCTGAGACTGGTTGGGGGAAATTGCCTTCTGAGGAGACAAAGTATGATCATAGTCATGACCAACAACTCAGAAAACAAAACCCCAATTATGAGAGTGATTTCAATAACTAATATGTGACCAGCAAGGAATAAAGAATGCCAGGATAAGATAAACCAAGGGATGAGGAGGATGTCGATAAATGGGAACCTTCATGCACTTCTGTGGTGCAGCTATTTTGAAGAACAATTTGGTAATATTGAGAGAAATTGAACATGTACATACTGAACATGTGCCCAGCACTTGCAGTCAAGTGTGTACTTGAGAAAATATCTTGCTCAGGTATACAGTGTTACCAGGTGCATAGTGCCCAGGTAGGAGAATGTTATTGATAGCATTGTTTGAAGTAGCAAAGAGATGAAAACAAACTAGAAATGAATAAAAAGAAATATGTATAAAATGTAAAATATTCTTATGAGGGTCTACTCCATAGGATTCCAAAGACTTACTATACATATATTAATGTGAATGTTGTTGTTATTCAGCCGCTGCCATGTCTGACATAGATCAATATATTAGCAATAAATTGAATGACTTATAGCTCAATGCTATTTAAGTAAATAAATGAAAATTATGCAGCCCTACCATATAGCTAAGGAACTCTGCTCAATGTTATGTGGCAGCTTGGGTGGGTGGGGAGTTTGGGGGAGAATGGGTACATGTATATGTGTGGCTGAGTCACTCTGACGTGCACTTGAAACTATCATAATATTGTTAAATGGTTATACTCCAATACAAAATTAAAAGTTTTAAAAAATAATTATACTAAACCAATACAGAAGTGTAAAGTAAAATAAAAAAAATAAAAAATAAACCAAAAAAAAAAACATTGCTAGAAATGATACATTGATATGTACATACTCAAAAGATAAAGTTTGTGGGAGGTAGATCCCAAGTACAAACATACAAATGGCTGACTTTGAGGGGGAGAATATGAAATAAATGAAATAAAACATAAAAAGAGGACATATTTGAATCAATGATAATATATTAATGACATAATGTTGCTATGAAGAGGTAAGATAAATCTAGTTCTGTGACAAGAAATCAAATTTGCATCAATATCAACATATAAAGGATATTTGTTAATCTACATATATATATAAATACAGAAAATATATTTGTCATCAATCTCTCCCACCATGCTGCTGCTGCTGCTACTAAGTCGCTTCAGTCGTGTCCGACTTTGTGTGACCCCATAGATGGCAGCCCACCATACTCCCCCGTCCCCACCATATATGTTTATAGATACACACACACATATATAATGATACTGAGTTAGAGTGTGGTAGAGTTACAGCTCTAAGGGAAAATCAAAAAAGTTGGAATGATTAATCTCCAAATTAAGAGAAAAGTTTGCAAAGAATGCCAGAAAAATAGATGCATGCATCAGTTAAACCCTGCTATCTTGAAGAAATAGAATGAAAAGTGATAAGATAAAATGAAGTGGTCCAGAGAAATTAGATCTTTGAAAAAAAAGATTTTTTCAGGAATATAAAATTAAAAACACTTATTTTTTGCAAAAAAGAAAAAAAAAATCAGGCTGATATTGACTCTACCATTTGAGTTTCCTGAGCAGTTAAAGAAACAAAGAATATTTGACTTGAAGAAGCCAAGGCTTAAGAGAAATGAGATACCACTTATGTTAATGAAAGAATTGAATTACTTTTTTTGTTGTTTCATAAGATACAATTAGGAAAATTAGAAAATAATAGAAAAGATTAAATAATAGTAAGATAAAAATATCTACCTTTTCTAATGCAATGGATTGGGAGCTGTAGACTGTAATCTCTCTAATTAATTGCTTAATGCCTGCAGGGATGTTGGTGAAGATCTTCATCAGAGACAGAGTGTGGCTAGAATGGCCCAATAAAATCTTTCTACTTTCAGTGGGCTATGACTATACAAACTAAATTGTGCCCATTTTAGAGTTACTGAAGATGATGTAGCTTTCTTGGTCATATTGAAGTCTTTATTAATATATTGAAAGATGAATTTTTAAATTGAGAAATGTTAAAGTCTCAACAATCTTATTCATTCAGAGATCTTGTGATACAACTTTTCTTTTTTTCCTTATAGTTACGGATGAATTGTCTTTACAATAGTTACCCAAATAACTTAGATATTTAGAGAGAAGCTGTACTGCTAATACCAACAGAAATGCTATCTTCTGTGATCACTCACACTAGAAAAACAAGTGACATCCTTTTCTAACCTTAAGTATTTAATTAAAAATATATTTTTCTATTATCAATTCAGAGTAGAAATGTTGTTCTCTTCTTTAAGAAAAGGTCCAAACATCATTTTTAAGGAGTTATAGAGATAGTTTACTAACCTGCAAGGCAAAGAGAAACGAGAAAGAATTCTTTGTACTTCAGGAAAATTAGACATGTGATCTGAGATCCAAAGGAAGCACCTGAAAGCTTGTATGTAGTCTGAGACAATTCCCAGATGACAAGGAAGGAGGAGTTGAAGTTATAAAAGAGAGAGCAGATTTGAGGGTATTAATTTTAAAGGAACCACAAGATGGAAAAATCCAGCATTGCAATTGCTAACTCAAAAATAAGTCACCATTCCTAAATGCCTCATCACACCTTTATGTATCTTCAAACAGTGATTATCCTTGATTTATGGCATCCCCCTCCATTGGCTGGGACAAAGATATTAGCATTATCTAGACATTTCTCAATTGCCTTAGCTCTCACTCTGCCATTGGCCTTTATCTTTGTCCTGGCGCTCTGAAGGCTACATGATATATTGGGTTGGCCGCAAAGTTAATTCCGTTTTCAATAAAAATAAAAAACTCCCTTTTCATTTTCACCAAGGGCTGTATTGAATAATGAACAAACCTTTTGGTCAACTCAACAGCTACCTTCCTGTTTTGATCAGGTTTTTAAAAGGAGATGGCCTCAAACACCAAAGTCACAGTGATAAAGAACCAAGATGCTCTCATTGGTGGCACAAGTTCCTGACTATGACTTCCTGCAGAAGGATGATCAGAGCCTGCAGTAGGTGTATCAGGAGTCTGAGTGAATTGTTTGTGAAGCAATATGTTATCTGTGTAGATCACAGAGTTGTCTGGATGTAAACATTAAAACATGTGAGTTGTACATATGAAATTTATACATATATATGCACACATATTATTTGTACATATGAAATTGGTCTAATAAATGAGCTTCTGTGGGGTAGGATAACTTACATATTATAACAAAGTAGCTGCTCTTGGTATGGGATGCTTGTGTCCCATTCCTGATGCCACCTTTTCTCTGTGTAACTCTCCTGACTTTCCTCTACTTTTTACTCCCTCTGCCCTAGGGCAGGTATAATGATTTCCCAAATTGATAAAATTTGGAAGAAAAAGTCAAATTTTCTTGGCCCAGCTCCCCCTTTTATTTCTAATGGTCACATCTGGTTATAAAGGTCAAGAACCCTTCTTGGCCCCTTTCATCAATAGTCTTCCCAGCTCCAGAACTGCTGTCAAACAGGGTGGGAATGTCCATTCAATTCTAAAGTTCAGTATTCGGAAACTCATGTGTCTTCAAATTGTTGTGGAGAAGATTATTGAGAGTCCCTCAGACAGCAGGGAGATCAAACCAGTGAATTCTAAAGGAAATCAACCCTGAATATTCATTGGAAGGACTGACACTGAAGCTGAAGCTCCAGTTCTTTGGCCTCCAAGAGCAAAGAGCCAACTCACTGGAAAAGACCCTGATGCTGGGAAAGATTTAGGGCAAAAGGAGAAGAGGGTGGCAAAGGATGAGATGGATAGATAGCATCACCAACTCAGTGGACTTGAAGTTGAGTAAACTCTGGGAGACAGTGAAGGACAGGGGAGTCTGGTATGCTGCAGTTCACAGGGTCACAAAGAGCCAGACACAACTGAGTGACTTTCATGATAGTCTTAGTTGCTCCACAGCATGTGGGATCTTCCCAGATCAGGGATCGAACCCATGTCTCCTGCATTGGCAGGTGGATTCTTTGCCATACCACCTGCCCTGTTATGGTGGCCTTAATGTGGTACTTGTATAGTTTTGCTCTGTGGTAGTTTTACTTTGCATTCAGTTCAGTTCAGTCACTCAGTTGTATCCGACTCTTTGTGACCCCATGAATCGCAGCACGCCAGGCCTCCCTGTCCATCACCAACTCCCGGAGTTCACTCAGACTCACGTCCATCGAGTCAGTGATGCCATCCAGCCATCTCATCCTCTGTCGTCCCCTTCTCCTCCTGCCCCCAATCTTCCCAGCGTCAGAGTCTTTTCCAATGAGTCAACTCTTCGCATGTGGTGTCCAAAGTACTGGAGCTTCAGCTTTAGCATCATTCCTTCCAAAGATATCCCAGGGCTGATCTCCTTCAGAATGGACTGGTTGGATCTCCTTGCAGTCCAAGGGACTCTCAAGAGTCTTCAACACCACACTTCAAAAGCGTCAATTCTTCAGTGCTCAGCCTTCTTCATAGTCCAACTCTCACATCCAAACATGACCACTGGAAAAACCATAGCCTTGACTAGACGGACCTTAGTCAGCAAAGTAATGTCTCTGCTTTTGAATATACTATCTAGGTCGGTCATAACTTTTCTTCCATGGAGTAAGCATCTTTTAATTTCATGGCTGCAATCACCATCTGCAGTGATTCTGGAGCCCCAAAAAACAGTCTGACACTGTTTCCACTGTTCTCCATCTATTTGCCATGAAGTGATGGGACCAGATGCCATGATCTTTGTTTTCTGAATGTTGAGCTTTAAGCCAACTTTTTCACTCTCCACTTTCACTTTCATCAAGAGGCTTTTGAGTTCCTCTTCACTTTCTGCCATAAGGGTGGTGTCATCTGCATACCTGAGGTTATTGATATTTCTCCCAGCAATCTTGATTCCAGCTTGTGCTTCATCCAGCCCATCGTTTCTCATGATGTACTCTGCATATAAGTTAAATAAGCAGGGTGACAATATACGGCCTTGACGTACTCCTTTTCCTATTTGAAACCAGTGTGTTGTTCCATGTGCAGTTCTAACTGTTGCTTCCTGACCTGCATACTGATTTCTCAAGAGGCAGGTCAGGTGGTCTGGTATTCCCATCTCTTTCAGAATTTTCCAGTTTTTTTATTTTGCATTACCAACTAAAGGACTTTCACAATTTTTCACTTATGTGCACGTCTTTGTTGTTGAAGTGTCTGTTAACACCTCTGCTTTTGTTGTTCTTGTGTAGTTTGTCTTCTTATTATTACCCTTAACAGGTTTTTAAACATTTATGATCTGCATACAAACCATTTGTCATATGTACATTTTGAAAATATTAACTACCAGTTATTGTCTTGATTTTTGTTTCCTAAAACATTCAAAGAAAATAAGGTTATAGTTTGATCAAGGCCAATTTATCAGTGTTTTCATGGTTTATCCTTTTTATATCTTAACTAAGAAATCTTTGCATTATAAAATGTTTCAGAGCCTTTTGTTTTTTGTTCTAAAGATTTTATTTTTGCTTTTATATTTAGGTCTTTGATGTATTTTAAATTATTAATATTTCTGTATACTGTGCAAAATAAGTATGTTTGTTTTTGTTGTTGTGTGTGTTTGTTTTCAAATGCATGATTGTTCCAATGTCTTTTGTTGATAGAAGTTATCTATTTACTACTGGATTGCCTTGGTGCTTTTGTTGAATATTAGTTGTATGTATTTATATAAACATATATATATATATAAACATATATATATATATATGGAGAAGGCAATGGCACCCCACTCCAGTACTCTTGCCTAGAAAATCCCATGGACGGAGGAGCCTGGTAGGCTTCAGTCCATGGGGTCGCTAAGTCGGACATGACTGAGTGACTTCACTTTCACCTTTCGCTTTCCTGCATTGGAGAAGGAAATGGCAACCCACTCCACTGTTCTTGCCTGGAGAATCCCAGGGACTGCAGAGCCTGGTGGGCTGCCGTCTATGGGATCGCACAGAATCGGACACGACTGAAGTGACTTAGCAAAAAATATATATATACAAATGTATGTATATCTGTTCCTAACTCTATTCTGTTTTGCTGCATATATGTATGTGTGTACATATATACATATATATATATATAATTTTTTCTTTTTTTAGTTGTATTTATTTTTTATTGATTGATGATTGCTTTACAATACTGATTTGATTTCTGCCATACATAAACATGAATTAGCCATAGGTGTATATATGTCCTCTCCCTCCTGAACCTCTCTCTCACCTCCCAAATTTAGTTCTTTTAAAAATTATTTTGCTTATTCTAGATTCTTTGCATTTATATAAGAATTTTAAAATCACAGTGTCAGTTTCTACAATACAGCCAGCTGGGACTTTGGGATTGCATTGCATCTGTATATCAATTTGGGAACAACAGACATTTTAACAATATTAAGACTTCTGATATAAGAATATGGTATAGCTCTCCATTTATTTTAGTTTTCTTTAATTTCTTTCAGCAATATTTTATAGTTTTTAGTGAATAGCACTTACATGTATTTTTAAACATATCTCAAAATATTCTGTACTTTTGTTGTAATGGTAGTATTTGACTTATGAAGGTGTCTGTTAATTTAAAATTTTAATTATTCATTGCTGGTAGGAAAATGCAGTTAATTTTTGTATATTGTAAATTTTATATTATTGGTTGGTGGATTATGTTGTATTCCTTCAGAGACTATTGGGTTTTGCTTTAGTACATAGCTAAATTAATTTGAACCAGTCAGATGTTTTTGAAAACTGTTTTAAAGCTTTGTTAGGGTGATCATAAAGTGACCTTTAGTCTAGTGTTTTTATCTCTACAAGTAAGATGATACTTCTCTGAGGAGTCTATCAGTGCTTCATGTATCACAATGTCTTCCATTTCTAGCTGATTCAAGAGTGAACTGCTTCTACATTGCCTTTACTACCGCCTTTCCCATTGTTCTTACCCTGGCGTCAGGTAAGTTTCTCTCCCTTGTTCACAGATCAGTAGCCATTATCTAAGGCTTCAGGGGGAACTTGCTCTCTGTACAGTTTTCTCCTCTCTGAGATACTGACTCATAAATTCTAGCCACCTCTACTTCCTCAGCTCATTAAGAGCCCTAGGCTCCTTTGGATTCCCACTCTTTGTACTGTGGTCAGAAACACTCTTCAGTCAGTAAGCTGGTATAATCTTTGGGCTCATCTTATTCATCTTCCTTTTCTCAGGGATTGCTGTCCTGAGTTGGCTAGGTCCAATGCCTGAAAACAGTTATTTAATGTAATTTATTCAGTTTTCTAGTTGTTTACTGTGGGAGGGAAATTGCTGCAGCTGTTTATCTTTCATAGGTGGAAGCAGAAATCAATACATTTTTGACCTTTTATATATGCTGGAGAGAAGACATGCATGGCTTTTGCACAGAAAGCAGCAATAGGAAACTCACGGTGGCTTATTCTAAAAGGACTGACACCAATCTCCACATAGTTTCTGCTTACCCTCTTTCTTATATGTAGGTAAAAAAACAACTTTTTCCTAATTTAACTAGTCTACATTTACTATACATCCTTTGAGCCTTCCTCAAAGAAGAGAGATAAATCTCATATAGCAGACCATGGCATCTGTACTCTATAGACGAGAGCAAAGAACTAGATAGACTTTAGGATTACATTCACTGTGCATGGTCAAAACACAGTTATCATAGTTATTAGTGATAGGAGACATATATTTTTATTCTTAAGTCTTTATTCAGGCATGATGCTGGATGATTAATGTCAAAGATCATTTCACAGAAGTGCAATTGGACAAATTTCAGGACACATTTTATCTATAGCCCTGTATACAATTATGGCTTTAGCAAGTATCCATCCCAAGGAGTTCAACTGAAGGAAAACTATTTCTGAAACAAAGAAAAGAACATCCTACAAGAAGAAGACTTATTGTGACTTAATAAACTTACAAGGCTGAACCTGATTTATATCTGAGTGTCTTCACAGTTTTGTTTGTCTCTATGTTGCAGAAATAAACATAGTAAATACTCTTCTGTTCCATCACTAACATCAAAGTCATTCCTTGGTGGCTCAGACAGTAAAGCGTCTGCCTACAATGCCGGAGACCCATGTTCAATCCCTGGGTCAGGAAGATCTCCTGGAGAAGGAAATGGCAATCCACTCCAGTATTCTTGCCTGGAAAATCCCATGGATGGAGGAGACCGGTAGGCTACAGTCCATGGGGTCACAAAAAGTCAGACACAACTGAGCGACTTCAAGTTGGTGGCAGTGTATGTGTGACATGTGACTGGTTTAAGCATGGTTTGATGCAAAGGGCACTCAGAGCCTGGCTTTACACACTGGTTCTGTCACTACTCATCTGAGTGACAGTAGACAAATGGCATTTTCTCTATACCTCAGGTTCTTTATGTGCAGATTGACTTTGTTGGACAAGACCAACAGTTTGCAAAGGCTCAAAGGATGGAAGCGGTTCAAGTCATTAAGGCTGATAATGGGTTCCTTTAAATAGGGCAGGTTGAGGCTGACTATGTCTATGTTCACAGAGCAGTTAGTTGCAATGGAGTATTCTCACATCTTAGTTCATTATTAGGCTCAAAGCCTTTAGTCACTACCTATGTAACCTCTGAGGAGTGCTTTATCTACATCCCTTAAGCTTTGGTATATTGTGCAGTCATTTTCTTTCATCTCAGAATGTTTTCTAATTGCCCTTGTAATTTGTTGACCTATTTGGTTAGTTAGGAGTCCGTTGTTTAATTTCCATTTCTTTGCGAATAGCCTAAATCCTTCTGCTATTGATTTCTTATTTAGTTTCATTGTAAAAGTGAAAGTGTTAGTCATTCAGTCATGTCCAACTCTTTATAACCCTATGGACTGTAGCCCACCAGGCTCCTCTGTCCATGGAATTCTCTAGGCAAGAATACTGGAGTTGGTTGCCATTCCCTTCTCCAAGGGATCTTCCCGACCTACGGAATCAAACCTAGGTCTCCTGCATTGCAAGCAGAGTCTTTACTGCCTGAGCCACCAAGGAAGTATACTTTCAATCTTTTATATATGTTAGCCTTTTTTGTTATACAGATTAACATATGGCCAATGTTTGAGAATGTTCTGCTGCTGCTGCTGCTGCTAAGTCACTTCAGTTGTGTCCAACTCTGTGCGACCCCATAGACGGCAGCCCACCAGGCTCCTCCACCCATGGGATTTTCCAGGCAAGAGTACTGGAGTGGGTTGTCATTGCCTTCTCCGTTAAGAATGTTCTAGGCATGGTTGAAAAGATTGTATATCCTGTTGTTGGGGTTCCATTATATATTACTCATAATATCGAGTAATATGTTATATATTGAGAAGGAAATGGCAACCCACTCCAGTGTTCTTGCCTGGAGAATCTTAGGGATGAGGGAGCCTGGTGGGCTGCCGTCTCTGGGGTTGCACAGAGTCGGACACAACTGAAGCTACTTAGCAGCATGTTATATATTAATAATAAAATTGCTACTAATCTACAAATGAATTTTTATAGAATCATTTCTATGTTTTAAGACAATTTTTAATGCAGTTGGTGGATTACAGCAAAATTGAGAGGAAGACAGAGATTTTCCATGTACCCACACAGGCATAGACAGCCTCCCCCATTATCAACATCATTCACCAAAATGGTACCTTTTTTTTTTAATTTATTTTTTATTTTACTTTACAATTCTGTATTGGTTTTGCCATACATTGACATGAATCGACCACGACACCTTTTTTAAAAACCAAAGATGGACCTATAATGACACATTGTAATCACCCAAAGTCCACACTTTGCAGTTCACTCTTGGTTTAGTACGTTCTATGGGTTTGGACATCTATATAATAACATATATCCATCATGATGCTATCATCTAGAGTATTTTCACTGCCCTAAAGAGCCTCTGTCCTGTGCCTATTTACCTCACCCATCTTGGCAACTGATAATCTTTGAAGTGTCACCATAGTTTTTCCTTCTCCAGAATATCTTATAGTTAAAATCATGCAGTATGTAGTATTTTCACATTGTTGTTCAGTCACTCAGTCGTGTCTGACTCTTTGAGACCCCATGGGCTGCAGCACGCCAGGCTTCCCTGTCCTTCACAATCTCCTGGAGTTTGCTCAAACTCATCTCCATCAAGTTGGTGATGCCATCCAACCATCTCATCCTCTGTCGTCCCCGTCTCCTCTCTTTACCAGCATCAGGGTCTCTTCTAATGAGTTGGCTCTTTGCATCAGGTGGCCAAAGTATTGAAGCTTCAGCTTCATCATCAGTCCTTCCAGTGAGTATTCAGGTTTGATTTCCTTTAGAATTGACTTGTTTGATCACTTTGCAATCCAAAGGACCCTCAAGAGTCTTCTCCAACACCACAGTTCAAACATTTTCATGTTGGCTTCTTTCAATTAGCAATATAAATTTAAAATTCCTCCATAACATTTCCTGGTTTCATTGCTCATTTCCTTTCAGTGTCAAATACTGTTTCATTGCCTGGATATATCATGGTTTGTTCATTTACCTATTGAATACTATCTTGGTTGCTTCTAAGTTTTAACAATTATGAATAAAGCTGCTATAAACATCCATGTATAGGTTTTTGTGTGGACATAAATTTTAAACCCTTTTGAATAAATGCCATGGTGCATGATTACTGGGTCATATAAGAATATATTTACTCTTATAAGAAACTGCCAATGTATCTTCTACAGTTGCTACATCATTTTGCACTTCCACTAGCAGTGTATAGGAGTTTCTGTTATTCCACATCCTTTCCAGTGTTTGGGGTTGTCATTGTCCAAATGTTGCCCATTCTAATGGCTGTGCAGTGGTATCTCATTGTTTTATTTTTAATTTCTCTGTTGACATATGATGTGAAGAATCTTTTAAAATGTTTATTTGCCATCTATACATCTTATTTGAAGTGTTTTTAAGGCCTTTTACTAATTTTAAAATGGGTTATTGTTTTCTTATTGTTGAGTTTTAAAAATATTGATATATTTTGTGTAACAGTCCTTTATCAGATATGTCTTTTGCAAATATTTTCTCCTAGTCTGGGGCTGTCTTTTCATTCTTTTGATATTGTTTCTCACAGAGCAGAAACTTTTAATTTGAATGAAGTTCAGCTATCAAACTTTTTCTTTCATTGATAATGTCTTTGATATTTTATTTAAAAAAATCACCATACTCAAGGTCATCTAGGTTTCCTGCTTTGTTATCTTTTAGGAGTTTTATACTTTTGTTTTTCACATTAAAGTCTGTAATTCATTTCAGTTAATTTTTGTGAAGGATGTAAGATTTTTATCTGGACTTTTTTTTCTTTTTAACATGTAGATATCCAGTTCTAATACCATTTGTTGAAGAGACTATGACTATCCCGTTGTATTGTCTTTTCTCCTTTGTCAGAGATCAATAACTCTATTTGCAGGGGTCCATTTCCAAGACCTTTCTTCCACTGATCTATTTGTCTGTTATTTTGCCAATACCACACTTTCTTAGTTACTATGTTTGAATAGTAAGTCTTGAAGTTGGGTAGCATCAGTCCTCCAGCTTGGTTCTTCTTTGACATTGTGTCATGAAATTAAAAGATGCTTACTCCTTGGAAGAAAAGTTATGACCAACCTAGATAGCATATTCAAAAGCAGAGACATTACTTTGCCGACTAAGTCTGTCTAGTCAAGGCTATGGTTTTTCCAGTAGTCATGTATGGATGTGAGAGTTGGACTATGAAGAAGGCTGAGCGCCAAAGAATTGATGCTTTTGAACTGTGGTGTTGGAGAAGACTCTTGAGAGTCCCTTGGACTGCAAGGAGATCCAACCAGTCCATTGTGAAGGAGATCAACCCTGGGATTTCTTTGGAAGGAATGATGCTAAAGCTGAGACTCCAGTACTTTGGCCACCTCATGCGAAGAGTTGACTCATTGGAAAAGACTTTGATGCTGGGAGGGATTGGGGGCAGGAGGAGAAGGGGACGACTGAGGATGAGATGGCTAGATGGCATCACTGACTCGATGGACGTGAGTCTGAGTGAACTCCGGGAGTTGGTGATGGACAGGGAGGCCTGGCATGCTGCGATTCATGGGGTCGCAAAGAGTCAGACACGACTGAGCGACTGAACTGAACTGAACTGACTCTTATCGAGGGAAGAAGAGTTGCTTCTCCCTATAAACTTTAAAATCAGTTTGTTGATGTTCATGAATTAACTTTCTAGGATTTTCATTGGAAATGAGCTGAATTGATAGACCAAGTTGGGAAGAAGTGACGTCTTGACATTATTGAGTCTTCTTGTTCATGAACATGGACTATTTCACCATTTATTTAGTTCTTTGATTTCATTCGTCAGAGTTTTGTAGTTTTCCTCCTATGGATCTTGTACATATTTTGTTAGATTCATAACTATTTTTTGTATGATAGAAAGAATGGCATTGTGTTTTTGATTTGAAATTCTACTTACTCATTTGTGACATATCAGAAAGTAATTGATTTTTGTCCTGCAATCTTGCTGTAATCACTTATTAGTTCTGTGAGTTTGTTGATTCATTCAGATTGTCTACAAAGATAATCATATCATTTGTGAACAGAGACAGTTTTCTGTCTTCCTTCTCACTCTGTATAGCTTTTATTTCCTTGCCTTGTCTTATTGTACTAGCAAGGACTATCAGTTTGATATTGAAAAGGAGTTGTGGGAGGGGCCATCATTGCCTTTACTATATTTTAGTGGAAAGAAAAGTTTTGAGTTTCTCATCATAAAGTATGATGTTAGCTGTAAGATTTTGTAGATAGTCTTTATCAAGTTGAGAAAGTTTCCCTCTATGCCTAGTTTATTATTTTAAGATTTTTTATCATCAATGGATGTAGGGTTTTGTCAAAACATTTTTCTGTATCTTTTGATACAATCCTGTGGCTTTTCTTTTTTAGTTTGTTGATGTGATAATTATGTTAGATGTTAATTTATTTCTGAACATTAAATCAGCCTTACATACTTGGGATAAATCATACTTGGTCATGGTAAACAAAGTAAATTTTTAACCTAAATTTGCATATTTTTTGGATACCACAAAAAATTAGAAATGATTTTGAAAGTTCATGTTTTAAAAGATCATGTGAATGGGAATTGTGAATTAAAAAGCTCAGGAAACACTAGACCAAACAGTCTCTGAATCTTCATATGGCTATATATTTATGGCCAGTTTTTGGCCTAGTAGAAAATTAGCCTCTTGTCAAGAAGGAGAAAGGAAGAGGAACAATAAACAAAATTGTAGTCATTTTGCTGTCTTAGAGAAACCAAGATATAAAACTATTCATTTGCAGACATTCTCCCAATTCCTTTTCTGTGTGGATATTTGCATTTGACATTTATACTTATATGAAATATTTTTATCTATTATGTTTGAATGTGATGGTGGTTTTCTTAAACACAAGTTCTGTTGTCAAGAGCAATTTATGTATTCTTGCCTCGAGCTAAGTTTAGAATGATATCTAATATGTGTGTACTATAGGACTGAAAAGGAACAAGCAAATGAGGGATAAGAAACTCTAGCAGTTTACTTCTGCTGGGTTTACTTCTGCTGTGCATAATACTATGACTCTAAGCAATTAATTAAACTACTCTGTGACTTAGTTTCCTATTTTGTTGAGTTGGGAAAATACCACCTGGTATGTCAGGGAGATTGATGACTTTTTCATCTAGATCTCCCTATACAACATGTTGAAAGTTTCACGATGGATTTTCAAGGCAAAAAATATTTCCTCATTCCATGCTTTATTTTTCCTGTGTTCACTATTTTTCCCCTTAGTTTTCAACTCTTCTCTATTTTGTACAAACATTCTATTTTAGTATTAATAATGTATATATGATATCCTTTAAAGCCAATGGAAGTTCAGGAGTCAGAGCAAGAGAATGAAGAGAGGGAAGAAGAAATTTAGGTCCACATATTTTCCTCAGAAAATTATATTATTTTAAATAAAAAATTCTTTTAGATAAAAAATTTAAAAATTATTATTTTAAATAAAAAAATTATTCTTTCACTAAAAAATTCTTCTAAATAAAAAAATATTCTTTCAAAAAATTAAAAATTATTCTTTTAAATTAAAAAAAATATTCTTTTAAATTTGTTTCTCTTACAAATCCAAATGAGTTTTAGGAGAAACTGGGAAGAAGAAAAATTTGTCTTTGATAACTTCCTTTACATCTTTTCTCTATTTTCTTCTCCAAATCTGATACTACTTCACATATATTGTAACATAATTAGTGCTTTGCTGCCCTAGGACCAGCACTGTGTTCACTGATAAATTCATTTATCTATTCATGAAGTATTTATTGTGTGTCT
The DNA here is from genome assembly GCF_014754425.2 of Oryx dammah. Classification (NCBI taxonomy): domain Eukaryota; kingdom Metazoa; phylum Chordata; class Mammalia; order Artiodactyla; family Bovidae; genus Oryx; species Oryx dammah. Next base: position 54,057,657 of record NW_024070185.1, read on the forward strand.
ACTAGGTGGTTGGCTTATATTCAGTTCAGTTCAGTTCAGTCACTCAGTCGTGTCTGACTCTTTGCGACCCCATGAATCACAGCACGCCAGGCCTCCCTGTGCATCAACAATTCCTGGAGCTCACTCAGACTCACATCCATCGAGTCAGTGATGCCATCCAGCCATCTCATCCTCAGTCGTCCCCTTCTCCTCCTGCCCCCAATCCCTCCCAGCATCAGAGTCTTTTCCAATAAGTCAACTCTTCGCATGAGGTGGCCAAAGTACTGGAGCTTCAGCTTTAGCATCGTTCCTTCCAAAGAAATCCCAGGGCTGATCTCCTTCAGAATGGACTGGTTGGATCTCCTTGCAGTCCAAGGGACTCTCAAGAGTCTTCTCCAACACCACAGTTGAAACACATCAATTCCTCATCCCTCAGCCTTCTTCATAGTCCAACTCTCATATCCATACATGACCACTGGAAAAACCATAGCCTTGACTAGACGGACCTTAGTTGGCAAAGTAAGGTCGCTGCTTTTGAATATACTATCTAGGTTGGTCATAACTTTTCTTCCAAGGAGTAAGCGTCTTTTAATTTCATGGCTGCAGTCACCATCTGCAGTGATTTTGGAGCCCAAGAAAATAAACTCTGACACTGTTTCCATTGTTTCCCCATCTATTTCCCATGAAGTGATGGGACCAGATGCCATGATCTTCGTTTACTGAATGTTGAGCCTTAAGCCAACTCTTTCACTCTCCTCTTTCACTTTCATCAAGAGGCTTTTTAGTTCCTCTTGACTTTGTGCCATAAGGGTGGTGTCATCTGCATATCTGAGGTTATTGATATTTCTCCCAGAAATCTTGATTGCAGCTTGTGTTTCTGCTTATATTAGGCTCCTCATTGGAAAAGACTGATGCTGGGAGGGATTGAGGGCATGAGGAGAAGGTGATGACACAGGATGAGACGGCTGGATGGCATCCCCGACTCAATGGACATGAGTTTAAGTAAACTCTGGGAGTTGGTGATAGACAGGGAGGCCTTGCGGGCTGTGATTCATGGGGTCGCAAAGAGTTGGACACGACTGAGCGACTGAACTCAACTGAACTGAACTGAAGATCTTATAGCAAATAAAACAAACAAGTCTTTCTTTCAAGACATTATATTTTCTGGGAGAATATAGATATTAAACACATATATATTATGTCAGGTATTGCTCAGCAATGAAATTGATGAAGCAGAATAAGGAAGTTGGAGAATAGAAGCAGTGGTGTGGGATGTCATTTTATGGAGGGTTATCAGGAAAGTCTTCTCTGATAGATGATGTTAGAGAGGACATACATGTGAAAAGAATATTCCAAGCAGAAGGAGCAGCAAGTGTAAAACCTGAGCCAGTTGGAAGCTTGACATGTAGAAGAACCAGCAAAGAGTCTGGTATGAATGGAGCAGAGTGAGAGAAGAAAAAAGAGTGGAAGTTGAGGCAGAGAAGTAATAAGTGGTCAAATAATGGGGAATCTGAGGGTGGAGGCCATTGTATGAACTTTGACTCTTTTACTGACTGGTGGGAAGACTTTGGAGATTTGAGCAATGTGATGACGTATCTGACCAAATTTAATCAATTCCCTTGGCTGTAGTGCAGAGTTTGAGGCTTCCCAGGTGACACTAGTGGTAAAGAATCCACCTGCCAATGCCGGAGACATTAGAGATGTGGGTTCGATCCCTAGGTCAGGAAAAGCCCCTAGAGAAAGAAATGGTAGCCCACTCTAATGTTCTTTCCTGGAGAATCCCATGGACAGAGGTACCTAGCATGCTATGGTCCATAGGGTCACAAAGAGTTGGACACAGACATGATTGAAGAAACTTAGCATGTAGTGCAGAGATTAGACTGTAGGGGCATGGTACTCAGTAGTTCTGTTCAACTAATGGTAGGTTACACTTCCTGGCCCTGTTGTAGGTGGAGCCATTTGGCTAATATTGATCAATGTATTGCAAAAAACATGAACATGATTGACTTTTAAATTGGAGAATTTGATTTCTGTGTGTGAAACTGTAATTTTGCACAGCAACTGACAGGAATCTAGAGAGTGACTGCTTTATTGTCAAGAGTGAAGATCACATGAAGCAGAGCACCTGGCTGACTGGCAGTGAATATAAACTGTGAGTGAGAAATAAACCATACAGTTTGAAACACTGATCATTTGAATTTAAGGTAGTTAACTGGTAACTCAAAGTAGAATGCTGCCATAACTAAAGACAAACAAAAAATACTGTCTTAGAAATGGATGTGGACAGCAAGACTTTAATCAGAACCTGTAAGGATGATAGTGCATGGTTTGCAATGGCAAGTTATGTGATCAAGTTTTTGATAGAAAAGTCAGATCAGGTAACTAATGAATATGTGGCCCTAGGGAAAGACACTGGAAAATGAAATGTGAGTAGTGTTTTTTTTTGTTTCTTTTTAATGTATGCTATTGAAGTATAGTTGATTTGTAGTATATGTTGATGAATGTTGGCTACTTTTCGTAAAATATTATACAAAGAGTTGACCTTAGCAAAGAATCTCCCAATTTGTAATCATGAATGAAAGGGATTGGATAGTGTTCTTAAGTTTGGCAATATGTGGAATTGGAAGGCACTCACTTTCAACAACAAATAGCAAAACTAAAATTAGAAATGCTTTGAGAGATAAAATTCAATTAAAGTTGAGGTGTGTTGCAATAATCAAATTGAGACTGTAGTTGCCTACTCACTGTGGGACAAATGATTTCAACCGGAAAAACAGCTAGAAAAGAAAAAAGACTGAACATACAACTCTTCTATAGAAGCTAGTGAGCCCAATGTAATCACCACCAACTGAAGGTAAATGGGTAAAAAAAACCAAATATAGCAAATTAAGAAGTCTGTCAAAAAAAAAAGAAAAAACTGAATGAGGCTTCTGGCTCATGAACTGACTACCATTAGTCAGGTAAGAAGTCTACTAAGCTTTTGAGATTGTTTTACTGTCAAAGAAACCATGAACTAGGCTATATTGTCGTTGACTGTTGGAGACCATGACTCATGAGTCCCTAACATCCTACAAGCAGGAAACAGAATATAAAATATTTGCCCCAAGGTTATCAGTGTCTATTTCAGCTGTGGCCAAATAGAAAGCTGGAAAATGTAGCTTCTTCCAGAGAATGGAGCCATGAATCTCACAAGGTTGTTTGGTTTCCTATTCTTTCTCTTCTACTTCTCCTTCACCTTCTTCTTCTTTTCTTTCTTTGTCCTCAGTACGACCAATGGTTGGATCTGAAATCAAATTTGCTCGACTAGAACTGATATATTGAAATATTTGTTGCCATTTCCTTTTCCTCAAGGTAGGTCTCAAGGTAGGTCCCAAGAAATGGCTGAAAATTTAGGTCTCGAGTCGCCATTATAAGCTTCTGGGAAGATGAATCTTTTACCTCTAACCCAGTATTTCTCAAGCATTAGCTGTAAATTATAATTACCTGTACTCTTGGGGGAAAATGCTGATGCTTTGTGACCCTCTGGCTTCTGGACTTTAAGTTCTTGATATTTTTAGCTCTCTGATCCTATTTGATATTTTTCCCTGTTATAAATGAAAATTTCCCACATAAGTCCTACTTGGGCCCTGACAAGAAAGAGAAAGATGATTTGGGACAACTGAGCTGCACAAGTAGTGAAAAGTTTTTGTCAATTGCATCATCTTAGACAATTGATTTGACCACTTCCAATTTGCCTTGATTCATGGACCTGACATTCCAGGTTCCTATGCAATATTGCTCTTTACAGCATCGGATCTTGCTTCTGTCACCAGTCACATCCACAGCTGGGTATTGTTTTTGCTTTGGCTCCATCCCTTCATTCTTTCTGGAGTTATTTCTCCACTGATCTCCAGTAGTGTGTTGGGCACTTACTGACCAGGGGAGTTCCTCTTTCAGTATCCTATCATATTGCCTTTTCATACTGTTAATGGGGTTCTCAAGGCAAGAATACTGAAGTGGTTTGCCATTCCCTTCTCCAGTGGACCACATTCTGTCAGACCTCTCCACCATGACCTGTCCATCTTGGGTTGCCTGGCAGGCATGGCTTAGTTTCACTGAGTTAGACAAGGCTGTGGTCCTAGTGTGATTAGATCGACTAGTTTTCTGTGAGTATGGTTTCAGTGTGTCTGCCCTCTGATGCCCTCTCGCAACACCTACCATCTTACTTGGGTTTCTCTTACCTTGGGCATGGGGTATCTCTTCACGGCTGCTCCAGCAAAGCACAGCCACTACTCCTTACCTTGGACGAAGGGTATCTCCTCACCGCTGCCCTTCCTGACCTTCAGCGTGGGATAGCTCCTCTAGGCCCTCCTGTGCCCATGCAGCCACTGCTCCTTGGACATGGGGTTGCCCCTCCCGGTCACTGCCCCTGGCCTCGGGCGCTGGGTGGCTCCTCCCGGCCGCCCCTGACCTCATACATGGGGTAGCTCCTCTTGGCTCCTGCGCCTGGCCTTGGACACAGGGTGGCTCCTCTCAGCCATTCCTGTGCCATTGCAGCCTGGCACTCTCGGCTGCTGCCCCTGACCTCGGACATGGGGGAGCTCCTTTCAGCTGCGCTTAGTGTGCCACTCGCAGCCACCCGCGTTTAGTTTGGCCCCAGGTAAATAGCAAGAGTGAACTAAAATGGACTGGAATGGGTGAATTTAACTCTGATGACCATTATATCTACTACTGCAGGCGGGAATCCCTCAGAAGAAATGGAGCAGCCATCATGGTCAACAAAAGAGTCCGAAATGCAGTACTTGGATGCAATCTCAAAAATAACAGAATGATCTCTGTTCATTTCCAAGGCAAACCATTCAATATCATGGTAATCCAAGCCTATGCCCGACCAGTAATGCTGAAGAAGCTGAAGTTGAATGGTTCTATGAAGACCTACAAGACCTTTTAGAACTAACACCCAAAAAGATGTCCTTTTCATTATAGGGGACTGGAATGCAAAAGTAGGAAGTCAAGAAACACCTGGAGTAATAGGCAAATTTGGCCTTAGAATGCAGAATGAAGCAGGGCAAAGACTAATAGGGTTTTGACAAGAAAATGCACTGGTCATAGCAAATACCCTCTTCCAACAACACAAGAGAAGATTCTACACATGGACATCACCAGATGGTCAACACCGAAATCAGATTGATTATATTCTTTGCAGCCAAAGATGGAGAAGCTCTATACAGTCAACAAAAACAAGACTAGGAGCTGACTGTGGCTCAGATCATGAACTCCTTATTACCAAATTCAGACTTAAATTGAAGAAAGTAGAGAAAACCGCTAGACCATTCAGGTATGACCTAAATCAAATCCCTTATGATTAATCAGTGGAAGCGAGAAAAAGGTCTAAGGGCCTTGATTTGATAGATAGAGTGCCTGATGAACTATGGAATGAGGTTCGTGACATTGTACAGGAGACAGGGATCAAGAACATCCCCATGGAAAAGAAATGCAAAAAAGCAAAATGATGTCTGAGGAGGCCTTACAAATAGCTGTGAAAAGAAGAGATGTGAAAAACAAAGGAGAAAAGGAAAGATATACCCATTTGAATGCAGAGTTCCAAAGAATAGCAAGGAGAGATAAGAAAGCCTTCAGTGATTAATGCAAAGAAATAGAGGAAAAGAACAGAATGGGAAAGACTAGAGATCTCTTCAAGAAAATTAGAGATACCAAGGGAACATTTCATGCAAAGATGGGCTCAATAAAGGACAGAAATGGTATGGACCTAATAGAAGCAGAAGATATTAAGAAGAAGTGGCAAGAATACACAAAACTGTACAAAAAAGATCTTCATGACCCAGATATTCATGATGGTGTGATCACTCATCTAGAGCCAGACATCCTGGAATGTGAAGTCAAGTGGGCCTTAGAAAGCATCACTACGAACAAAGCTAGTGGAGGTGATGGAATTCCAGTGGAGCTATTTCAAATCCTGAAAGATGATGCTGTGAAAGTGCTGCACTCAATATGCCAGCAAGTTTGGAAAACTCAGCAGTGGCCACAGGACTGGAAAAGGTCAATTTTCATTCCAATCTCAAAGAAAGGCAATGACAAAGAATGCTCAAACTACCGCACAATTGCACTCATCTCACATCCTAGGAAAGTAATGCTCAAAATTCTCCAAGCCATGTTTCAGCAATACGTGAACCATGAACTTCGAGATATTCAAGCTGGTTTTAGGAAAGGCAGGGGAACCAGAGATCAAATTGCCAACATCTGCTGGATCATGGAATAAGTAAGAGAGTTCCAGAAAAACATCTACTTGTGCTTTATTGACTATGTCAAAGCCTTTGACTGTGTGGATCACAGTCAGCTGTGGAAAATTCTGAGAGAGAAGGGAATACCAGACCACCTGACCTGCCTCTTGAGAAATATGTATGCAGGTCAGGAAGCAACAGTTAGAACTGGACATGGAACAACAGACTGCTTCCCAATAGGAAAAGGAGTGCATCAAGGCTGTATATTGTCACCCTCCTTATTTAACTTATATGCAGAGTACATCATGAGAAACGCTGGGCTGGAAGAAACCAAGCTGGAATCAAGATTGCCAGGAGAAATATCAATCACCTCATATATGCAGATGACACCACCCTTATGGCAGAAAGTCAAGAGGAACTAAGAAGCCTCTTGATGAAAGTGAAAGAGGAGAGTGAAAAAGTTGGCTTAAAGCTCAACATTCAGAAAACGAAGACCATGGCATCTGGTCCCATCCCTTCATGGGAAATAGACGGGGAAACAGTGGAAACAGTGTCTGACTTTATATTTTTGGGCTCCAAAATCACTGCAGATGGTGACTGCAGCCATGAAATTAAAAGACGCTTTCTCTTTGGAAGAAAACTTATGGCCAACCTAGATAGCATATTCAGAAGCAGAGACATTACTTTGCCAACTAAGGTCCGTCTAGTCAAGGCTATGGTTTTCCTGTGGTCTTGTATGGATGTGAGAGTTGGAGTGTGAAGAAGGCTGAGCACTGAAGAATTGATGCTTTTGAACTGTGGTGTTGGGGAAGACTCTTGAGAGTCCCTTGGACTGCAAGGAGATCCAACCAGTCCATTCTGAAGGAGATTAGCCCTGGGATTTCTTTGGAAGGAATGATGCTAAAGCTGAAACTCCAATCCTTTGGCCACCTGATGCAAAGAGTTGACTTATTGGAAAAGAGTCTGATGCTGGGAGGGATTGGGGGCAGGAAGAGAAGAGGACGACAGAGGATGAGATGGCTGGATGGCATCACTGACTCGATGGACGTGAGTCTGAGTGAACTCCGGGAGTTGGTGATGGACAGGGAGGCCTGGCGTGCTGCGATTCATGGGCTGCAAAGAGTCGGACATGACTGAGCAACTGAACTGAACTGAACTGAACTGAGACAATTGATAAATTTTGTTAGAGGGAAATAGAGCAAAATTGAAGGAAATTAACCAAACGTGCCACTTTTGTTGGGTTAAGGTTGAAGGTTTCTTTCTTTTTTTTTTTCCCCATCAAATGAATATATGTTGCAAGCAAGCAATCAAATCCCTTTAGTCTTTGTTTTATTAGATACATTTTCACATCTGCTTTGGCTAACATCTGCTCGCTTTGTTATGAACTTGAATATTGACTAAGTAGTAATCAAATGTCCTGGTGGTTCCCCATTCTCTTGTCAATTTCATAGTAATAACAATTACCATATTTCCCCAAACTTATTTGTTCTGCATCTGGACAGCACAGACTGTTCTTTCCCGCTAGGCTGCTGCTGCCACTTGCCTTATAATTTGATTCTGTGTGTACAACTCTCTCGTAGCTACAACCCCAATCATATTACTAAAATTCCCTAGATTCATTGTTTAATTTCAAGTCCTTCCAAGGACACAATGCCTTATACATATATATTTTATCATCCTTATTTATTTACTTTGCCTTATTTGGTCACTCTTCTATAAGCCAAATATTTATCAAGCACTTACTTTACAGAAAGTGTATGTGCTGAGTTTTGGAGGCGTATTAATATGAGAAGGATGGAATCAAATATTAGAAGCAGGTTCCAATCTGAGAAGGCTAAGAGTGTGTGAATGGTTAACACAGCACATGCATTTTTGTATAACTTCATATGATGCATATTCTGAATATAGTATTTTTCACTTAGCCATATACTGATTCATGTATATACTTTGATAGTAATGCACACAATTTAAAAAGTTGGAAGTAGCTGGCTCAGTACTGGCACATTGATAATTGGGATATACTAGATCTCAAGTCGTGGAGTGGAGACACGATGCAGAAGTGATAGTTTCCCATTTCATTTGCTTAGTTACATACTTCATATATTCATGAAGGATTGTATTCTCCCAGAGCAAATCTGTAAAGGAAAATGACCCTGAGGGAAAAGATATCCATTTTTGCTTGACCTATGTTCCTGTTTTCTAATGGGTATAGGGCCTCAACTCTGCAATAGATTCTGTGGATACTGATTGAGCATTTGAGCATAGTTACTTAGCTTCACAACTTTAATCCAATCCAAGTTCACAACACTGTGTATGGAAGGCATTATTTCTGAATAAAATCTAAGTAGAAAGATCATGAAATGTAAGTGAGTTTTGTAATATCATCATATGGCCATGCCATGTTTTGAACACTAATGTCTTGACTAAATGTTCAGTGGCCACATGCATGCCAAGTGAATAAATGAACTATTGTGAGAGCAATAGGAGGGGAAATTTGCTTTTCTTAGTCCATCTCACACTGTATTCAGTGATACTCCTATGCTCAACCTTGATGTGTTTTACAACTCTCAGGGGCATATTAATAAGGAATACAGTGGGAATGAATCTCTGTGCCTGTGTGCTCATACACCCTGACCTATCCACATGCAGAATAAATGGAGCAATGGAGGGTTGACTAATAAACTCAGGAGTAGTTGTTCAGTTCAGTTCAGTCACTCAGTCATGTCTGACTCTTTGCAACTACATGGACTGCAGCATGTCAGGCCTCCCTGTCCATCACTAACTCTCAGAGTTTACCCAAACTCATGTCCATTAATTCCGTGATGCTATCCAACCATCTCATCCTCTGTCGTCCCTTTCTCCACCTACCCTCCATGTTTCCCAGCATCAGGGTCTTTTCAAATGAGTCAGCTCTTTGCATCAGGTGGCCAAAGTATTGGAGTTTCAGCTTCAACATCAGTCCTTCCAGTGAACACCCAGGTCTGATTTCCTTTGGGATGGACTGGTTGGATCTCCTTGCAGTCCAAGGGACTCTCAAGTGTCTTCTCCAACACCACAGTTCAAAAGCATCAATTCTTTGGTGCTCAGCTTTCTTCACAGTCCAACTCTCACATCCATACATGACTACTGGAAAAACCATAGCTTTGACTAGATGGACCTTTGTTGGCAAAGTAATGTCTCTGCTTTTTAATATGCTGTTTAGGTTGGTCATAACTTTCCTTCCAAGGAGTAAGTGTCTTTTAATTTCATGGCTTCAGTCACCATTGGCAGTGATTTTGGAGCCCAAGAAAATAAAGTCAGCTACTGTTTCCCCATCTATTTCCCATGAAGTGATGGGACCAGATGCCATGATCTTCGTTTTCTGAATGTTGAGCTTTAAGCCAACTTTTTCACTCTCCTATTTCACTTTCATCAAGAGGCTCTTTAGTTCCTCTTCACTTTCTGCCATAAAGGTGGTATCATCTGCATATCTGAGGTTATAGATAGTTCTCCCAGCAATCTTGATCCAGCTTGTGTTTCATCCAGCTCAGCATTTCTCATGATGTACTCTGCATATAAGTTAAATAAGCAGGGTGACAATATACAGTGTTGACGTACTCCTTTCCCTATTTGGAACCAGTCTTTGTTTCATGTCCAGCTCTGCTGTTGCTTCCTGACCTGCATACAGATTTCTGAAAAGGCAGGTCAGATGACCTGGTATTCCCATCTCTTTCATAATTTTCCACAGTTTATTGTGATTCAAACAGTCAAAGGCTTTGGCATAGTCAATAAAGCAGAAATAGATGTTTTTCTGGAACTCTTGCTCTTTTGATGATCCAGCGGATGTTGGCAATTTGATCTCTGGTTCCTCTGTCTTTTCTTAATGCAGCTTGAACATCTGAAAGTTCACGGTTCATGAATTGCTGAAGCCTGGCTTGGAGAATTTTGAGCATTACTTTGCTAGCATGTGCTAAGTTGCTTCAGTCGTGTCCGACTCTGTGCAACCCCACAGATGGCAGCCCATCAGGCTCTGCCATCCCTGGGATTCTCCAGGCAAGAACACTGGAGTGGGTTGCCATTTCCTTCTCCAATGCCTGAAAGTGAAAAGTGAAAGTGAAGTCGTTCAGTTGTATCCGACTCTTAGCGACCTCATGGACTTCAGCCTACCAGGTTCCCCTGTCCATGGGATTTTCCAGCCAAGAGTACTGGCATGTGAGATGAGTGCAATTGTGGGGTAGTTTGAGCATTCTTTGGCATTGCCTTTCTTTGCAATTGGAATGAAAATTGACCTTTTCTAGTCCTGTGGCCACTGCTGAGATTTTACAAATTTGCTGGCATGTTGAGTGCAACACTTTCACAGCATCATCTTTTAGGATTTGAAATAGCTCAACTGGAATTCCATTACCGCCACTAGCTTTGTTCTTAGTGAAAATGCAAATCAAATCCACAATGGGATACCCTCTTGTGCCAGTCAGACTGGCTGCCATCAAAAAGTCTACAAACAATAAATGCTGGAGAGGGTGTGGAGAAAAGGAAAACCTCTTACACTGTTGTTGGGGATGCAATCTAATACAGCCACTATGGAGAACAGTGTCAGTAAGTACAGTTCAGTAGCTCAGTCGTGTCCGACGCTCTGCACCTTCAGGGACTGCAGCATGCCAGGCCTTGCTGTCCATCACCAACTCCCAGGGTTTACTCAAAGTCATGTCCACTGAGTCAGGGATGTATCCAACCATCTCATCCCCTGCTGTCCCGTCCTCCCACCTTCAGTATTTCCAAGCATCAGGGTCTTTTCAATGAGTCAGTTCTTTGTATCAGGTGGCCAAAGTATTGGAGTTTCAGCTTTAGCATCAGTTCTTCCAAAGAATATTCAGGACTGATTCCCTCCAGGATGGACTGGTTGGATCTCCTTGCAATCCAAGGAACTGTCAAGTGTCTTCTCCAACACCACAGTTCAAAAGCATCAACTCTTCGGCACTCAGCCTTCTTTATAGTCCAACTCTCCCATCCATACATGACTACTGGAAAACCATAGCTTTGACTAGATGGACCTTTGTTGGCAAAGTAATGTCTCTGCTTTTTAATATGCTGTTTAGGTTGGTCATAACTTTCCTTCCAAGGAGTAAGTGTCTTTTAATTTCATGGCTGCAGTCATGATTGGCAGTGATTTGGAGCCCAAGAAAATAAAGTCAGCTACTGTTTCCCCATCTATTTCCCATGAAGTGATGGGACCAGATGCCATGATCTTAGTTTTCTGAATGTTGAGTTTTAAGCCAACCTATTCACTCTCCTCTTTCACTTTCAAGAGGTTCTTTAGTTCTTCTTTGCTTTCTGCCATAAGGGTGGTGCCATCTGCATATCTGAGGTTATTGATATTTCTCCTGGCAATCTTGATTCCAGCTTGTGCTTCATCCAGCCCAGCGTTTCTCATGATGTACTCTGCATATAAGTTAAATAAGCAAGCTGACAATATACAGCCTTGACGTATTCCTTTCTCTTCTTGGAACCAGTCTGTTGTTCCATGTCCAGTTCTAACTGTTGCTTCCTGACCTGCATACAGATTTCTCAAAAGGTTGAACAGTGTGGAGATTCCTTAAAAAACTAGAAATTGAACTGGCATATGACCCAGCAATCCCACTGCTGGGCATACACACCAAGGAAGCTAGAATTGAGAGATATGTGTACCCTCAATGTTTATTACAACACTGTTTACAATAGCCAGGATATGGAGGCAACCTAGATGACCACAGGCAGATGAATGCATAAGAAAGTTGTGGTACATTTATACAATGGAATATTATTCAGCTATAAAAAAGAATGCATTTGAGTCAGTTCTAATGAGGTGGATGAATCTGGAGCCTATTATACAATTGAAGTAAGTCAGAAAGAAAAATATCATTACAGTATACTAATGCATATTTAGATAGATGATAACAATGACCCTATATACAAGATAGCAAAAGGGACACAGATGTAAAGAACAGACTTTTGGACTCTGTGGGAGAAGGCGAGGGTTTTATGATTTGGGAGAACATCATAGAAACATGTATATTGCCATATGTGAAATAGATGACTAGTCCAAGTTTGATGCATGAAACTGAGCACTCAAAGTTGGTGCATTGGGACAGCCCAGAGGGATGGGATAAGGAGGGAGGTGGGTGGGGGTTCAGGATTGGGGGGACACATGTACACCCATGGCTGATTCATGTCAATACATGGCAAAACCCATCACAGTACTGTAAAGTAATTAGCCTCCAATTAAAATTAATTAAATTAAAAACAAAAATTTATAAATTAATTAATTTTTAAATTTTTATCATTTAACATCATTCTAGAACTTTTATTATGATAACTCAGAAAAACAAAATAAATGAGTTTTAATATTGCAAAGAAGTAAAAAGTCAGCATGGGAATTATGTGAATACTGTGATTGTCAGCCTGAAAAAGCTCAATGAAACCAGCTAAAAATTATAAGAACTAATATCACAATTCAATAAGTTACAAAAATCAAAACAAACACAAACATAAAATCCTATGACATTTCCAGCTAACATATCATCACCTATGTGTAAATATCTTTTGAGAGCCACATTTTCAATGATAAGGATGAAGTTTTCATTTATACTGGGATGAAGAGGACTTCAGAGGAATAAGTTTGAACTGGGGAGAAACATGGTGTCTTTTTGAATATGTCAAGTTAAAAAAACACCTATGAGATTCAAATACAGTTGAATTTATTATATATCAGTATAGAGTTCATTGGTCTGGCGATACAGATTAGTAGGTATTGGGATATATACAGTATTTAAAGTCATAAGACTTGAGTTCACTTCAGGGGTGAGTGGAGTGAGGGAAAAAATGATGCAAGGACTGAGCCTTGGGATGCTCCAAAATTTATAGGTTGTTAAATACATATAAACCAGCAAAGATGGCTGGAAGGCTGTAAGTTTAGAAGTGAACCCTAAGAGTGAGTGCTATTCTGGAGCCCAAATAAAATATGTGTTCTAAGAACAAAGACATAATCTCCTGTGGCCTAAATGGCTGCCCATTAGTCAAGTAAGAAGAGGACAGAGAAGTTGCCGTTGGTCTTGACAATGTGAGGATTATTCATAATCTTGACAAGAGGCATTTTGATGAAGTAGTGTGGATATAAGATCTGATTAGAGCAGATTCAGGAAAGAAAAGAAAGGTAGAGGGATTACACCAAGAAAATCTCTTGAGTTTATCTATAAAAATAAATATAAAAAGTAGTTAGACAAGGCTGAAGTCAAGAGCTTGTTTACATTTTTATATTTTTTAAAAGATAGAGCATATACCATAGCATTTTGGTGTGCAGAAGGAGATAATCCAGAAGCATATGGAAAATTGATGGTAGTACTGGAGTTTCAGCTTTAGCATAATTCCTTCCAAAGAACACCAAGGACTGATCTCCTTTAGAATGGACTGGTTGGATCTCCTTGCAGTCCAAGGGACTCTCAAGAGTCTTCTCCAACACCACAGTTCAAAAGCACCAATTCTTTGGTGCTCAGCTTTCTACACAGTCCAACTCTCACAACTATACATGACTACTGGAAAAACCATAGCCTTGACTAGATGGCGGACCTTTGTTGGCAAAGTAATGTCTCTGCTTTTGAATATGCTATCTAGGTTGGTCATAACTTTCCTTCCAAGGAGTAAGCGTCTTTTAATTTCATGGCTGCAATCACCATCTGCAGTGATTTTGGAGCCCCCCAAAATAAAGTCTGACACTGTTTCCACTGTTTTCCCATCTATTTGCCATGAAGTGATGGGACCGGATGCCATGATCTTTGTTTTCTGAATGTTGAGCTTTAAGCCAACTTTTTCACTCCTCTTTCACTTTCATCAAGAGGCTTTTTAGTCCCTCTTTACTTTCTGCCATAAGGGTGGTGTCATCTGCATATCTGAGGTTATTGATATTTCTCTTGGCAATCTTGATTCCAGCTTGTGTTTCTTCCAGCCCAGCGTTTCTCATGATGTTCTCTGCATATAAGTTAAATAAGCAGGGTGACAATATACAGCCTTGACATACTCCTTTTCCTATTTGGAACCAGTGGAAGGAATGATGCTAAAGCTGAAACTCCAGTACTTTGGCCACCTCATGCGAAGAGTTGACTCATTGGAAAAGACTCTGGGAGGGATTAGGGGCAGGAAGAGAAGAGGACGACAGAGGATGAGATGGCTGGATGGCATCACCGACTCGATGGACATGAGTTTGAGTGAACTCCCAGAGTTGGTGATGGACAGGGAGGCCTGGCGTGCTGCAATTCATCGGGTCGCAAAGAGTCAGACAAGACTGAGTGACTGAACTGAACTGAACTGAGAGAAAGGTAGAATTTCTGAAACTGTATCTTTGAATGAGTGAGAAGCTATAGATCCAGTTTGTGTATAAGTGCAGTTGGTACTAGGAGCAGAGACAGTCCATTTGTAACAACAGTAGAGAAGGTATATAGATACAGATTCAAGTAGGCCAGTAAACATGATCAGTTCAGTTCAATTCAGTTCAGTCACTCAGTCGTGTCCGACTCTTTGTGACCCCATGAATCACAGCACGCCAGGCCCGTGATAGTATCTGTCAAAATTTTCTTCATCATCTTCTGTTCTGATGATAATTTTTTCTTTTTTTTGTTTTCCGTTTATCTATTGCGGTAAGAAAAATATTATGTGCTCCATGACATATAGTTTTAGACAAACTTAATAGTTCTTTGAGTCTCTTTTTTAAATACCTTATGATATTTCACTGTGAAACTAGTTTAGTTGGGCATGCAGTTTTGAACATTTTTCTAGTAAGCTTGTTTTCATTTTAATGTGTTTATACTTGCTGTTGGATTATACTTGAGTTGGACTATAAAGAAAGTTGAGTACCAAAGAATTGATGCTTTTGAACTGTGGTGTTGGAGAAGATTCTTGAGTCCCTTGGACTGCAAGGAGATCCAACCAGTCCATTCTAAAGGAAATCAGTCCTGAATATCCATTGGAAGGACTGATGCTGAAGCTAAAGCTTCAATACTTTGGCCACCTGATGCAAAGAGTTGACTCATTGGAAAAGACCCTGATGCTGGGAAAGATTGAAGATGGGAAGAGAAGGGTATGACAGAGGATGAGATGGTTCGATGGCATCATCCACTCAATGGACATGTGTTTGAGTAAACTCTGGGAGTTGGTGATAGACAGGGAGGCCTGGCGTGCTGCAGTCTGTGGGGCTGCAAAGAGTCAGCCACAACTGAGCGACGAACTAAACTGAACGACGAACTGAACGACATTCCAACGCTTGTTGTTTCTTCTGCCTGGCTCGTCTTTCTTCCAGATATATATATGACTGGCTTCCTGTTATTATTTATATCCCTCCTTAAGTTTTATTTCATCTGATAAAGCATGACTGCCCTGCCTTAAAGAACCCTTGTTCCCTGGTGATTTTCATTTCTATTGTCTTGATGGGTTTTTTCATGGAATTTGTCACTTTCTATGCTGCTGCTAAGTCGCTTCAGTCATGTCCAACTCTGTGCGACCCCATAGATGGCAGCCCACCAGGATCCCCCTTTCCTGGGATTCTCCAGGCAAGAACACTGGAGTGGGTTGCCATTTCCTTCTCCTTATTTACGGTTTTTTGATTCAATTCCTGTCTCTCTACCACAAGTCTGTAAGTTTTATGAGGCTAGTAATATTGCTGGTCTGGTTCATCTGTGCACACATCTTGTTAATATTTACTATGTCTCCAACAATTACTATTTATTGAATGAATGCATAAATTGATCAACATAAAAACAATAAAGTGGTAACACACATCATATATTTAATTACTTTTAGGAATTCTTCAATATGAAAGAATGACATTATAATCATCCTAGGAGAATTGTATAGAAAAAAGTTGGAGACACATTGAGGGTGGGGATCATTGTATTTTGCTTTGAATCATCCACATTGACTGGTGTAGTATTTTGTAAATAAAAAGCATTATGGTTAATACTCATTGAATGAATTCATGAATAAACTGATAGATTAATGAAATTTGCTAAAACTGAGGCATACTTTAGGTTTGTTACCTTAAATCAGTATTTTACTGTAGGTAATACTTAAAAAAACAGGAATTAGCACATGTGACTGAATATGCCTAGTTTTTAAAGCAACTTAGAGCTTTAAAGAAATTAGCATCCCCTCCTAGGTGCTAACTAGAGAGTTAAAGAATAGATAATTAGCTTTATAATAAGCTGATTATAGAGCAACAGCAGTGTGAAGCAACAAATCATCTTATCATCTAGAATACTGCCTGAGACTGAAGGAGAGACATAGTATTTATTATATTAAAAAATTATGTTACCCATTTAGTACAAAAGAGCTACATAAACCTGGTTATGTGGTAGGGAAAAATACTTAGACATATTTATCATTTCCAGATGAATTTTGCTTTTATGTATTAGTATCCTACTGAAGTTCTTAGGGTAGAAAGTAGTTATGATTACTGGCAGGTGTTCATAGGCATATTTTATTGTTAGTAGCACATAGAAAATTAAAGATCACCTCATTTCAACAAACCCTGTCAAGAAAACTATTCAGAAGGTCATGCATTAGTCAAGGTCAGCCAGCTTCTTAGCTACTTACAATGCAGAAGTTGGCATTGTGACATTCAGATGGGTAATTTTTAAATTCCCTAACAGATGAATGTTGAAAGTCAGTGTAAGTGTATTGATTTTATATAGACTCATTGTCTAGATTCTACATTAATTTGTTAATTCATTTAATGTTAAAAGTTAACATTAAGAGTCAGGTAATTCTGAATATCAAAGAAAAGTAAGGTGGCATAAAACATGCCCTTCCTGAACATATAATAGGCCAACAATCCAAGGTAAATATAAGAAAGAAGAAAGCTAAGGTTCAGGAGGAGTGTTTAAAGTTTAATGATCATATGAATCCCTTGGAAAGAGGGATGGGTAGGTCTTGTTAAAATGATTATTGAATTGAATGATAAGTAATTAAATAGATCTGGGTTGGGGCCTGAGCCTCTGCATTTCTAACAAGCTCTCAGGTGATGCTGCTGATTATTAGACAAAACCGTAAGTAAGAGACAGTGTAAAACAAGGGGAGGTCTTTGATTTTCTGAACCTTTCAGTGATTTGAATATATGCAAGGGACAAAAGCAAGACATATTTATAATGAAATGCCGAAGAGCCTTGTATGCACATGTGAGGGTATTCTGACTGGCCCTTTCAAGCCTGTTATTTAGTATATGCAAATAGCTCTTTGGCTACTATTCACACCTATAACCCTCCCCACCCTTGAGGGAACCGACCTGGGAACAGTGCCCACTCAGGCGCTGGAAACATGCTTGAGGCTACTTAGGAAAAGAATTCTAGGTGCTTCAAGATGTAAATTGTCTCCAGTGCATGGGAGCATAAGAGATCATAGATCCAGATAAAATAGAATATACAAACTTGGAATTGGATTCAGAAGGTGAAAGGACTCAAAATCCTCATGTATATTCATGTACACATACTTGAGTGGAATGAAGGAGTGGGGGAAAGTTTCCCTGAATAAGTATATAGTGAAAAGAGTAGATTGTTGCATTCTTTGTTATGTATTCTCAACTCTGTACTATGCATATGTCCTAATAATTTTCTGGTATATGATAGAATGAGGTCCATAACATAAAAATAAGGAATAAAATATGTTAATCTGGAGTTGCTAAAAATTTAGAATTATCAATCTTGTCATTTTTCTTCGCCCTTTAGTCAGTGGCTAGTCATTTCAATGGGAAGAAAGCATGTCAATGAATGATCTATTAGCAGTCTATTTCCATTTAATAATTACTTTCATTATCCCTACTTCTTGTTTTTATTTTCTCTATTCTCCTCAAAAGAAGATAAGTAAAACAAAGATAAAAATTACAAGTCCCCAGTTAATATATGACAATGGAACTCTGACCCACAACCTTGGCAGCAACCAGTTCCAGAAGCCAAATCACAGTATCTGTAGCAGTCAGTCCAAAATGGTCAGGACTTAGGCGTGCTGCGATTCATGGGGTCGCAAAGAGTTGGACACGACTGAGCGACTGAAATGAACTGACCTGACTGAATCAATGACTATCAACTTCTCTATTTTTTGCCTTATTTCCAAATCAGAAAGCAATGACAGACAGACAGATATGCTTCTGAAACCAATCATATAAGATGTTTTATAACTACTTAGCTCACCTACAGCTTCCCCATTCCAACACAAAGAGCACAGGCATCACTTATGACTAACTGTTGCTAGCTCTCAGAGGATCATCTAAGTCTGAATCCTCTTATCCTCAAGGAAAAAACTCCTGTTTCTTGTGTGTTTTCCCCTTACATCCTACTTCTTGTGTCTATCTGTTTCAATGGCATAACATCACCAAGAATGATGTGGGCCTTCACTGTCTACTCTGGGAAAAGTTTGTTGTTTTTCAGCCGCTTAGTCGTGTCCGACTCTTTGCAACCTCATGGACTGCAGCACGCCAGGCTTCCATGTCCTTCACCATTTCCCAAAGCTTGCTCAAACGCATGTGCATTGAGTCAGTGATGCCATCCAACTGTCGTCCCCTTCTCCTCCTGTCTTCAAACTTTCCAGTGAGTAGATTTTTGCATTCTTTGTTATGTATTCTCAACTCTGTACTATGCATATGTCCTAAGAATTTTCTGGTATATGATAGAATGAGGTCCATAACATAAGTGAGTTGGCTTTTCACATCAGGTGGCCTAAATATTGGAGCTTCAGCATCAGTCCTTCCGATGAGTATTCAGAATTGATCTCCTTTAGGATTGACTGGTTTGGTCTCCTTGCAACCCGAGGGACTCTCAAGAATCTTCTCCAACACCACAGTTCAAAAGCATCAATTTTTTGGCACTCAGCCTTCTTTATGGTCCAACTCTCACATCCATACATGACCACTGTAAAAACCATAACTTTGACTATATGAACCTATTGAGAATCATCTTATAAAATAAAGGAAATAAGGGTACTTATTGGTATATAAGTGCCAACAAACAAAATTCTGATTCAAAAAATTGCTCTGCTTAAAAGTTCTTTGGTCAAGTAAAACAAGCAGTTTGACAAACTTGGGGAATAACAGGACTCATTTCCCCTGTAAATCTTTCTTCTCCTTGTCCTCCATTTGGCTCTCCTCTTCCCCTTTGCCTTCTGCTTTTTCCTCCATGCTTCCACTGACGTCTTCCTTCTCTTCCTCTTGTTCAGGCCCTCTCTCTTCTTTTCCTAGTGACTCTCCTAAGACCTCAGAATGCTAGTTGCCTCTTAATAATATACCTCTCCTATAAGCTGTGTCTCTAGTCAACTGTAGAAGTCAAATCTTAAACCCATGTTAAATTTAAGCTATCATTAAAGGTTTTCCTAAACCCAGAGAAGACCAGCAACTATTTATAGGAGAACCTAGAATTCTTTTGGATGCATAGGATCCAAGGTTGCCTGACCCTAGATCTCTGTGTGCACATATTGGTTAGAATCTCAGACTTAATATCTGATCCAAAAAGAGACCTGATTTGTTCAATAAACATGAGGGTCAAAAGGCTCCCCAAAGTAAGGAAACATCAGACAAGCCATATTGAAACAGTTCCAGTAAAAGTCAGTTGGACCATAATTCATTTATGCAAATAGAGAAAACATGAAATTAGAATGGGAACTGTCCCTTTATCTGAATTATAGGCATTGTAACACCTGGCAGAACATTTTGATATTGCTTTTGAAGAACAACAAAACAAGACTCAAAACAAACTTATGGCCCTGAAGATCAAACTGTTGTTGGCATATTTCCCATCAGACCACCTGTTGACTAGGACATTTGTAGACTTTGAACAGTAGGGATATTTTGAGCAAAAGCTACTCCATTTTACAAAAGATATACCAAGACAAAGAAAAATCTCTCAACTCAGATCAAAGAGAATGTTCCAAAGGAGAATGATTCAGTATCTTTCCTTACCCTTAAAACACTCAAGATGAATGAACTATAAATATATATGGTCAACCTCATCAGTTCCCAGTAGATGTTCCTGGCACTACTGTTTTACAATAAGCTTTGCTGTCTCTGCTCAGCTTCTTCCTGGGAGTCAACATAGGATATGGGTTCTAGGTATTTAATAGAATTCACTATTTTATTTATTTATTTATTTTTGGCTTTCTTTTAGCCTCTAAGTGTAACTCTTAGATCTTTGACTAAACAGTGTTACTTCCTGCTCTGTAATACCACCCATGAAAATTTAATAGGGAGAGATTTACTTTGCTAATGGGATTGTAATATTAAATGCACACCAGACAATTTCTTGAGGTTCCAGAGGACTCTAATATTCAGAATCAAGTTGTGTCTGCTCTGCATATACCTTTGTCTTTTTCATTGTATTTAGTACAAAACCCAGTTAAGGACCTTGATATCATACCAGACACTATGAACTAAACATTCCACTGACATAGAAAAAATAATTTAAGCAGAACTTATTAAAGTTCAGATAGATCCTACCAAACTGTTACACAAACTTCTCTGATAGTCCCTGAAGTAAAGACTGAAACTTACAGTTTTAGTCCTTATATCCAAAGACCATCTCATACTCTGCAATAGCTCTTGCAACACTCTCATCCTGCCAGTAAAGAAACCAAATAGATTAAGATATCATTTGTTAAAGGTCTCAGAATGTTAAAAAATAATTATCTTTCTCTTCCCAGGAGTATCTAAACACCATCCTAGCATCAATTCTGCCCAAAGCCATCTATTTCACCATAGTAGAATTTTGCTCAGCTCTTTTTAGTGTGCCCTTAGCCCAGGACATTGAGTACTCATGGCAGACAGCAATATATTTAGAAAGTTATGATCCAGGGTTCACTGATGCCCCCTCTCATTTTTCCAAACCTTCATTCAAGACTTAGAAGACTTATGTTTCCTTTATGACTCACTTCTGATATAATATGTAGATGATATGTTCAAAGAACAAAAAGCCTGTAAAAAATATTTCATTTACTTGCTCTCAACCTTAGCAGAAAAAGAACATAAAGTTTCAAAAGATAAATTAAAAATTTGCCAAAACATAACCTAGTTATTTATAGTGTGACTTAACTAAAGAGGGAAAAATGCTTTCCTCTCTGAATAGACTAAAGATTATGCAAACATAGTGTAGGCCTCTCATAGACTGATAGTTAAGAGAATTTCTAGGCTCATCTGGACATTGCAGGTAATAGTTGTCAGATTTTCCTGATATTGAAGGAACTCTATGAATTGACCACATTATCAATAAGAGGTCCTCTCCTTGGGAAGCCCAAACATCAATGTCTTTCCTACCCTGCAAAGGGCCCTTTTGTCTATTTGTGTATGTGCATTGGGCAATGCTTGGGATTTTAGCTCAACCTCATTGGTACCATTAAAAATCCATCACTTGCAATAGCTTTACACTTGACCTGGTTGCAAGGCTTATCTTTGTCTTAGAGCATCTGTCGATGCTTCTGCTAAACTTGCTGTTGGTAACCCATTTGACCTTATGGTTCCTCACACAAAATCATTTCATTACTTTTTGGGAAAGGAAAATACTTTTCAGCAATGTGATTAACCTCTTGAGATTCTATTTACTTTCTCCTTCTCACATTGCTATTCATTGTTGCAGTATCCAGAATCCTGCTGTTCTCTTCTCCTGCCCCTACAATGAAAAGGGAACATTCAGTTGTCTTACCCAAGATAGGAAACTTTGTGTACCTTGCTAATATTTATCAAGATTTTTGTTGAAAATTAAGGTTTATTGTTTACTGGATTTAAGTTCAAACTGAAGGCTATGAAGCAAGATTATACTCTCACAAATTAATCTCTCCATTAGAATAGACTTTTCTATGTGACATAAAATCAGAACAGATCTCAAAGCTTTTTGCACCCATCTGGAGTGAGTAAACTAGAGAACAACTTAGAGTAAACATTTATACAGATAGCAGGATGCTTTGGGTGTAGGACATTACTTTGGGATGCTTTAGAAACAAAGAAGGCTTTCTCATCTCTGCTGCATCATTCACCAAAATGGACAAGTTGAGGAACTTTTTAAATGCATTTCTGCTTCTTAGAGAGCTGGGTAATATAAAGTGTGGGACTTATGACAAGAGAGAAAATGCGAAAGCTTAACCCCCATTGCCTGAGTCTAATATTTTATGTGTTTCTTCTTAAGACAGTGGTTGTCAAAACATTAGGGTACATCAGAATCACCTGGAAGACTTGTTAAAATACAAATTGCTGGGCCTTACCCCAGAGTTTGTAATTCAGTAGGTCTTGGCTGGGGTCAAGAATTTGTACTCTAACAAGTTTTCAGACGATATTAATGTGCTGATTGGGTGACAACACTTTGAGAAATGTTGCCTCAGGCCATCAACATGATTTAATGGTAACAGCAATAATACTTGGATTTATGTTGTGTTCTTGCTCATGATGAGACAATTGAGTAAAATCTATGGGCCCAAAGCTGTATTTTAGAGCATGACCTTCTTTTGAAACATACACCTTGGATTGGAGTTATGAGGTTATAAGAAGAAGAGAAATGAATTTGATCAGAGGTGGAAGGAAATGTCTTCACCTTGCCGATAATTATGATTTGTTTTGTCCTTTCAGGGTAATTAGCCATATGTCAGCAAAGAGAATGGGAGACTTTGCACTTACTCGTTATGAATTAGGGATGAAAAGACAACCTTTAACCAAACCAAAAAGATGAACAGAAAATTACTAGGGTTAAATTAGTTATAATCACCTTTTCCCAGAGAAAGATTCATAATTTAGTCATGGCATCTAACTATTAATTGCTTATTCCTTTAGTAGGATGTGCTGAAAGGTAGGAGCAGGGGAGGGCTATAGGTTAGTTCTTATCAAGGCAGACAGGAAAACAGAAAACCATAGGCAGCATTAAAACTCAAGGAATTGGCATTGAGTTTCCCTTTGGAACCCATGGTTTTACGCTGCATATAGATCTTGCCTGGCCTGTGATCATCCCTCCCAGCTCATCAATATTCTCCACTCTCTTCTACCAACATTAGTTTTCTTCCATGCTTTTACTTTTGCTAGGTTCCTCACACTCTAAATACATCAACTGTTCCAATAACCAGATGGTGCTCCTTGGTTTCAACTTTATCTTGCTTTTTTGCTTGAATTGTCTGAATTATAAAAACAAGATAAATCAAAGGTTTGGTGTGTGTGTAATCTGCCTTTTCCAGCTATGATTTCCTCATAACTAAAAAATAGTTAAGTATTTCTTCCTCTGTGTATTCTACACTAAAGAGCATTTCTCTCCAGTGCCCTGAGAAAACAATTTTTGCAATATCCAGCTTGGGTCTTAGCTTTTTAAAATTTGAAAAACAGAAACAGATTAATAAGAACACAAAGAGTAATGATGAAGGTGTGAAAAAACATCTAAGGGAGACTATTTAAAGAGCATTGTTTAGTTAATTAACAGAGCTGATTCAAGGTTGCTAAAAGTCTACCTTGTGGTGAAAATATGACAAGCTAACGATTTTTTATGAATGACATCTGGGAGAATGAAGAATGAAACCAATTACAATTTCCAATGAAACATTTGATCTAGACAATGATTCTGTGGCACCAAATGCCTTCAGGAAGCTTTCTTCTCAGCTGGAACCTAATTTTGCTGGACCCATTTTACTCTGTATGATAATGCAGATGTCCTTTGTGACTTCTTTGAGGTCAAAAAGGCATCACTATGTGCTATTTAGGAGTAAGTTTCCTTCTAAATAAGATCTGACTGGGTCATTACCCAGTAGCAATAATTGGGTCATAAGGGACAAGATGAGCTCAAAATGAAAGAATTATTCACTGGCTAAAGATGATAAGCCAGTAAGGCAAAAATCAGCAAAGACCACAGATTGTATCATCAACTTTAGACTTTTTTACCAGCTTATTTAAATGGAAAGAGAGATCGACCATATACGCTTTGTTTAACAAATGTGTTAAGGTGCCATTTTCAACCAAAAAATGTTTGTCCCCCTCCCTACAAATAAAAAAAGAGAAAAAATAAGAAACTTTCAATTATTATAAACTAGCAAAGAGTTAAGGAGAAAAGAATATGTACACTTAGAAAATAAATAAAAAATACTGTCTAACCCTAAATATGAGGGAATTGGGCTTTAAATAAATTTAAAAGAAAAAAGCATTCCCCATTTTTAAAATGAATAATTTGATTTGACCTATAAGGCAGTATTATAAACAATGGTTTCTATTCATGTAATTGTAATAATAAATGCTTTACAAATAAGCATTTTACACAAATGATACAGAAATATTTTCATCATCTGGGAACAAATATCTATTATCTCATTTGCATTGTTTTTATTTAATATTATATATTTGAAAATAGGGAATCAGTGTATTTTTTTCAGCTCAATTGTTAAACTGCCAAAAGTAAATAATAAAAAAACTTATCTTTAATTGCAACCCCCTAAGGATTTCTTTGTTGGTTTTCTTCAATGCAAAAAGCACTTCTTATGGGTAGAAAATAATGGAAATAATAGCTCTATACTTATGTATTTTATATTTATTTTATTTAAAGACTTTTATTAAAGATATATTGTATAGCATAGGAAATAAATCCAAAGTTTTTATAACTTTAAATGGAGTGTAATTTATAAAAATGTTGAATCTCTATGTTGTACACCTAAAAACTAATATAAAATTATAAATCTATACTTCACTTCAAAAAAGTACATTGTTATACATGATATCAGTTTGAAAATCAGTTGTTTATAATCTAGAGTAGTTGGTTGGTTGTAGTGTACAGTAAAATTGTGATTAGAGCCCACCAAAGCCTATCTAAATCCATGATTTACATGAGAAAGTGACTTAATTGAGCCACTCTGAGAAAGTGGACTTATTAATCACTGGTTATGAACATGGTGTAAGGTGAGCAACTCTATTAGTTTGTCCATGGACTGAGAGGTGTCCCATAACACAAGGAGGCTTTCAATACTAAAACCAGGGTCATCCCAGGCAAACTGGGAGGAGGTAGTTACCCTAATGCATGTCTTCTAATGGTTGCCCTGAAAAGAGTGCCACCATCATAAATTCTAGCCAGAGATAGCACTGAACTTTCTACCATCTCACCTAACTAAGTGCATCATTGCAATGGAAATGAGGGAACAAGCCAGGCAAATAGCTTGACCCATAACCCCAGGGTAGTATGGAAGTGATGCTATTTCGTATTGCAAGTGTGAAGGGAAGTCATTGGAAGTATTAAACTGTGTGACATGATCTGACTTTTTTATCTGACTTGTTTTTTAATAGAATCCCTCTCACTGCAGATGGAGGACAGTCTGTAGGAAGGCAAGAATGGAAACAGGATGACCATTCAAGGGTCATTGTGCAAGTTCTGGAGAGAGAATTAGAAGGTGATACTGGTGGATTTGGATTGGGAAGATCCCCCTGGAGGAGGGCATGGCCACCCACTCCAGTATTCTTGCCTGGAGAATCCGATGGACAGAGAAGCCTGGTGGGTTACAGTCCATGGTGTCGCAAAGAGTTGGACATGACTGAAGCAACTTAGCCTGCTTGCACACACTGGTGGATGTGATAAGTAATTGGACTAGGATATATTCTGAATACAGAACTAATATGATTTATGCATGCATGAGATGTAGGCATGAGAAAAAGAGAGAAGCCATGGATTATTTATTATAAGATTTTTGCCCTGAGTGACGAGGTAATTGATGTTGCCTTTTACTAGATGGAGAAGGAAATGGCAACTCACTCCAGTATTCTTGCCTGGAGAATCCCATGGACGGAGGAGCTTGGTGGGCTACAGTCCACGGGTGGCGAAGAGTCAGACACGACTGAGCGACTTCACTTCCACTTTACTAGATGACAAATGCTAAAAGAAGAACTGATCTGGAGGGAAATCAATTTGTTTTCAATGTGTTAAGTTTTTATGTTTGTTAGAAATTCAAATAAAGTCAGGTAGTCTATTGACTACAAAAGTCTAGAGTTTAGGAGAAATACATGTGTAAATATAACGGTCAGCAATGTTTGTATGAGTGGTATTTAAAATCATGGGACAGCAAGGGTTCATCTGATAAAGACAGAGAAGGAAAAAGTTGAGGACTAAATCCAAGGAACTTCAATGTTTAAAGGCTAGAAAGTGGAGAAAGAGGTGACAAAAAAGAAGCCTAAAAAGGAGAAGCCAGTGAAACAGAAGGAAAACCAGAATAACTTAATGTCCTGATGTCAGCAGAAGACAGAGTCTCAAGAAGGAAGGAACAATAAAGTATGTCAGGTGATGTTAAAATTTTAATAAGATAAAGATTAATGATTTTGATTGACTTTGGTAACATGTAGACTTTTATTAGAGTAGTTTCCATGCATAAAAGCGTGATTGGAGTGGGTTTGGGAGAACATGAAGAGGGGACTGAATGGACCCAGAGACTGTGTGATTTGAGGACTGATGTTATTACCATATGAATTTACTCAAAAGTGATAGCATTTAATGTTTTTAACAGCTAAATATACTTAAGTATGTTGTATACTTGTGAGTTCAAAGCATTATTCATAAAACCATGCATAATTATAATTTTTGCTTGTTTTAAAAACAGGCAGGACATTTTACCTGCTTTTATAAGCAAGCTGTGGCTATCACTATACAGCTATAATGAAATAACATACTCATATCTCTTATAGAAATAGTTCAAGTAAAATGAATCAGGGACTTTCCCTAAAAGCTTATTCTCTTTGGGATGGAGATTATTATTAATAGATCATCAGTCTTGGCCTTGACTTATCAATGTAGGATAGAAAGCCAACTTTCACCCATTTGTTCTAGATGATGACATCTTGGTCTTAAATTATAATTACAATACAAATGGTAACAATAATGATAGTCATTTTTTTTACCTGACATCTTACTGTATAAATGTTACTGAATACAAGGTCATAAATGAGTATGTTTTTTTCTTTCCTTTTTCACACTAGATTTCAATGTTAACAATTTAATTATTTATTAATTACTGAGTATGTCTAGAGCCAGGTTTAAGTTTTAAGAAAAAAAAAAGTAAGATCTTGAGTGGGCTCTGACTATAGATTGATTGGAATACAAAATTGGAAAAATTAAAATTATTTTTACTTTGAAATATAGCCAGATATGCAAACAAGCAAAGGAAATGACAGATTAAAAAGTCGAAGGTAAAAGTAAATGGATGTTGGTTCATGATGCCTGCCTTGTTCATCTCAGACACAAGCCTAGTTTCCATGGTGTCAGGAGCCAACAAAATGAGAAATCTCTCAGATCATAGAGCCCAAACCTCAGGCATGCTCCCTATGCTAATATTATACTGGCAAAGAATCTTATTAGCAATCAAATTTCTACCACATTAAGATTTTCTAGTAGTAAAAGTTGAACTGGCTTTTAGGAAAAAAAATGGGTGATAAGATGAGTGAACAACACTCTACTCAGAGTAATGGCACAAAACAAAGAAAGAGGGAAATGACCAGAAGGACATCAATAATAATAACATTAACTAAAGTCTTATTTTGTAGAAAGTGAAAGTGAAGTCACTCAGTCATGTCCGACTCTTTGTGACCCCATGGATTGAAGCCTGCCAGGCTCCCCCATCCACAGAATTTTCCAGGCAAGAGTACTGGAGTGGGTTGCCATTTCCTTGCTAAACCCAGTGAACACCAATCACCTGGGAAGTGGGTATTTCTTGTTCCAATGCAGATTCTGATTTAGTAAGTCTCTAAGATGAGGTGGATGGGGCTGGTTAGGGCACAAACTTTGAGTAGTGATGGCCAAGTGCTTAACATGGTGAATTAGAGTAAAATGAGAAAGACTGGCTTCAAACAAATCATGGAGGGCCTGGAAGATTGAAGAGTGTGATTTCTAAATGTAGACAGTAGAGCATTGATGGATTTAGGTGAACTGCCTTGAAAGGAATCATAATTTTAGGACTAGTTATTATATGTAGAGGTAGCAAAGGGATCCGGAGAAGGCAATGGCACCCCTCTCCAGTACTCTTGCCTGGAAAATCCCATGGACGGAGGAGCCTGGTGGGCTGCAGTCCATGGGGTCGCAAAGAGTCAGACACAACTGAGCGACTTCATTTTCACTTTTCACTTTCATGGATTGGAGAAGGAAATGGCAACCCACTCCAGTGTTCTTGCCTGGAGAATCCCAGGGACGGGGGCGCCTGGTGGGCTGCCATCTATGGGGTCGCACAGTCGGACACGACTGAAGTGACTTAGCAGCAGCAGCAGCAGGAGCAGCAGCAGCAGCAAAGGGATCAGGCGAGATGGGATGGATTTCTGAGGAGCTTAAAACACTTGGTAGGATTTGGGATATACAAAATATGTTTGAGCCAAATAAGATAATCAATTTTTTAAAAAATCTCAAAGTTGCAAGTCAGGTTGAAGAAAAAGATATTTCCATTACAAAACTTGGTAAGTGAAGAGAGTGGTGGATAGTCAAAATATAATTGAAAACCCTGCCCCTTTATATCTAGAGATATGCTAATATCATTAATAATGTTGACAGAAAATAAAATGAAACCCATCCTTTGACTGAGAGACAATAAATATGTGCATAACAAAAGAAGATAAGAAGTTTAAGGAAAAGTTAAATGTTAAATTTTTGAAAGGGTGTTATGAGCTGAGAGTGAAGGAATAAAGGAAATGAATGGAAATGAGAACTTATATTCAGAAATTGATATGAAACTTCTAAAGTAACATACAAACACTCAGGAGAGAGAGCATATAGGCTTCAACTGAGGTCTTATTCATAAAGCATCAGCTGGAATATGTAATTCAAGTTCTTTACATAATTATAATTCAATACTTCTGCTGCATTTACTATTTATGTGTCTGTTTGTTATGCAACTTAGGACCGGCACTTTTGGGGATTCATTAATTCATGGGGGGGTGTGTGTATTTATTTTTCACCTAAAGATGGCTTACCTACATTTAACTCTGAGACAATTCTGATTATAAAGTGATTCTAAAGAGTGTTTTAATGATAGACAGAGGCTTAACCTTGTAGAATATTTTTGGTTGTTCCTTGTATTGAATGTTCTGTGCTGCTGTGGCAGGAACTCCTTATTGTCTCTCAGTAGCCTTTTCTCCCTTTATAACTTTACATCTTGTTTACATAGATGTCCATTTAAAGATTACTTTGTCCAGTTTCCCTCTTGGCTAAATATGGTCATACAAATAGGTTTTGGCCAATGCAGTACAATTAAAAGAGATTCATGAAACTTCTTCAAAAAGAAATAAGGTTGTACCCCCCTATTGCAGTCTCTTTTTATAGCTGATGATTGAAATGTAGACATGGTGATAAATAAACTTGGACTATGGAGAACATGAGTGTGGCACAGTGGGAGGGCAGAGCATTAAGATGCTATGATGCTGTTGTCCCTACATCCTTGAGTTGCCAATCACCTACACACTTTAGACTTTCATGAAAGAGAAGTACACTTCAATCTTGTGTGTTTGGGGCTTTGTTAGAGTAGCCCAACCTGTGTTCTAATGAATACAAGTTAAGTTGAAGAAAGATGTTCTCAAAAACGTATTGCACCTCTAGATGTTCCTTCTTAAGCAGAGCTTTTTCTTCTATTTCTGTTAACTATTAGAACATCCTTCCACATTTGCCTTTGTCCCTAATGTCTCTGTACCTGTTTATTCGTCCTTCTCGGTTCAGGAAAACCAAACATTTTCTTCTCCCCAAATCCCAATCCCACTCTAACCCTCAATCATATTCCTTCTTACTTCACTAAATGACATAAGCTAGCCATTATTTCATTTTTTGTACTGTGCCCTTCATTCCTGCTTTAAGCTGGTTTCTTTTCTTTGAACATACAAAGTTCTCCTTAAACTGGGAAACGAAATCTTCAGTTGAGTATGCTGTTGTTCCATATCTTCATTTCCTTTTATGTTCAACTGCACAAATGATGGGGCTATGTATACTGTTTCAACTTCCTTTCCATTCACTCTTTAAATAGTTGAGGAACTTGGGATCAACAATACACACTGCTACATGTGCTGCCGCTGCTGCTAAGTTGCTTCAGTCATGCCCGACTCTGTGCGGCCCCATAGAAAGCAGCCCACCAGGCTCCCCCGTCCCTGGGATTCTCCAGGCAAGAACACTGGAGTGGGTTGCCATGTCCTTCTCCAATGCATGAAAGTGAAAAGTCAAAGTGAAGTCTCTCAGTCGTGTCTGACTCTTTGCGACCCCATGGACTGTAGCCCATCAGGCTCCTCCGCCCATGGGATTAGTGCATGCTAAGTCGCTTTAGTTGTGTCTGACTCTGTGACGTTATGGACTGTAGCCCGTCAGGCTCCTCTGTCTGTGGGATTCTCCAAGCAAGAATACTAGAGTGGGTTGCCATGCCCTCCTCTAGGGGATCTTCCAGACCTGGGGATCAAACTCATGTCTGTTATATCTCCTGCATTAGTAGGAGGGTTCTTTAACCACTAGCACCACCTGGGAAGCCCACATACTGCTGTATTTATTAATAAAACCAACAAGGTCCACTCTATATAGCGCAGGGAACTATGCTTCTTGCTATGTGGCAGTCTGGATGGGAGGGGAATTTAAGGGAGAATGGATATGGGTATATGTATGGCTGAGTCCCTTTGCTGTCCACCTGAAACTATCACAATATTGTTAACAGGGTATGGTCCAATATAAAAAAAAAGTTAAAACAATACTCTTAAGAAAAGTCTTGCATTCTAATTATGTTATTTAAACTGCCATTCTGAAGGATCATCTTTTGTTTTCTCCCCCAATTATTAAAAGATTAAGTGCTAATTAAAAAAACCAGAGTATATAGAAGAGACCTATTCTCTAACTACCATCTAGGGTATATGTACATATAATAAATGAGGTAGTAGAAGAGTTGTTCTCTTAGGGTTACCTGGTGGCTCAGTGGTAAAGAACCCAACTGCCAATGCAGGAGACACAGGTCGTATCCCTGGGCCATGAAGACTCCACATATTGTAGAGCAACTAAGCCCATGCACCACAACTACTGAGCCTGTGCTCTAAAGCCTGGAAACCACAGGTGTTAAAATCCTTGTGCCCTAGAGCCCATGCGCTGCAACAAAAGTCACCGCGGTGAGAAGTCTGTGCACAGCAACTACAGAGTAGCTCCTGCTTCCCACAACTAGAGAAAAGCCTGCGCAGAAACAAAGACCCAACAGAGCCAAAACTAACTAAGAAAACAAAATAAAAATCATTTAAAAAAGAAGTATCCTATTATAAACATTATGACATATACCAAGCAGTATATGTAGCATATTATATTATATATATAATATTATATAATTTTATAATATAATTCTATTTATTATTTATATCCTAATATTTATAATATTTCATGTATGAATAGTAGTATTCATCAAACATTTCATATAAAATAAATCATGTTTTATATAATATTTGATGTGTACCCTAATATTTACAATCATATCTATTTTTATACTTCTTTTACATAATGAAATCATACTCCATATACATTATGTTCTGATTTTTAGTTGAATAATATAGCTTGGATGTCTTTCCTCACCAATATGCATACCATGTTAATACCAAGAGAATATTATATTATTAAGTAGATAGGCATTAACTTATTTAGACACTCCCTTACGATTGAACAGTTGGACTGTTTTCAGTTCCTGCCACTATACATAATGTTTAAACATTCATCTCTACATGCTGTGCTTGCTGTCTCCTTTTTGTTCTCACTGATGTTGGTCTCTTCTCCATGAAAAGTGTTTTCGTCTATAGTCTCCCATATTCAATTCAGGCAGAATAAGATACAAATCTGACCAAAATTCTCCATGAAATCTGTCTGTTTTCCTCTTCTCATTGCTATGTGTCTATCTGAATTTATGAACCCACTTTCCCCATGCATTTTGAGAATTATACATGCTGCTAAGTCACTTCAGTCGTGTCTGACTCTGTGCGACCCCATAGATGGCAGCCCACCAGGCTCCCCTGTCCCTGGGATTCTCCAGGCAAGAACACTGGAGTGGGTTGCCATTTCCTTCTCCAGTGCATGAAAGTGAAAAGTGAAAGAGAAGTCTCTTAGTCGTGTCTGACTCTTTGCAACCCCATGGACTGCAGCCCACCAGGCTCCTCCATCCATGGGATTTTCCAGGCAGGAGTACTGGAGTGGGTGGCCATTGCCTTCTCCATACATAATTATACATAGTCTTCAGTTATTCATGATTGCATACATGTTAATACTGAGACCTAATAGACAATGGGTGGATTTCTTCTATAACCCCCAACAGAGCACCATTATTTTGTGAAAAACTGTGTCTCCGTTAGAAGAATTTGTGGTCTCACTTAAAGGAGGTGTGTGTGTGTGTGTGTGTGTGTGTGTGTGTATGTGTGTGTGTGTGTGTGTGTGATAGAGATACTGGAAGAGTAGGAACAAGGCAGAGAGGTTTAAAAGTTCTGTTCTGGTTTATTTGACACATGAGGCTATCACTACTCCCAATTCCCAAAATAAATTTGCCCAGAATCACTCATCAAATTAATTTTGTCAGCTTAATTGACATTTGAAGAAGGCCATCATGATTACAACTCTAATGTCATCAAGGGGTAGGGCCTGTAAAAAGAGGGGCATGAAAGGAGGACAGGAAGCAGCCAGGTAAAGAGTTGGATGGAGACGTGGAAGTGGAAATGAATGACATAAATTCCTCAGATTCATGTCTATGATCAGAGACCCAGAACCAGAGCTTTGTTTTTATATGACTCAGGTTAATAGTCAGATTTTGGTTCTTATCCCACCCAGACCACATACCAGAAGGCTGAATACTAATTATTTACCTTTCACAGGCCTCAGTTGGTGAAGTGAAGGTAGTATTTACTGTCCTGCCTAGATCATGCAGTTTAAATATCCAATTAAGTAACAAATGCACTTCAAAAATTGTAAACTCTGCAACACCATGGTAGATTACTCTTTCTAAAGATGGCTGTATAGCATCTCCTATTCCACATGTCTGTGACAATGTGATCTTACTACTCTCCTACCAAAAGATGGGCATCTTGATCCCCTCCCCTGAATCTGGGTTGTGACTACTTCAACCAATAGAGTAGGTGGATGTGATGACATGGGACTTCCACGGCTAGGTCATGAGAGGCAATGTAGATTCTGTGTGGCTTCTAGAACCCATTCATGAGAGCCCTGAGCTACCACATAGGGGGTCCAACTTACTGAGGTTGCCACATCTTAAGGAAACACTGATCACAAGGGGAGGCCCTGGGTAGGTTTGGAGTGAAGATGCCCCCAGTGATTCTTACCCTACCCTCCATCACTCATTCTAGGCTTCTCAGCTAAAGCCCCAGACATCATAGAGCAGAGACAAGCCATGCTCACTTGTCCTGGCCCAGGTCAAATTCTGACCCAGAGAATCATTGACCATAATAAAATTGTTATTGTTTTATGACCTAAAGTTTGAGAGTATTTGTTATGCAGCAAATATAACCGCAAGAAAATCTAAGAAATGACAGTAATTATTAGTATAATGAGCTGGCTTAGGAAAACACACTCATATCACCTGATTTCATCTCTGGAAAAAAGCAAAGGTGAATGAGTTAGAAGCTACAGAAGGAGGTAAAGGAGCTATGGTATCATGAGTGGTTTTTTCAGAAGTGAAGCTTCAGAACAGAGAGTATCTATGGACCCTTAATCTGACAAATTAGAGACCTCTTGCCTGGGCATCAGTGGAGATAATGAAATTCACCAGGACACTCTGGTCTTGGTCTTTAATAATTAACCTGTGAAAGGTGCAGGCTGTCCCAGTCCCAAGTGCATCTTGTGTCTCTGCCAGACTGAACATTGTGAGCCAGCACAAACTGTTGCCCTGATCTGGAGCAGCTGTCTAATTACAATTTGTTATTATTAATTACAGAGTAGAAAATCATTTGTAATTAGCTCAGCCGAAATCATAGTTTAAACAGCCAAAAATTACATTACAAACTAAAGTGTAATTAAAGCACTACACTAAAGTATTTATTTAAACCCAGTTTAGTTACTGCAAATTTTTCAATCAGCTTCTCAGGCTCATACATAGATTTAATTAGTCTCCAGTACTGACAGTTTAGTGCATTTATTCATTAAGCATCAATATTGCCAAACAAATGTAAATAAAATATAGACAGAGATGCTTTAAAGGGGCAGTCACGAAACATCTGGGCGAGATAATGAGTCTGGAAAGATGTGAATGTTAATGAGTCTTCCAGCCTGACAGAGGAGCACTGGCTCTGGGAAGCAGGGAATCGAAGTACTGAGTATATTTGCAGAGTAGGTTTGTGCAGCAGCTTGACTGGAATGGTCCTGTGGGGTGGGGCAGGCATCACCTGACTTTAGTTCCTCCTCCTATGCGAGGGTCAATTTCAGGTGCCACTCAGTGGAATTCTGGATAGAGATAAAAGAGAATATCCCACTCTGGTGACCTCTGGGGCTTTATGTATCTTCTTAAGAAACAGAAGAGCTTATAAAGGGATCTTCAGGATGAAGTAGTTTCTTTCTTGAAGGGTTTAGAGAAAGTGATCTCTGTGGTGATAAGTATCAAGCACATTCCAAGGAGTGAATTTTCTATTCGAGGACTTTTGTTTGGAAAGTCAACCTTGCCACAGATGCAAAAATGCCTGCACTCTCTTCTAAATGAGTTCCAGATTCTTCAAGGTACTCTTCAGGGAAGCCCTACATGCTCCTTGATAGAGCTGCCATTTCTCAATGCATTCTTTGTAGATCGTTCTGAAATGCCTTTAGAATAACTCATCATTTCTTGCTGGATTGCTTTCATAGCATCCAAACACACCTCCCATTTTCTAGTCATTTCCCCACCATCTTTTTTTCTTCTTTTCATCCTACTGTCAGAATTGTGACTCTAGAGTGCTGGCCTATTTATGTCATTCCTCGCCCTACAACTTCAAGGCAGTGCCTCACTCCCTCTAAGGTTCAGAAGCTGAAACTTCTCACCTGAGTTCCTCTGTGAACTGTCCATTCTCTTGATCTCTGTCATTGTTTCAACACTCTGTTCTGTGCCCTAATTCTTTCTTATTCCCTAGAAGCATCAAGCTATCTTTTTCCTCCATGCCTTTTGCACCTGTGGTGTCCGATAAATGAACTGATTTCCTTGGCTTGACTTGGCCAAATCCTATGCATTATTCAAAATTCAGATCTGGAAATATCTTTGGGAAGTGTTCCCTAATCTATTCTTTAGTCACTTTAGGTGACTAACCTCCCACATATTTCCATGCTTTTATTGCTTTTATATTATTTATACTATATGCAGTAATCTTTTAGGCCTGCCCAGACCAGGAAAATAAGAGTTTTTGAAT
The DNA here is from genome assembly GCF_014754425.2 of Oryx dammah. Lineage (NCBI taxonomy): Eukaryota > Metazoa > Chordata > Mammalia > Artiodactyla > Bovidae > Oryx > Oryx dammah. Next base: position 54,093,177 of record NW_024070185.1, read on the forward strand.
ACAAGGAGGTAGTAATATGTAATAACCTTGTTGTTATTTTTTTCCTTTAGTTTTTAAGTTGTGTCTAACTGTTTTGAGACCTCATGAACTATAGCCTGCCAGGGTCCTCTATCTATGGGATTTCCCAGGCAAGAATACTGGAGTGAGTTACTGTTTCCTTCTATAGGGGATCTTCTTGACCCAGGGATCTAACCCATGTCTCCAGAGTTAGCTGGGAGATTCTTTACCACTGAGCCACCAGGGAAGGCAGTCATTATTCATTATTAATATCAGTATCCCCAGCACTGCCCATGGTACTTGTCACATGCCAGTGAGTGAAATAAAAGTTGCTCAGTCATGTCAGACTCTTTGCAACCCCATGGACTATTCAGTCCATGGAATTCTCCAGGACAGAATACTGGAGTGGGTAGCCTTTCCCTTCTCCAGGGGATCTTCCCAACCCAGGGATCAAACCCCAGTTTCCTGCATTGCAGGCAGATTCTTTTCCACATCCCAAATTTCATATAAATACCTGGTGCTTGAAATACACACTATTATTTTAAGTGGTATTGATAATTGCCAACTAATTTATTTATTTGAAGATAGACTACAGTTTTGCAAGTAGTTGTAAATTATTTGAAAAATAGATTAATAAATGGCATGGGTAATAAAGTTGTGTCAAATTTTTTTTTGGTAAAATAAAATCTATGTTGCTAAAAGTAACAAATGTGTTATAAAATAAACTAGATGTGGATTAGTTAGTTCTGAAAAAAATTCTTTAAGAGTCTAACATTATTAGAATAAGCATAATGCCAATTTTGTTTTTAAAGTATGTACAAAAATCAGTTTGAATGTTTTATAGTTACCTGTAGCATTTTTGTCATAGCTAAATATTAGTACTTTCACTGGACAGAAGTATTTTGACAAATTTTGCATTATAAGTAAATGCTGATAATGATCATGAACACTGTAGATTCACATATTCTTTGGGGTATACTAATTTTGCCCTTGCCAGCTATATAAATCATTGATGTGCAATTATGAGATGTTCAAATTTTGCAGACTTAGTTTAAAACACTTGACAACTAAAGAAAGAACTAACCTTGTCTCCAACCAGTCATCTCTTATTTTCTTCCCATTTAATACCCATTCCCAGAACAGCTTCCAGTGCCATATACTGATGTAGTTCTAGGAAACTTTTTGTTCTGCTTAAGTTAAAGCTAATACTCCTAAAGATTTTAAATATCTAGCTATATAGAATTGCTCTTTTCAGGACAAGTCTTTGGTATTATGTCACCGGCCTCGATTGAGGAAAGTTATCACAAACAATTCAGTGAAACTAGTCCCTCTTTGTCACAAAAATCATTCATTTACTACACAACTCAACATTAAAAGCACAGTCTGTTCTAACTTACAGTATGCTTGCTCAAATCCTAAGGATACTATGCAAGATCACTGAATATATTATTTAAAATTTTCCTCTCATTTGGATTTTCTTCCCTTTTATTTTATTTAAAATGAATTCAAAACCATTATAACAGTCTGCAACAGCTTTCAGAAAATCAGCTGCTTCCACCAAAGTTCTTCACACCTTGAAAGCAAATTGTTTGAAGTTTTCAAGGTTATTTTAAAAAACTGGTCTTCAAGGGGGGAAAAAACATTAAATTTTCTTTTGAATATTCTTTTGCAGTCTTCTTCATATTATAAATTTAAAGTGGAGAATGAAAATTTAGTGGTTGAATATAATGTTGTTGTTATAATGTCAGTTGAGAATATCAAATTTAAGTCAGTAAGTGGTCTGCAATTTCATCCAAAGAATTGTAGAAGGAGCTAGCCTTATACATTAAAAGCCCTGGACTCCAAAAGAGATTTCTTCTTCCCTGAAAATTCTTCAGAGGATAAAGCTCATCATGCTATAATAGGATATAAAGTTTATTATACAAACACCCTAGGGAGAAAAACATGTTTCTTAAATTTATGCTAATATAAACAAGGTAACTATTTCCCAAATTTAGGACCACATTAGGAGCTGAACTCTGAGACAGCATACCTTTTGGCATAAATTTGAGTTATATTTTAAGGTATGATGGTAGAATTTTGTGGTGCTCTTTCTTACTTCCAAATGCTAAGATACCAAGGCGAATAAGAGCTAAATCTATAGGCTCTCTAATGGGACGGAAAAAGCAGAGCCTGGCATGTAGAGAACTGCCTCCTACCAGGTGGAATCTCCCTCAGAGTGTGTGATGGTTCTGGGATTGACTTACAGGAGCCCATTAGATCCACATTAGATCCACAATTGGACTTAATTTGGGGCCAGGTATATGGAAAGAATTACACCAAAGCTATAACTTCTCACCACTACTACCAAGAGATCTGAGTTCTCTTCTCATAGTAGCTGGAATGGGATATGTCCTCAGGAGGACAAAGCCTGGTCCCTTGGTTCCTAGAGATGTGATGCCATCAGACCTATCTTTCCAAGACACAGGTCTGTTTATGTCACTTCTCTAATTAAAAGACTTTAATGGAGCAATTTCCTCCTCTTAATATACCTGATGTATCATTCAATATCCAATTACTTTTGGAATCTATGGCCTATATGATAGGAGTCTCTCTCCTCCTTTTCCCAGCTCTTTCTCTCTTTATTTCATTCCTTCTCCAATTTTTATGAACCACCAAAAGTGACAGTACTATCAGTGGCCTGACTTCCAGTTTATCTGGACTTCCGGTCAGACCCCCCTTAGTCATAGCCTGTCTTGGGCCCACCTTTGAATTTCCGTCATGACACTGTCTTCTCATGTGTTCTTCTTCTATAGTTTCAGATTATCTTCTTGTTTGCTCTAGGATTCATTTCCTACCTCTTTCTCACTCTGCTCCTTATTACAAGGGACTGAGTTATGTTAACTAGATTTCCTAGGCTCCACGGTCCTTTTGCTTCCAACTGAGATTTAGCTGATGTATCCAGAGGTGGAATATTGGAGGAAGGAAGGAGCAGGGGTTTGTCTTTCTTTTTCTACTCCAGGTGGGTGTCATCTCCTTCGTGACTGCAGTTCCGAGTGTGTAGATCTTGCTATGGTTCCAGTACCCACTGGGTGGCCTCAATGCATTGATTCAGGTAAACACATTTGTTTTGTCTCTCCAGCCCTAGGATAATAAAAGCTTTCTGCTATTGTTGCGGTTTTGTCACTTGCCTCACTGTGAGGCCTTCAGGCCTCCTAGCTCCTTGGGAACAGATCTTCAGTACCAAAACCCCTCTACTCAAATTCTTATCGGGAAGTGCTGTCTTCCCCAGTGGCCTGTTGTAAACACAACATAGTAATCTTCATTCAGTCCAGTTCCGTCACTCAGTCATGTCTGACTCTTTGTGACCCCATGACTGCAGCATGCCAGGCTTCCCTGTCCATCACCAAATCCCTGAGCTTGCTTAAACTTGTGTCTATCAAGTCAGTGATGCCATCCAGCCATCTCATCTGGCTACCCCTTCTCCTCGTGCCTTCAATCTTTCCCAGCATCAGGGTCTTTTCCAGTGAGTCAGTTCTTCACATTAGGTGGCCAAAGTATTGGAGCTTCAGCTTCAGCATCAGTCCTTTCAATGAATATTCAGGACTGGTTTCCTTTAGGATTGACTGGGTTGATCTCCTTGCAGTCCAAGGGACTCTCAAGAGTCTTCTCCAACATCACAGTTCAAAAGCATCAATTCTTTGGTGCTCAGCTTTCTTTATGGTCCAACTCTCACATCCAAACACGACTACTGGAAAAACCATAGCCTTGACTAGATGGACGTTTTTTGGCAAAGTAATGTCTCTGCTTTTTAATATGCTGTCTAGGCTGGTCATAGCTTTTCTTCCAGGGAACAAACGTCTTTTAATTCCATGGCTGCAGTTACCATTTGCAGTGATTTTGGAAACCAAGAAAATGAAATCTATAACTGTTTCCATTTTTTCCCCATCCTTTTGCCATGAAGTGGTGGAACTGGATGCCATGATCTGAGTGTTTTGAATGTTGAGAGTTTTAAGCCAGTTATCTTCATTATTCTCCTTCTTACTCAAATTCAACTTTTCTTAGTGACTAGTTATTTAGCATGATTTAGTCTTATTTCACAATGAAGAACAAAATAATCCATTCATTTTCCAGGTAAATATCTAAAATTTTGCTTAATGTCTTCAAGATTGTATGAATCACAATATCCCAGGCATACAGGAGAGTAAACAAAAGAGGAATGTATTTCTAGGCTTGCTGCTGATGGTGCTAGAAAATCAATCTCTGGTGAGAAAAAACTCCCAGGAATATAGATCATTAGAACTACTTACCATTGTGTCAAATTCACTTTAGCATCTGCAAACAGACATAATGTATGAATACTGAAATAAGACTGTTTTCTCTGTTTACACTCAGAGTCATAAAGTTGTATAGATTTTCATAATCAAGTAAACCTTATAATTTAATAACGAGTTCTTTATTTAACACTTACACACTTGATGTCTTGGGTCAATTTCTCTCTCATTTAAAAAAAATGCACACATGGTTCACTCCATCAGGAGATAACTAAGTATTATGGGGGAAGCTTTCATTTTGAATGTCGGTATCTCCTCCTTCTCAGTGTCCTGAAGACTCATGTTCCATTCCTCTTCCACATCAAGCAATGGTGATATTACAGCCATTGCAGCCAATGAAACTCCCAGAGAAAAACACATTTCTGTAAGACTTCAGTGAAATGTACCAGACACTTCAATTCCAGAACAAATTAGATATAATTATGGTTTCAAATTTGGGGGAGTTAATAGTCAAGGGCTTGGCTAGATATCCTGTGTATACTGATGAACACTGAGGAGATGATTGGATGGGGGATGCAGGTATGTTCCAGTTGGTCAGATGCTTACCCAGAGGACAGAGGGAAAAGATGCTTGGGCTTGCTTCCAAGAAGTGTGTCTGTTACTCCTCAGAACAGTCCACCATGGCACAGACTTCTTGTCACTCTCCAGGTGGTACTTCTGCATCCAGACCACTGTGCATATAGTCATTAATCCAGTCAAATGCTCCATGCCCCTTTAGCCCTCCCAACCTCATGCCACACTAGAGAAAAAGGCCCACACTTCTCTTGTTCATATGCAGACCTCTTAGAACAGAAATACTTTTTGTTATACATAAAATCCTGCCTGACTACTCTAAACTGCAGTGATGTAGTCACTGCTCCTCAAGGTCACATATTCAGGGCTGATTTCAACTGTAATGCTCCTGAGCATCAGAGAAGTGGTGCCCTTACCAAACTAGTCATTTCGTAATTTGAATTCACCCCATGCTTGTCAACATATTTATTATTTTTTTTTATTTTACTTTACAATTCTGTATTGGTTTTGCCATACATTGACATGAATCCACCACGGGTGTACATGCGTTCCCAAACATGAACCCCCCTCCCACCCCCCTCCCCACAACATCTCTCTGGGTCATCCCCGCGTACCAGCCCCAAGCGTGCCATATCCTGCATTGGACATAGACTGGCAATTAGATTCTTATATGATATTATACATGTTTCAATGCCCTTCTCCCAAATCATCTCACCCTCTCCCTCTCCCACTAAGTCCAAAAGTCCATTATTTAATGAACAAATTCCTAAAATGTGCCAGGCACTGTGCTGTTAATATATTGTTGAGTAAGATACGATTCTTAGACCACAAACAGAAAACAGTATTAACAAATAATAAAATATGATGATGGCTTTGACAGGAAAAAGTGTGGACATTATGGATGCACACTGCAGGTAGTTTAATGTAGCATAGAAACAAAGAAGCCTCCTTGAATAAGTGACATTCAAGATGAGATCTGATGGAAGAGTGGAAGTTATCTAGAAAATGTCTATGTTATCTAAAATATGTATGTCAGGGACAGGGGAGGGAAGGGTGGAAGTTCCAGTAAGAGGGAGCATCATGTACTAAGATGTGGCAGAGAGAACAGTGATGGAAGAGCTGGAAGAGTTCAGAAACTGTAGTCAAAGAGGGATTCCCACCAGAGAAGGCTAAACAGGTAGGCAATGGTAGGACTCTTGGATGGGTTTGTAAAGTATGTTGTAAAGTTTGAACTTATCCTAATGATGGGGAATGTCTTTCCAGCAAAGACTGTCATTCTCAGAAGATCTTTCTCCAGACTTAAAAGGATGTCTGTTACTGAAATCCAAGAAAAATAATTGGTGATTGCCAGGAGTAAATTCTGATAATTGAAATGGCAAGAAACGGATCAATTCAAGAAGTATTTAACAGGTAGGGCTATTTGTCACTTAACATACATCGTGCAGCTTGAATACATTATATATATATATAATACATATACATACATACATATATATATGTATATACATATATATATATACACACACACATGCCTGCATGTGTTGTTTCAGTCATGTCTGATTCTTCGTGACCCTATGGGCTGTAACTGGTGAGGCTCCTCAGTTCATGGGGTTCTCTAGGCCAGAATACTGGAGTGGGTTTCCATGCCCATACACACACACACACACACACACACACACACACATATATGTATGTATGTATGTATGTAGTTTCTGTGGTACTCATATATTATGAATGAAAAATGAGGATCCATTGTAAAAATATGGGATTTTGATATTCACAATGATCTTCGTAGTTGTATTCAAAGCCTCTAAAGGATATATCATGGTGTCTCCCACAGTATGTAGTGAATATTAAGCATACATACCAGGTGTATATTGGATGATCAGTAGTGTATTTTAATGAGCTTAAGTGTGCCTATGAAATTCAACAACTAAGCAGTCCAAATTCCAAGGGCACACACCCTGACCTCTTCCTCCGTGAAGGGTGGCTGTATTGTACTGACATACTTTTCTTTATGACCTGGGTAGGATATATTCGGTCGAAACTGATAAACAGTATTTGTTTCTGGAATATCTTGAGTCTGATGACCCCTGGACCAACACCAAGTTCACCACTCTTGCAGTTCATAAACACATTTGCCCTTAGGCTACGTTTGAGAGGCAAAGGGCTTGCAGTTAATATGAAGCTGATATTATTAACTTTTCTTCCACACATGGAGGAAGTGTGATAACCCAGACCCTATATTTATTAGTATGACTAATCATTAGTAGTGGTTGAACTTCAGAAAGTTCAGTGCTTTGCTGGAGTTTCAAGTACTCAAGCCTGGATGTTCATCAGGAGTGAAGGGAAAGCACTGAAGATTTTGTTCTTATTACTGAATTGTTTTCTTAGTGGTATTTGTTTTTCTTTATCCCAGGCTTTTTGTTCAAGAAAAATCCCTTAATTATCTCATTTATAAATTCCTTTTCTGTACTTTTTCTCTTGGTTCCATTCTGAAATTGCAGCCCAAATGTTCCAGGGAACTCTTAAACAGAAAGATTCATTTAAAAAATTTCTCTGGGAGGGTATTATTTAAGATAGTCCCCCATGTACAACATAGTGGTATAGAAAGAACATAGGCTGTAGTCAAATATCTCAGTTTAAAGACAGTTTTAGCCACTTATAGTATAAAGTTGGCAAATGACTTATCTTTTCAGGTTTTGTTCCCTAATTTACTGAATGCAGATAAAAATACTCCAATAACAGTTTTTTAATATCAAGTGACATAATATATATAAAGGATTCTTTTTTAGCACAATCTAGCATATAATAGATGGTCAAAAATACTAACTTTACCTACTATGTCTTTTTATTATCAATTTATCTGTTAGAGATTAAGCTGAAAGTGTCTAATGTCTCTTAGCTACCACTCTGTCTTCCAAATAATCTATAACAATTTAAGGAGTAATATCCATGATAAATTGAGTTTGTATTTCCCAATCTGGACCTAGTATGTGTTCAATAAACTTTTGAATAAATTCATGATATAATTTGTTGAAGAGAGGTCCCTGTAAGCAATTTAAGATAAGGAGAAAGCCTCATTTCCTGTTATATTCTTAGTCCTTGTCTCACAAGAGAGATTCAATAAATATTCATCATTGAATTAGTGAATGAATGAATGAATATCATGAGGTATTCCAACCTGCAATGATTTGGTGATGTAAAGCCCTAAGTAGAGAGAAAATTTATCTATCAATTTAGAATATGTTTTGATATGGGTAGCCTACAAGAAAAGACATGAAAAAGGAAATTTTGCAGAGTAAATGGATTTGATCTGAAAAATCCCCTTACAGGGACATTAATATTATTTTAAGTAAATTCTAGGAATTAAGGACAGGTTTTTGAGTTAGGGAAGAAATCAGCATATTAAGTGTTACTTCGAAAGTGTAAGGCAGTTTGTCAATAATCTGGCATAGTTTTGAGGAAGATAAGGTTTATATCTGTGCCTCTTCTGTCTTTTAGTCATATATTTTTTCCCACTTTTTTTTAATCTCCCAAAAATTGACTGTTCCCTTTTGACTACACTGCATACTGCCTAGAATCCTGAAACTTTTCCTGCTGGTCATTCATTCAACAATTACAACCCCTCAAGGACAGCCTATAGTCAAATGACTGACTGATGGCAGGTTTAAAAATCTATCTCCTTGCTTGAGGCAGGGCAAACTATGAAATCATTTATGTTTTATCTTCTTGTAAAATTAAGGTAGGTCTAGAAATTACCCCCAGAGAAGGCAATGGGACCCCACTCCAGTATTCTTGCCTGGAAAATCCCATGGACGGAGGAGCCTGGAAGGCTGCAGTCCATGGGGTCGCTGAGGGTCGGACACGACTGAGCAACTTCACTTTCACTTTTCACTTTCATGCATTGGAGAAGGAAATGGCAACCCACTCCAGTGTTCTTGCCTGGAGAATCCCGGGGACGGGGGAGCCTGGTGGGCTGCTGTCTATGGAGTTGCACAGAGTCGGACACGACTGAAGCAACTTAGCAGAAATTACCCCAAATTCTATTGTTTCTTGGCTTCTTTCCCTGGCCTATTGTCCCACTTTCTCACTGATCTCCCTTGGAACCACTTTCTTAATAAATCATTTGCACAGGTACCCTCACCTCAGGGTCTGCTTTTTGAAAATTTGAGCTAAGATATTGAAACACTACTATAGACCATGAATTTCTCTCTAACTCTGCACCTGAAAATACTTCTTATCAGGTATCTATTGACTAATAAAGTTAAGATGATGTCAGTCCAAATACTTTTGTGGTAATAATTCTGCACTACCCAGAACTTGCTTATTTCTAACCTGCTCTGAATTAAATTTACTTTCTTATCCACTTTTTATTCTAATGTCCTTCGAGCATGTAGCAGCTCCGACATGGTTTAAAATCCTACATGATTTTAAAGTTTACTTTTATTCTTTCAAGCTCCTAACTTGTCTGCAACTCAAAGATGCTGGTTTTGACCAGTACACATTCTTAATTTTAGTTATCTAATGGTTGGATGCTTTCCCCAACTGACTCAGGCCTAGGGCTCTAAGTGCTTTTTTGTCATCTGCAAGCTTGAAGAGGGGTGGAAGTGGAAGTGGAAGTGAAGTCGCTCAGTCGTGTCCGACTCTTTGCGACCCATGGACTGTAGTCCACCAGGCTCCTCTGTCCATGGGATTCTCCAGGCAAGAATACTGGAGTGGATTGCCATTTCCTTCTCCAGGGGATCTTCCTGACCCAGGGATCGAACCCAGGTCTCCCACATTGCAGGCAGCTGTTTTAACCTCTGTAGGGAAGGTAAATTTTCAGGTACTCTGCTAAACAACTTGAATTGAAAGGTGGCTAAAACTGTGTCTTAAAAACTAGCACCAGGCTAGCAATCATTGGTGCCTGGCTCTAAAATTCTAAACAAAACCCTTTTGAAAATAGGGGAAAAAGAGAAGAAAGTTTGCAACACTATTACAACTCTGAGTGACAATCAACATACTCCAAATAGGGATGCCCACCTCTAACTAGGTCTTCAGAATAGAGCTGACAAAACATTGTTGTCTTCTGCTGCATAGTTGCTATCTTAAAAGGCAATAAGATGATCTTTCATCAGCTATGTATTGCCAGTTCCTGGGAAAAGGCAAGATCTTTTCTTCACACTATCTAGAAAAATGGAAGCTATCTTTCTAATGCAAAGAAAATACTTTCTATAATGCCAGAATGCACTCTTATCTCTAGGATCATTACCATTTCCAAGATTTTTGTACAGAGGCAAGGGGAGAAAAAAAGGTGTTAGCATTAAATTTGTCTGGTTAGCAGTAAAACTAGTTAGATTTGATTAAAAATTAAAAATATAGATTTAATTTTGAAATTACTCTGAAAATAATACATATGTATGGAGAAGTAATTTGAAACTATAATTTGATTCTAACTCCAGGTTTGTTTTAATACAAGTCATAAAATGGAAGGGAAGTTTGTAGATAGAAATAAAAATCGATCGTGGTTTAGTTAATGTGTCCAACTCTTGTGAGCCAATAGCCCACCAAGGTCCTCTGTCCACAGGATTTTCCAGGCAAGAATACTGGAGTGGGTTGCAATTTCTTTCCCCAGGGATCTTCCTGACCCAGGGATCAATCCAGGTCTCCTGCATTGCAGGTGATCTCCTGCATTGCAGGCAGATTCTTTACCAACTGAACTACCAGGGAAGCCTGGTTTTATATAGTAGGCAATCATTTTTAACTTTAACAATTAGCTTTGCATTGGATAAGGTTTTATTTTGGGTTTAGAACATTAAAGAGTAAAATTTAAAATAAAAGATACCATTATGAATTTTTGTAACAATGGTTGAAAAGACCAGTGAATACAGAATAATCCTTATATGCAAATGACAATTCTTGAGTCTGTGTCCTAAAACAATATATGTTTAAAACTGTAAATAATAAAAAATACAATTCATAATTTGTATAGAATAGTACCTCATCATGCAACAGAGCATCAATAATTCAAAAGTCAAAATAGAAATACAAAGAGTAATTGATTCTAGCATAATTATTGCTCAAGATTTTAATGAGGTTAAAAAACTGAGTAGCAATTTTATATCTGCACACATACACACAAACATACTTGTAACTAGTAGAAACTACATACTTTTCTTAAAATTTTATAAACATTTCAAAATTGATCGTATGGTAGGCCACCAAAATATGTACAGATTGTTTTAAAATTTTTAAATTAGAAATAAAAAGAAGTTTAATAAAACACTGAAAATGTAACAAACATTTTTAAAATAAAATAAACATGATCTTAAATAGCTATTGGGACAAAAATAAATTAGGAATATATAATTTTAGAAAATAATTAAAATTTAAATTCTAAACATCAAAATTTATGAGATGTGGCCAACTTAGCAAAGAGACAAAAATGCATAGCTTTAAATATTTTCATTGAAAATAAACAGTGATATGATATTAAAATGCTTATTTCAAGAAGTTATGTGAAACATAGCAAACCTGCCTAAAGAAAATAGAATATGATAAAAGCAGAAGTCATTAAATTAGAATGTGAAGTAAAATTGATATATATTTTTATTGAGAAAATATTGAAATAAAAACATATAGAAAATATGATTAAATTGATATGACACATAAAGAGAAAATGAAAAAAATATGGTATTTTTATCATGCCTAGTAAGTAGTGCTGCTGGAGACATTGTCTTAAATATTATTGCCTGGTTTAAAACAAGAGAAAAAAGAAGGAAAATGAGTAGTTAAATTTACCTCAAAAATTTCTAACAAGTTTCTTTAGGAAATAAAGAATAGGAAACTAAAGCTTAGTCTTGAAGAGTAAGTTGCATAAAATGTCACAGTTAGGAAATGGTAGAGCTGAGATTCAGATTTAAGTTCCATTGATCCTAACACTTTAATCTCCTGTGAACTTGCACAGAGCACTCATCCTATAGTTCTCTGTCTCACATTTGGCTGATACACAAGGCATCTTTAGTGAATCAGTTTGCATGGCTAGACGTGATTTTCTCTATCAGTACTTTGTAAGTGAGTATAGGACTAGATCACAAAGTGTATGTCCATTCTTTACTAAGGAGAAATCTGAAAAGGAGAATCTAGCTTGAACTTGTAACAATAACAACAAAAGGAGGAATGCATAAGGAGCAAGTTCTTCTTCCACTAGACCTCATTGGCTAAAAGAAGGACAAATTTGCATACTCCCCAAGGTCCAAATATGGGTGCTAAAGAAGGAAGCAGGTCTAGGTTCCTCAGAAAAAGAAGCTTGTTTTAGAAAGTCTCCTTAAAATGGTGATAAAACCCCAATGCAAGCTCTGGTGGTTCTTATGGTAAAGAATCTGCCTGTAAGGCAGGAGCCCTGGGTTTGATTCCTGGATTGGGAAGATCCCCTGGAGAAAGGAATGGCAACCCACTCCAGTATTCTTACCTGGAGAATCCCATGGGCAGAGGAGCCTGGAGGACTACAGTCCATGGGGTCACAAAAGCGGACATGGCTGAGCAACTGACACACACACACGTATGCAGCCCCGATGAGGAGAGGCTCTTTGGAAGATTGGGAACTGTTTGAAGGAACTAAGTGTCAGCCAGATGGGAATTCTTGTTCTCACCATACAACTTCAGTCAAAATTCCAGCAGAGGAATGCACGTAAGTTCTCCAAGAAAGGAAGAATAAGATTTCTACCCATTCTAACACAGGGTGTCCCAACAGATGACACCAACCCCAGATCATTATTGCTTTGATAAGTAAATCTTCTTTGCTCTCTTCTTTCTTCCTTCCTTCCTTTACCCCAGCCTAAAGCTCAACATTCAGAAAATGAAGATCATGGCATCTGGTCCCATCACTTCATGGGAAATAGATGGGGAAACAGTGGAAACAGTGTCAGACTTTATCTTTTTAGGCTCCAAAATCACTGCAGATGGTGATTGCAGCCATGAAATTAAAAGACACTTACTCCTTGGAAGAAAATTTATGACCAACCTAGATAGCATATTCAAAAGCAGAGACATTACTTTGCTGACTAAGGTCCGTCTAGTCAAGGCTATGGTTTTTCCAGTGGTCATGTATGGATGCGAGAGTTGGACTGTGAAGAAAGCTGAGTGCTGAAGAATTGATGCTTTTGAAGTGTGGTGTTGGAGAAGACTCTTGAGAGTCCCTTAGACTGCAAGGAGATCCAATCAGTCCATCCTAAAGGAGATCAGCCCTGGGATTTCTTTGGAAGGAATGATGCTAAAGCTGAAACTCCAGTACTTTGTCCACCTTATGCAAAGAATTGACTCATTGGAAAAGACTCTGATGCTGAGAGGGATTGGGGGCAGGAGGAGAAGGGGACGACAGAGGATGAGATGGCTGGATGGCATCACTGACTTGATGGACATGAGTTTGAGTGAACTGGGGGAGATGGTGATGGACAGGGAGGCCTGGTGTGCTGTGATTCATGGGGTCACAAAGAGTTGGACACGACTGAGCAGCTGAAATGAACTGAACTGAAAGGAGTCAGAACAGCAGTTAGGGAGTAGAAGAGGAGGTGGAGAGAGTAAAAGGGAAGAAGTTGGCCAGACCCATCTTCTCCATTGCAGGTCAGATGAAATCCAGGAAAAGGAAAAAGCTTTAAGTGGGACAAGAATCTAGGGTTCTTAATTTATACTGGATGGAAATTATTATAGAGAAACATAAATCTTACAACTAAAAAGACTTTTTAAAAACTGCTTTTGACCTGATATTTTATGCAAAGAATGGGGAAGAATGAACTCATAATTGTACATGAAAGTACATGATTGAAATTGTAAAAAATATGCCATAGGTATAGACTTCCAATAGATACATGAAAAGGTGCTCAACCTCACTACTCATCAAAGAAATGCAAATTAAAGCTACAATGAGACATCACCTCACACCTGTGAGAATGGCTATTATCAAAAAGACAAGGGATAACAAGTGTTGACAAAGTGTGGATAAAAGAGAATCCTTATACATGGCTTGTGGGTGTGTAAATGGTGCAGCCACTATGGAAGTTGTATGTTCCTCAAAAAATTAAAAGTGAAATTACCATCTCACAGCAATCTCACTTCTGGGTATATTTTCAAAGGGAATAAAATCAGTAACTCAAAGAGATATCTGCACTCCGATAGTCATTGCACCATTATTCAAGTAGCTAGGGTACGGAAACAACATTTACACACACAGCAGAGTACTATTCAGCCATGAGAAGGAAGGCAGTCATGCCATTTGTGACAATGTGCATGGACCTTGAGGGCATTATACAAAGTGAGAAAGGTCAGAGAATAACACATACTGTATGATCTCGTTAATAGTGAAATCTGAAAAAGGGGAACTCAGAGTAGAATAGTGGTTGTTGGGGTAAGGGGTTGGGGAGGTGGGGAAAATGGGTAGATTTTGGTCAAAAGATACAGTTACAAGATAAATTCTGGAGATTTAATTTACAGCATGATGACTATAGTTAATGATATTGTGTTATATACTGGAAACTTGCTGAGAGGTTTAATCTTAAATATTCTCATCACAAAAAGAAATAGTAATTATATAAAGAGATGGAGGTGTTAGTCTTATTGTAGCTATCATTTAGCAATATATGTGTATCAGGTCATCCATATGTATACCTTATACTTACACAATGTTATTATTTGTCTATTATGTCAGTAAAGCTGCTGCTGCTGCTAAGTCACATCAGTTGTGTCCAACTCTGTGCAACCCCATAGACAGCAGCCCACCAGGCTCCCCAGTCCCTGGGATTCTCCAGGCAAGAACACTGGAATGGGTTGCCTTTTCCTTTTCCAATGCATAAAAGTGAAAAGTGAAAGTGAAGTCGCTCAGTCCTGTTCGACTCTTTGCGACCCCATGGACTGCAGCCAGCAGGCTCCTCCGTCCATGAGATTTTCCAGGCAAGAGTATTGGAGTGGGTTGCTAGTGCCGCTAGAGGGGAAAAAAACCCACAAGATCAAACCAGTAAATCTAAGCCAGAGAATCATATTTTATGCTTCTGTTGTGTTTCTTGTCACCATCTGCTGTTGCTGTGGAGCACGTACTGAGTGAAGCATGGTGAAGTCCTTGAGAATTGTAGGAGCTTGATGGTGACCTAAGGATATATAGCTAAACAGCTGGCACTCCAGTGGGTACTTAAGCACTGTCACAAGCACTGTGGTGACTCAGGTCAGAATTGCTTGCCAGACAGTCATTTCTCAAGGTTTAAAATAAGTTGAAGTCAGTCTTCCACACGATGCCCCTAAGCTACAGTAGCCCCACTGTCCATCTGCACATACAATGTCACAGCTCTTTGCTGAATCATTTCCAGTGCACAGAAGTCCTTCACTTCGCCAGTCCCAAAACTTGTTCAATTTTCTGCTCTACGACATCTGCCATTTCCTTGTTCAAATGGACAACGAGAGGAGATACTGAATTCATTTGTTAAAATTACAAGATTGGAAGTAATTTCTTTTCTGCTTTTGATCATTGTAAGATTATTGTTTATGTCATTCATTTCCTTAAAAAGAAACCTTCCAAAAAGCATGCTTGGTGGATTCTTGATTTGACCTCCAAATGCTGCATTGTATTCACGCAGATTAATCAATATTTGTCTGTTGCTTTGTAAATTGCCAGTCTAGTTCACACCAGCTTCTACCAGTCAAAAATCAGAGTGTCTTTACAGCTCTTGCGGGGAGATACCCAACCATCTTCCTCTGAATTGTGCCTGCTGCCCAGTTCATTACTCTCATTAAGGACTCCAGCCTCCTGGGAAAATGAAGTGCTTTGTCAAGTACTGATCTTGCTTAAAAGAAGATGTCTTCATCCTCTGCTCTTACTATCAAATAGGAAGTGTGCTGTCACTCACCATTCACTCGGAACAATGCAGGAGGCAGGGTGGACAATGTACACTAGACCTTTGCAATAGGTCTGGCAGGTCTTCCTCAGGGAGAGACCAGGAAAAGAGTTTCCATGTAGATGTTATGTCCAGATTCCCCTGCCTACTGCATGCTCCCATCAGAAAGACATGATCAATAAAAGCTGGAACATTTGAGTAAACTTCAAGTTTGGTCTCCAAGGCTTTTATTTTTATTGCCGCAAATGGATTAGCAGAGCAGCTTCCGGGCCCCACCCTGTATCTATCTCAGAGTAAGCCAATGAAGGTTGTTTCTTTCAGCTTTGATTAGTATTTGCTTCTCTGGGTTGTTTTTCAGAAAATTCTAAGCTGAGTATTTTTGTTTTTCTTTTAATATGTGAATTGTCTCCTCTCCCCCAAAATTCTTATGTTGAAGCCCTAACCCCCACTGTGGCTGTATCTGAAGATAGGGCCTGGGAGGATGTGATAAAGGTTCAATAAGATCATAAGAGTGAGGCCCCTGGACTCTAAGTTCTGTGATAGAAGGATTTGTACCTGTTTCACTCGTGAGTTTATCCCCAGTAGCTACCACAGTACTTGCCAAAGAATAAGTACCCAATGAATATTTGTTGAATAATTGGATTCCTTTTTCATCATAGCCTAATTTATCTTAGGGCTCAAGCCAAAATCCTTGTCATCCTAATTAAGGTGACAGCTCTACATCTTTTGGCACGATTACAGAAGATCACATATGAAGATGTTTGAACGCATGTGTCCAGTTTGGGCAGGAGGGAGATTTATCAGCATCTAATCATCCATATCTGTATCAAGTCCTCTGCTTTTTCACCCCCTACCAAGCAACCCGCACAAAACATTTGTAAAATTCTTTCCTCCCTCTGTCCCGTTTACAGACTCTGAGTTAGATGATTATTACCTACCACAGTTCAATCCTAGAAAATGAATCTGATGTAGCAAATCTAAAGGCTGATGGATGAGGTTAGCAGTGAATGAATCCAATTCCTAGATAGTTCTGTCTAATTCTTAGGAACCAATACCATGTAGATTTAATCAAATTCTGAAATTATTTTGGCCAGCATGCCAGTTAATAAGGTTAATTATTTTAAAACATACATGCAATTGAATTTATTAAACTGTCACCAGTTAGGCTTACACCCCAATTACCCACAAGTTTGGTTGTGCCTTATTAACTGGGGTCTTGTCTCTGGACTAACTGATCACAGCCTAATCTTAGGAGAATAGATCTAGACAGGGGGCACAGGATAGGCAGAGAGTGCTAAACACTCCAGCACCTTGAGACTTTCCCTGTTATTAAAAATAAAAAGTATTATTGTTGACCTGGGGATTCACGGTTTCTCTAGGTTCTCTCATTTTGGTCTCTCTTTAGTCTGCATGGAGTCTCACTGTCAGAGAGGATGGCATCCTTAGAGATTTACTGCCGCTGGCATTCGTCTTCCCAGGCTTCACCGATGGGAGTGGTCCCTGTTCTAAGGCAGCCCATTTTGTTGATAAGCCATCTAATAGGGAAATTTCTTATGTCGATATGAAACCTATGCCTTTTATTTGGAGTGTGTGTGTGAAAGAGTGAGAGAACCTGCTGTATGAAATGTAAATGTAAATGACACATTCTTATTCTTCCTTCCTGCCTCTGGCCTTTCAACCCTGCTTGGGAGCCAGTTTTTCTTTTGCTACTTGGATGACATTTTAGGCAGCTCATGTACTTCTTTTGGTGGCTTGTAGAAATACAAACATCCTCTGGTTATTACTAATCACAAAGAAAGTCTCTTTTCAGTCTGTTTTCAAGCAATTGTCAAAATTCTGAAATTAATGCTGCTCTATACCCCCAACTTCTTGGCTGCCCCAAGCTCTGAAATCCTGCAGTGGGGAAGAGCTGAAATAGTTGTCACCTGGTGGTTGGTTCCCAGCTTTTTGTGATCTCAGCCAAAGGAGAGATTAAAACAAATGCTCCATTTTAATATCCTCTCATGTTGATAGAAAACCCAGTTCATGCTGCTTCTGAACAGTGCAGATACAACAATCCTATCTCTCATTTACATTCACCCAGTTCAAATATTTGAAGACAGCTATCATGTCATCCCTTATATCTAGTCTGCTTTCTGTTGCTTGTTCCTCAAAAATGACAGTGGCTTTCAGACCCCTCCCCACCCTGATTTTCTCTTCTGGTCTTATTCTAATTTGCCATGGTCCTTAAAACATTGACCTGTAATTGAACATAATACTCCAGATATGGCTTGATCAGAATATAGAAAGATGATTACTTCCCATAAACCAGAAATTACACTTTTATTAATGCAGTCTAAGAACCTTGGCTTTTTAGCAGCCACATCACACTGAATTACAGAGTTGACTGTAATTCAGAATAATATCCAATTTAAAGCAAGTGCTATTCCCCTGCCAGCTGGATAGGGTTTCCCATTTAAATGGAGTATTTAAGCCAAAATGAGGTTAATATGTGACCAGAGGTGACATTAGACCACCAAAGCACGTTGTGCTCCTAAATTGGTTGACGAATAAGTGTCACAAATCAGCTCAAGTGAAACTGGAAGTGTCAACTACCCTGACTACTTGTCAACAGGAGAAGAAATTGGGGCGGTGGTTGTAATAAACAAGTCATTTTTCAGAATTATTCATAGGTGTTTTGTCTGAAGGCATAGACTTATTTATTACACAACTTGCTCTCTTCAGATGTTAATGTGATATTTAAAATTCAGCTCCCTTTAATTTTTAAAAATAACATGTTTCTGATTTGAAAATACTTGTTCATTGTAGAAATTTGGAAAATATGGTTACATGTAAAGAAGAAAAATTAACCTATATCTGCAGAGATAACTACTGTTAGCATTTTTTTAATGTCAGTGCTTTTTCATTTGAAATTGCTTTAGCAAAAGGGAACAGTCATATGAATTAACACAGGTTTATAATATTCGTCTTTACTAGCCAAAGATAATGCCCCTGAATTTATTCAACCAAGAAGTGCTTCCCTAAACAGTGTTCCTAGAGAAAATGACTGATAACTTATTATGTCAGAATTAGAGAAGTGTAACCATAATGTTACAAACTCCAGGAAACAGTGGAGGACATGGAAGCGTGACATGCTGCAGTCCATGGGGTCATAAAGAGTCAGACATGACTTAGTGACTGAACAACAAGCATAATGTTCCTGTATCTATTAGATAGAACCATGTGACACTGCCATCAGTTCAGTTCAGTCGCTCAGTCGTGTCCGACTCCTTGTGACCCCATGAATCGCAGCCCGCCAGGCCTCCCTGTCCATCACCAACTCCCAGAGTTCACTCAGACTCACGTCCATTGAGTCAGTGATGCCATCCAGCCATCTCATCCTCTGTTGTCCCCTTCTCCTCATGCCCCCAATCCCTCCCAGGATCAGTCTTTTCCAACGAGTCAACTCTTCGCATCAGGTGGCCAAAGTACTGGAGTTTCAGCTTTAGCATCATTCCTTCCAAAGAAATCCCAGGGTTGATCTCCTTCAGAATGGACTGGTTGGATCTCCTTGCAGTCCAAGGGACTCTCAAGAGTCTTCTCCAACACCACAGTTCAAAAGCATCAATTCTTCGGTGGTGCTCAGCCTTCTTCACAGTCCAACTCTCACATCCATACATGACCACTGGAAAAACTATAGCCTTGACTAGATGGACCTTAGTCGGCAAAGTAATGTCTCTGCTTTTGAACATGCTATCTAGGTTGGCCATAACTTTTCTTCCAAGGAGTAAGCGTCTTTTAATTTCATGGCTGCAGTCATCATCCGCAGTGATTTTGGAGCCCCCCAAAATAAAGTCTGACACTGTTTCCCCATCTATTTCCCATGAAGTGATGGGACCGGATGCCATGATCTTCATTTTCTAAATGTTGAGCTTTAAGCCAACTTTTTCACTCTCCTCTTTCACTTTCATCAAGAGGCTTTTTAGTTCCTCTTCATTTTCTGCCATAAGGGTGGTGTCATCTGCATATCTGAGGTTATTGATATTTCTCCTGGCAATCTTGATTCCAGCTTGTGTTTCTTCCAGTCCAGCGTTTTTCATGATGTACTCTGCATAGAAGTTAAATAAGCAGGGTGACAATATACAGCCTTGACGTACTCCTTTTCCTATTTGGAACCAGTGTGTTGTTCCATGTCCGGTTCTAACTGTTGCTTCCTGACCTGCATACAGATTTCTCAAGAGGCAGGTCAGGTGGTCTGGTATTCCCATGTCTTTCAGAATTTTCCAGTTTATTGTGACCCACATAGTCAAAGGCTTTGGCACGGTCAATAAAGCAGAAATAGAAGTTTTTCTGGAACTCTGACACTGCCATATGTGTATGTAAAAAAAGGTTCGATGTTGGCAATATCATATGGCTCAACATAGTCAATTTGTGGCAGTCTTGCAAAGAGTTTCTTGAATTTTATAGATGTTAAGACAATTCTTCTGTAGGTGGTATAAGTAGCTTCATTTGTAAGGAGAATGAGAGAGACTATAGACAAAAGCTGGCCACTCTGTTTTTTTCATATAAAATGCAAAGACTAAACAGTCAAAACATTTTGCATGAATGTTGATGATTGTTAAGTATATTTTAATATACCTTTAATGTGCTTGGTAACACATTTAGGTTCACATTAGGTCTTAGGTAATGTGTTTCTAAATATGAGTTTTTATTGGCAGTGTCTCTCTGTTTTGCACTCTCTAAAATAGATAGTGCTGACAAAGAACTATAGCTTGATGTTCTCAGGAGGGTTGCAATATTGCAGAAGCTCTGGTACCACCCTTTTTCATTTTAAGGAAACCCCAGGTCTGTATATTCATACAAACACATTTTTAAATAGGCTGAATAAAGCATTGCCCTCTTGATCTAAATAAAATATCTTAAGAAGAGCAGCATAAATCTAGTTACTGGTACCAATCTTCCAAGTCAGCAGCACTGGGTGAAACAAAAATACATTTCTCTGTTGTGATTATTGCTTAGTGATCAACTGTTCAATTGAATTAGCCTTAATTTTCCATTTTGCTTGCCTTTCAAGGTATAATTAAAGCCTGATGTCAAATCTCACTCCAGCTCTCATCAATAACTTCCACTTAACCACTTTTAAGAAGACAGCCAGCCTTTAGGCTCAGACAAAGAGGCTACAATTCACAACTTACTGTTTAGATGACCCTTGAAAGCTATCCCTGGTTAATAATTCAAAACAGTGTCCAAGTTTCTGGATAAAGAGAAAGGAATTAACCTTTCATGCTCTCAAAGCAATGTTTCATCTAGGTAATGTAAATCATTTAGATCGAAAACATAACAAGATAAAGAGCAAATTTTCTCTGTACACATGAGTGAAGTGGGCTGTCTAAGAAAAGCGATCATTTCCTTTGTATTATGCTAGAATCAGAATAACACTGTTGTGGTTGAGCTGAGAAAACTCCTTGTCAGGCTGGTTTTAGAAATGGAAGAGGTCAGAAGCGGCACCAAACAGCTGCAGGGATTTCCAAGAAGTGGGTTACAAACAAAACAAATGACATGACGTGCCAGCTGTTATATTAAGCATTGCTTTATTATGCACAATTAGGCAAAATACTTTCCTATTTTTACCTCTGTTCATCCCTTCAACAAATCTCAAACACCTCCTTTACACAAAAGAAATGAAGTGAGGAGAAATTAAGTGACAGATTGGGTGAGGCACAGTAGAGTCAGAACTTGAATTCAAAACTGCTGAACTGGGACCTGTGCTTTTTCTACTAAACCACGGCTGCTGAATGGCTGTGTCTTCCTTTTGCATTCTCACTGAAAGCAAGGTAGGGAAATATATTCAAGACCAAGAGGTGGAGATGTTCATCTCCCTTCTGAGTGTTGGGTATCAGAGTTGATGACCTTTTACAAATGAGGGTGAAATCAAATTCAATGTCAGACTTCAAGTCAGCAATGAAGTCAGCATGACACATGACAAGTTGACTAGTATCAGGCAGTGTTGAGTTTAGTTACAGTGATTACACTGTTAATTCAATTTTTTGGTAATCATAAAATAAGCATATGCACATTTTTTTCTTTTTAACAGAGTCCAAATAGTATAGAAGGATGTAAACTGGAAATTAAATTATCTTTCCTCATAGATTCCACTTCTTCACTCTAATGTTCACTCTTGTTCCTAAACTGTAACCATTTTAATTATATTTGAGTCAATCTGGTGCTTGTATGAATGTGTGCTAAGTCACATCATTCATGTCTAACTCTGCAACCCTGTGGACTGTAGCCTGCCAGGCTCCTCTGTCCATGGGATTCTCCAGGCAAGAATACTGGAGTAGGTTGCAATGCCCTCCTGTATGGGATCGTCCCAACCCAAGGATGGAACCCACATCTCTTATGTCTCCTGCATTGGCAGACGGGTTCTTTACCACTAGTGCCACCTGGGAAGCCCAATCTGGTGCTTATTACCTTTTAAATAGTAGGCTCACACTTGACTCTATTCTTTGCTTTATAAATTTACAATTTTTTTTTAAATTGTATTGTAGAAGATGAGCAATTAAACCTATTTTTACTACCTCCCATATAGCCTCCATTCCTTTTTTCTGCTTTTAAAACAATAAGTATCGTATATTACATATCATATTTTATAATATAGTTAAGAACACTATTATATTAGGTGTTATATATTAAATATGATATTGTATGTTTAATACATACCATACAATTATAACATATGCTCTTTTTCTTTTGAAAACCTTTGCAACTCTAAATAATACAACTGGTTTAACACTCAAATGTGAGACTGAAACAACAGAAAGTTTTATAGTTTTCATACATAGATAGGTCTTATGGATAGGAATTTCATCTCAGGATAAAGGGAAAGATATAGGCTTTACACGAAAGGACTTTGTATAAAGCTAGCTCAAATTTATTGTATTAAAATGTTAAAATTGCTTGGCTAAACAATTTTAGCTAAAGAACACATAGGAAATGTCTTTTATTGTAAAAGATTCTGTATTTGATGATTAATGTGGGAATATTTTGTATGTTGGTAGACGATATCTTGTTGGTAGAAGAAAACCTTATTAAATCAGTAGATTTAGACAAACATGCCCCCAACAAGAAGAAAAAAAATTTGGTCAGAATGACACTTGATCTAGAAATGATAAAGGAAAAGAGGCAATTCTTGAGAGCATCACAAAGTGGAATGGGAAGGTGGTTCTGAAGTGTTTGAGGAGAAAACGGTAGTCAAAATATCATCATCACGAGCGAAACTTCAAACTAGCATTAAAAGGGAAAACAGTGAGTCCACAAGATCTTAAGAATGTTTGGCACATTTTTGAACAGCAGAGATAAACCAAGTGTTTTTGGACCAGCTTTGATTTGCATGTTTGGCTTGAGGAACTCTGTGAAGGAAGCAGGGAAATGCAGACTGCAGAGGTCATTCTCCTGGCAGTTTCTGGGAATTAGAGCAGGGGCCCAGGCAGCAGTTGCATGTTCGCCCTGTCTTTTCTACTCACTGGTCTGGCCTAGAGGCCTGGGAGCCCTCAGATAAGTTAAAGACACACACACACACACACACACAACAAGCTAACTATTGTCTTTTACATAGATGTACTTAGTGTAATGAGCTCTGGCTGAGATTCTGCTCTTCTCTCTTTCCAGTCTTCAGTGGATAGAATCTTATCACAAGATTTTAAGGATATCTCTTTTTCTCTTGAAACAGATATATGGCCTCAGGTCTAGAAGCAAAGCTATTTCTTCTGATCAACATAGATTTAGATATCCATAGATAGTACATCTAATCATTAAGAAAAATAGAAGCAGTTTCAATCTAGAATAATTGTTTCATTTTGCCCATGAAAACTCACCTTCCATGTACATTCTAAGGAAAAACTCACTTCCTGTGTTTCTCCTCTCCTGTCAACTACTTCACTTCTGACACCAGATATGTGGATTTTTTATACACAAAGCAATGCTGCAAAACCAGCTGGGTATTGTGTGATTTAACTTTATTCTGACACTGTTTATGTGGAGTTAGGGTCAGATCTCACAGGTTAAGGGTTCAGTCCCACAGGCCTGTCGTCTCCTTCCCCAAATTCAGACTTCACTTGCAAGTCTAGGCTGTTGCCTGTGCTTTTGACTATCTGAGAGTCAGAGTTTTGTACAGCCCCCTCTGCAGATTTGCTAGAGTAGCTCACAGAACTCAGGAAAACTGTTTAGTTAGTAGGTTAGTAGTTTCCCATTTATTATAAAAGGGTATACAGTAGTTCCCCCTTAACTATGGCATATATACTTCAAGTGGATGCTTGAAACTGTGGATAGTACTGAATTCTATATATACAATTTTTTTTCTTATACATACATACTTATTATAAAGTTCAGTTTATAAATTAGGCATGGTAGTAGATTAACAATAATAACTAAAAATAGAACAATTATGACAATATGCTATAATAAAAGTTATGTTTATATGGTATCTTTCTCAAAGTGTTTTATTGTACACATTTAGGGCCTTTTCAATTTTTTCTAAGTTCTATCACATACTGTGGCCATAACTTTTGTATTTTGGGATATAACAGTAAAATTAACATAAATTTCTCTTTCCTTTTTCATACTTTCATGGACAGAAGATTCATTCTTACAGTGGATCTTAACTTCCTCCATATGTAATTTATTTTTTCCTGTTAAGTCAAGAAGTTTCACCTTTTCCCTTAAAGGAAGCACTTTACAGTTTCTCTTTGGCATGTGTGAATTGCCAGCATCACTACTCTTGCAATGTTGGACCATTATTAAGTAAAATAAGGGTTACTTTCACATGAGACTGCAATAATGACACAGTTGGTCTGATAAGATGCCACTAAGTGACTCAGGGGTGGGATAAGCTGGACAAATGGTTAATTTACCCTCCAGGCAGAATGATGCACAATTTTAAACTTATCAATTGTTTATTTCTGGAATTTTCCACTTAATATTTTCACACTGTGGTAGACCACAGGTAACTTAAACAACAGAGGATGGGATGGTTGGATGGCATCACTGACATAATGGACTTGAGTTTGAGTAGGCTCTGAGAGTTGGTGATGGACAGGGAAGCCTGGTATGCTGCAGTCCATGGGGTTGCAAGGAGTCGGACATGACTGAGTGACTGAACTGAACTGAACTGAAATTGCATAAAATGAAACCACAGATGGGGGGGAGGAGGCAGCTATTGTAATTTAGATGGAAGAAATGCATAGGGCAAGACAAGTGGCAAGGGGCACAGAGTTTCCATGCCACTTTCAGAGACACCAGTCTCCTTGAATTTCCACATGTTCACCAAACCAGAAGCTCTCCCATTAGTTCATGGGTTTGTAGGGAGACTCCATTAGATAGTCATGCTTCCTTAGCTCACTGGCCAAGTGACTGATTCAAAATCTTCCTCTCTCTCTACACCCCTGAGGTCATGGTGGCCAAAGGTTTCACCTTCCTATCACGTGGTTAGCTCCCTTGGTAATCAATATCAGTCCTTATGCTTTCTAAAAATTACCTCACTAACAGGAGCTCAGGGGACTTGTTGTGAATAACAGAAGACATCCTCTTCACCTTTATGGCTCTGAAGCTATTTCAGGTATAGAGGACAAAAATCAAATATTATACAAAAACTTGCCAATATTGCTGTAATCACTTGGGAAATTATAGGGCTTTGAGAACTTGTGAGCCAGGAACCAGTGGATAAGACCAAAGTATATATTTCTTATTATAAATCACATTATCAGACAAGTGTTATAAACAAAGGTGAAATTAATGATGAGATTAATTTCCATATTAAGATGAACTTTCTTATAGATTTATAATTTATAGTTTCTTCTTTACCAAAATGTATCTTGATGCTTAGAAGGATGTACTTTAAAAAGGCAGTAATATTTCATCATCACTTTTTGGAAGAGAAGCTGTGAAAGTATTTTATTACTAAGTCCTAACATAAAATGTCATTTATGTTTCAACAGCTTTCCTTAAAATATATTTTATCACCAAATATTTCACAATCTACCATTTTTTAATATACAGTTTCTAAATAAAATTCTGGAAAGGAAAAATTTCCAAGACCTATAATATTATTTTTTTATTCTATAGTTGAAGTATGATTTAATAAACATGACCAATAGCAGACAATGTTACATAAAAATGGTCTAATGTTACTATAAAATTCATATACAAGTTCTAAATTCCTTTTCCTGTATTTATTAAGAATTTTCTTTTACCTGTATTTTTTAATTGACTTAGAAATATAAGGAGGAACAGATACTGTCTTTTAAGATATTCCCCATACTAGTTCTTCTAATTTAATTATAACACATTTCATTAACATGTAATTTTAAGATTCTTAAAATGACTATGAAAGGAACATCACAAGTAACCACAATTAACTTAGAGAAATTTTAATTAATTCCAATTTCAATCATTTCATTCATATGTCAGTAAGCTTGCAGGGTTGAGTGGGAGTTTTGATCTATAAATCAGTGGTGGATAGTATTTACCCACTGGGCATGGTGTGCAGTCTCTGTCTGTGTGATGACTGTCACATGTTCTACTCCACAGACTATACGGTATTGCTGTAGTACACGTATATTCTCAGTTTGAGAGCACATAAAATTAGCTGCTTACATATTGCTTCTGATAGTGATTTCCTGTATATATATCATGCTTGAGGATCAAACTCTCATGGTCTGCTTTCTCATTTTTTCCAATATTAAAGCTGCTTTCATCTAATTGTGAACAGCTCTCTGACGTTTCATAGACTATTCATTATTATATATCTATAATCTTACCATCAATTAATAGTAATAATTATGAACTTCATTAATTAGTATATGGTTGTTCATAGTACCATGTAGTTGCTGTACAAAGCTCCTGCCAATTTTGAGCTTTAATATATCTGAGATAGATAATATTTACATGGGTACATTTTCAAAGACTGCTCTCAGTCACTCAGTCATGTCCGACTCTTTGTGATCCCATGAACTGCAGCACGCCTATAGATATTCAAATAAAATAATCACCTAAACACTGCCAAATGGTTATTTATTTTAAATGCCAATATGAGTAAGTCCTCTTTGACATGGGAGAAGAGGATCGATGTATACTTATGACACTAAACAATTAAGTTCCAGTTGTCGAGCAGGGATTCTAGGGAAGTTCAGTTAAGCAGCATTTATCTAGCACCTATTGTCCAGCACCATGGATAGCTCTGCAAGGATCACAGTAGATGAGAAATTTATACTATATCCAGGTTTGGAATTCAACTTTCCTCTATAAGGTAACAGAATTTAACTTTTAAAATAGTAGGGTATTTAGTAAGTATAAAAGTGGTAGAAAACAATTCCATGGTAATGGTACTTACTGATAGAAGTCTGACTGACTATAAGGATGAATGAGTGAAATGCTCATGAAAATGAGTATGAAGAAATAAGTGTTAAGAAGTTCATGAATTGAACTTCTATGGCTTGGCTTCTATGAATTGGCTTCTATGGATAAAAAGTCTATTACTTAGATATTTTGGGAAGGTATAACTTTAAGTGATCTTATTCAAATTTAATGTTTTCATGGTCCAAAATTTTACCAGATTAATTTTTAAGGAGAAAGAAAATTATTGTGAAAATATGTTTCCTGATTTGGGGCTTGGAAATTGAGGTCACCATACCTAATCAGTGTATATTTTAATAAATAACTGATGGATTTTAATGTCTTGGGTTATATATGTTTCCTTTCAGACAACATAAACTGTATGAGATTAATTTATCCAAGAACATACTCTACACTAAATATCAAAATTTGAAATAAGAGGATTTATGAGAGGTTTTATGCTTTCTATTTTAGCATGGCCTGTCCTCTTTCACTTATATATATATATTTTCCTTTCTATAACAGATCAATAAATTTTACCTGAGTAATAAAGCAGCTATTCAATTCTGATTCATTCTGAGTGGTTTGTGTCAGTAGCTGCATTTCACAAGATCCGTCTGCTGTTTGTCTGCTCAGGGTCTTAAAGGCTGCCCAGAGAACAGTTGTATCTAATCCTCTTCTTTAACTCATCCCCAGAGAGTCTTCATTCAGTTGGTCTGTGAAATTGCTTGGGTGGCTAGCACTTAAAAATAGGAACTTAGAAAGATGGAGAGAGAAAAAGAGGGGGAGAGGAAGCAGGAGAGAGGTGGAAAGAATAAGAGCAGGAAAGAGTTTTAATTTGGTCTGGTGGGAACAAATTTTTGATGTGCATGTTAGGGGTAGGTGTTTCCTCTTAGAATGAAATAAGCAATAATGGTGGGTTAGCAAAAGGTCCTGGTTTATTTAAGGAAATGTAGCAATTTTCTCAATTGAGATATAAGCTCACAGGAGGAAGCTCCATAAATAATCTCAATGGGTGGCTTAACAGCTATCTTTTGCAGCTACCAACATTTTTAATATGGTGGGAAAAGATGGAAAGCAACGTTGTAGAGTCTTCTTCATTTGTCTCTTCTTTCAATACACACACACACACACACACACCTACACAGGGTAACTGTTTTAATGATTAATCCTTCAGAAACAGATTAAAAAAATAATAAAAGATGCCAGCAAAAACCACAGCTCCAACTTGCAGGTGGAGCAGACCTATAAAGGGCTTTTATCTCCTGCCCATCATCTCAATTGTCTTGTTTACCCCCTTGAATCCAGATCAGGCACCATTACTGCACTCAGTGTCCACATTACTCTTGTGAAGGAAAAATTAATTCTGAATTACTGGCCCCATAACTGCCTGTTCTTCACATTATCTGTCAGGAAAATAAGCAGACAATAGCTAGCTAAGTGGATTTCTTAGCTGCCATTCAGTAAAGAAGGGACAGGTGTTCAATAGGGCTTCTTTCTTTTCTCAACTGCTATTTAACAATACATACAGGAGGAGTTTAATTGCCTGCACCCACCTGCCCTCTTGTCATTTCTTGGTTTTATTGGTTTTAATGAAAATATTAAGTGTACTCTAAGAACAGTGGATAGGTGACATTTTGATTGAAACATACAAGGAAATGTGTGATGCAGGCAGGCACTATTACAGTTTTGATAGAAACTGAAAGAAGTAACATCCAGAACAACATTTTTGCTATTGTTATGTAAATAGCTAGTCCTGAGAAGGGTAACTGGTAACTGAAAAAATATGGTTGTCCAAAAAAAAAAAAAAACTTTCACCTTGGTTTCCTGACTTTTTTTCCCTGCAAGAATAAAGTAGTCAGGCTTTGGCATGTTTCGTTTATTAGCTACCCCTTAGGTAGCATTCCTGGTTGAATATGTTTTGTAACACCTTTCCTCTTCTTTGGAATCAGAATACATTAAAGTTTCTAGGGAGAACTTTGATGCATTGGCAAAAGTGTGGGATGAAGCAAAAAATAGCAACTTGTTGCAGCTGACCAGGTAGAACAGGGACTAGTGACCTTTCTCACCAGCCAGCAAGGACTTGTGTTTGAACCCATCTCCCAGACTCAAAATAGAGAAAGAAAAATGTCAGAGTGAAAATCATGCTGTGTATCATCTTCAGTGCATATAATGACTTTAATTTTTACTGTATTTCAATCTTGTTCATTATAAGAACAATAGCTTATTGTGTAATAAACATAAAATAAAACACCATCATTCCCACATGCATGCTCGTGTATGTGTGTGCTTGATTGCTTAGTCGTGTCCGACCCTTTTTGACCCCTGGACTAAAGCCTGCCAGGCTTCTCTGTTCATGGGATTTTCCAGGGAAGAATGCTAGAGTGGGTTGCAATTTCCTCCTCCAGGGGAACTTCCCAATCCAAGGATCAAACCCATGTCTCCTGCCTGCACTTCATTCATTGCAGGCAGATTTTGTACCACTTGAGCCACCTGAAAAGATGTGCATGTTCATATATGCACACAAGTATACAAATTATACGTTCAAATTTAAATTGCTAGTATTAGAAAATAAAGATCCCAGAAATTTCCCATGTTTCTATTTAAAAGTTAGAGTATTTTCCAGTGTGTGTTGAGTGGCAGAGAAGAACAAGGGTCTGTCATTGAGAAGGTTCCTGAATGTATGTGCTATGCTAAGTCACTTCAGTCACGTCTGACTTTTTGTGATCCTATGGATTGTGTAGCCCACCAGGCTCCTCTGTCTGTGGGATTCTCTAGACAAGAATACTGGAATCAGTTGCCATGCGCTTCTCCAGAGGATCTTCCTGACCCAGGGACTGAACCCATATATGTTGCGGTGTAAATGGGTAGGTAGTGTGCATATTTCTTCTTTAGTAAGAATTTCTCTATTCATCCATGATTTTTAAAAATAAAAAAAGTTTACATTTCAATGCTAAAGGATAAAGTAAAATTTCAGCACATGTGAAAGGATATGTGTCACATACTTGTACATACATGAAATTGTCCTAAGGAGTTTTTGCCCAGAACACACTTAGATGAATGATCTCATCCATTCATCCACTTATTCATTCATCCTTCTATCCATCTTACCCATCTACCCATTGCAACTTTTCGCTGCAAGTTGTAGAATATTCAGCTAAAACTACCCTAAGAAATGAAGGTCATTTGTTGACACTAACAGGATACCCTGAGGGAGGGCAGTTTGATCCAGTGAGTTAGCAGAGTCATCAAAAACCCAGCATTTTTTCCTTCCTATTTCTTTTTATTCATTGTAAGCTTCTTTTTCATATTTAAGCTTCCCTCACTTGATTGCAAATTGGCTACAAGTACCACATTTTAAAAAGGCAATATTCAAAGGTAGGAAATTTGAGCATCTTTCTTTTTATTTCAGAAGCAAATCCAAGAAAGCCAGATCTCATTGACAGAAATGGGTCACAGGCCCTTCCTTTAATCAACTCTGGAAAAGTGCAGCTTGGGATTTCCATTATTAATTGGGACCAATCATGATTCTGGCTATGTCAGTGGTATGGTGATAAACATGTTAATACCTTGCTCTCTGGGGAGAAAGAAAAATCAAGCACTGATTGTAGCTTTGGCTGATTTCTGTGGTGCAAATACTCTCATCATGGCTGATGATTTCAAGCTATTAACATGACTCCACTAAGGCCGAGTTGGGAAGAAAGGTGCATAACAGGCTCCTTCAAACCAATGTGAGCTTTCTCCAGTACTCCATCCACCAGGTTGGGTCCATATTCCCTAAGCTTAATGCCGCCCAATATTGAGCTAATTAGTAGATTATTTTAGAGATTAATAGGGGGAAACTTTGGGGCATGTTACCTACAGTGTCTGCCACATTCATTTGTTCATTCATTTCACACATAATTTTGCTGCCGTTAGGTATCAGGTATTAAGTATGGGACATCTTTGAGGGAACTGCCTTGTCTGTGTTGCTTTATCAGGGAGTTTGCTCATCCCACACTCCTCAAGTGGTGAGCAACATACTGTGTGGGTGTTCCTGCTCTTCCCCTACTCATACCGACCTGAAGGGAACTATGTGCAAGCTGATGATAGGGTCCTGCACAGGGAGAAGATGGACAAATCAGACATTCTCTGTGAGCAATTGAAGTCATTTATCCATTGGATCATTGAAAAAGCAAGAGAGTTCCAGAAAAGCATCTACTTCTGCTTTATTGACTATGCCAAAGCCTTTGACTGTGTGCATCACAACAAACTGTGGAAAATTCTTAAAGAGATAAGAATACCAAACCACCTGACCTGCCTCTTGAGAAATCTGTATGCAGGTCAGGAAGCAATAGTTAGAACCGGGCATAAAACAACAGACTAGTTCCAAATTAGGAAAGGAGTACATCAAGGCTGTATGTTGTCACCCTGCTTATTTAACTTATATGCAGAGTACATCATGAGAAACCCTGGGCTGGAAGAAGCATGGGGGCTGGAAGAATCACAAGCTGGAATCAAGATTGCCGGGAGAAATATCAATAACCTCAGATATGCAGATGACACCACCCTTATGGCAAAAAGTGAAGAAGAACTAAAGAACCTCTTGATGAAAGTGGAAGAGGAGAGTGAAATAGTTGGTTTAAAAGTCAACACTCAGAAAACGAAGACCATGGCATCTGGTCCCATCACTTCATGGGAAATAGATGGGAAAACAGTGGAAACAGAGACTTTTTGGGGGGGTTCCAAAATCACTGCTGATGGTGACTGCAGACATGAAATTAAAAGACGCTTACCCCTTGGAAGAAAAGTTATGACCAACCTAGACAAATATTAAAATTCAAAGACATTATTTGCCAACAAAGGTATGTCTAGTCAAAGCTATGGCTTTTCCAGTAGTCATGTATGGATATGAGAATTGGACTATAAAGAAAACTGAGTGCAGAAGAATTGATGCTTTTGAACTGTGGTGTTGGAGAAGACTCTCGAGAGTCCCTTGGATTGCAGAGATCCAACCAGTCCATCCTGGAGGAAATCAGTCCTGAATGTTCATTGGAAGGACTGATGCTGAAGCTGAAACTCCAGTACTTTGGCCACCTGATGAGAAGAGCTGCTTCATTGGAAAAGACCTTGATGCTGGGAAAGATTGAAGGTGGGAAGAGAAGGGGATGACAGAAGATGAGATGGTTGGATGGCATCACCCACTCAATGAACATGAGTTTGAGTAAACTCCAGTAGTTGGTGATGGATAGGGAGGCCTCGCATGCTTCAGTCCTTGGGGTCACAAAGAGGCGGACACGACTGAGCGACTGAACAGAACTGAACTGAACTGAACTGATCAGTATTTTATATTGCATTGGGTGGGGGGCAGGAAGTTGACTTAAGGTAAACTCAGTTCATTTAATAGGCATAATCAAGAATGTGGTCAAGAAAGACAGTTCCTCAATGAGTGGAAAAAAATGAGAGACATAGTGAGGTCAGAGATATAAAAAAGAGTGATCTCAATTCCTAATTTTTGATTCTACTTCACCTAGAAGTTCAGCTGCATCTCACTCCCTGTCCTTAAATAAAGCCTTAAAATATATTCTTGTGGCCACTGTTTTATTTTTGCATCAATTAGAGCTTTTTAAACAATGATTTTTGTTATCTCAAGTGTGTTCCCATTCCTTACAATCAAAACTAGAATAAAACATAAGAGCAAGCACAAAACTACTCCTGCCCTCAACAAACTCATGATGTAGCAATGATAATACAGAAATAAACCAATAGGCAAAGACTTTGCAGTGAAAAAATGCTTTACTTAGACAAAGTACACAACATGATGGCAATATATTGGAGGGACACTTTTGCCTAGTCTTTATAGGGCAAGAGGAAGTTATCTGATATTTTAAGAATTTTCAGAATTATCTTTATGTCTTATACTTATGCTAACTCACTCTGATTATAAGATGATGATTTCAGAATATAAAATTTTTATGCTCAAAATCACCAAAAAAAAAAAATCAGAAAAATGAGAAAAATATGGCACTAAGCAAACTGCAAAAAGAACACTTCTACAGGCTTCAGCAATACATGAACCGTGAACTTCCAGTTGTTCAAGCTGGTTTTAGAAAAGGCAGAGGAACCAGAGATCAAATTGCCAACATCCACTGGATCATTGAAAAAGCAAGAGAGTTCCAGAAAACATCTCTCTGCTTTATTGACCATGCCAAAGCCTTTGGCTGTGTGGATTACAATAAACTGTGGAAAATCCTGAAAGAGATGGGACTACAAGACCACCTGACATGCTTCTTGAGAAACCTGTATGCAGGTCAGGAAGCAACAGTTAGAACTGGACATGGAACAACAGACTGGTTCCAAATAGGAAAAGGAGTACGTCAACACTGTATATTGTCACCCTGCTTATTTAACTTCTATGCAGAGTACATCATGAGAAACGCTGGGCTGGAAGAAACACAAGCTGGAATCAAGATTGCCAGGAGAAATATCAATAACCTCAGATATGCAGATGACACCACCCTTATGGCAGAAAGTGAAGAGGAACTAAAAAGCCTCTTGATGAAAGTGAAAGAGGAGAGTGAAAAAGTTGGCTTAAAGCTCAACATTCAGAAAACGAAGACCATGGCATCTGGTCCCATCACTTCATGGGAAATAGATGGGGAAACAGTGGAAACAGTGTCAGACTTTATTTTGGGGAGCTCCAAAATCACTGAAGATGGTGATTGTAGCCTAGAAATTAAAAGATACTGACTCCTTGGAAGGAAAGTTATGACTAACCTTGATAGCATGTTCAAAATTAGAGACACTACTTTGCCAACAAAGGTCCATCTAGTCAAGGCTATGGGTTTTCCAGTAGTCATGTATGGATGTGAGAGTTGGACTATAAAGAAAGCTGAGCATCAAAGAATTGATGCTTTTGAACTGTGGTGTTAGAGAAGACTCTTGAGAGTCCCTTGGACTGCAAGGAGGTCCAACTAGTCCATCCTAAAGGAGATCAGTCCTGGGTGTTCATTGGAAGGACTGATGTTGAAGCTGAAACTCCAGTACTTTGGCCACCTGATGCAAAGAGCTGACTCACTGGAAAAGACCCTGATGCTGGGAAAGATTGAGGGCAGGAGGAGAAGGGGATGACAGAGGATGAAATGGTTGGATGGCATCACTGATGGACCTGGGTTTGGGTGGACTCCGGGAGTTGCGTGGACTCTGAGAGTTGGGTGGACCCCGGGAGTTGGTGATGGACAGGGAGGCCTGGTGTGCTGCAGTTCACGGGGTCACAAAGAGTCAGACATGACTGAGTGACTGAAGTGAACTGAACTGACACATCTATTAAAATGGAAAAATCCAGAACGCTGATAATACCAAATGCTTGCAAGGATGTTGAGCAGTGGGGCCTCTTTGTTTTTCATTGCTGGTGGGAAAAAAATGGAGTAGCTACTGTGGAAGACAGTTGGCTGTTTCTAAATGTACACTTACCATATGATTCAGAATCTTATCCCTTGGTATTTACCCAAAGGAGTTGAAAACTTACAACCACACAAAATCCTGCACACAAATATGTATAGCAAATTTATTCATAATTGCCAAGATATCCTTTAGTAAGTGGATGGATAAACTGTGATACATTCAGACAACAGATTATATTTAACACTAGAAAGAAATGAGCAAGCCATTAAAAGATATGGAGAGAATTTAAATGGATGTTAGTAAGTGAAAGAAGCCAGACTTAAAAGGCTACATGCTGCATTATTCCCATAATGTGACATTCTGGAAAACGCAAAAACCATGAAGTTAGTAAAACAAAAAATCAGTAGTGGTCAGGAATTAGAGAGGAAAGGATGGACAGGTGAGGCACAGAAGATTTTTAGGGCAATGAAACTATTCTATATGATACTAAAGTGATGGATACATATAATAATTTTGTCTAAACCCATAGAATATACAGCACCAAGAGTTATCTCTAAAGTAAGCTGTGGACTCTTAGTGATAATGATGTGTCAGTATAGATTCATCACTTATAACATGTACCAGTCTAGTGGGGAACATTGATAATGGGGGCGGCTATACGTGTAAAGGGGCAGGAAGTGCATAGGCTATTTTTATACCTTCCTCTCCAATTTGCTGTAAACTGAAATTATGCTGAAATATAGCCTACTTTTTAAAAAGACTTCCTGGTGGCTTCCCTGGTGGCTCAGAGGTTAAAGCATCTGCCTCCAAGGTGGGAGACCCAGGCTTGTTCCCTGGGTTGGGAAGATCCCCTGGAGAAGGAAATGGTAACTCACTCCAGTATTCTTGCCTGGAGAATGCCATGGACGGAGAAGCCTAGTAGGCTACAGTCCACGGGGTCTCAAAAAGTTGGACACAACTGAGTGACTTCACTTTTTTTCACTTCTAAAAAGATGCATTCACAGTTATGAGAACTCAAACAAGAAGGCAGAACATCAACTTCTTCAACTCTAGCTGCGAATGTGCGTGACAGACAATGCAAATCTTTGCCAGTCTGCACAAATCCATGAATGACCACAGAAGTACGGTGAGGACATATTCTGGGGTTACAAATAACTTTTAGGAAGTAGGCAAGTTTGCAAACATGGAATCCATGAATAATGAGAGTTAACTGTACATGCAGCCTCATTCTGAGTTAGTCCTATTGTGATTCCTGACTTACAACATGTATTTTGCTTATGGCAGATTT
Source organism: Oryx dammah (assembly GCF_014754425.2). NCBI lineage: Eukaryota > Metazoa > Chordata > Mammalia > Artiodactyla > Bovidae > Oryx > Oryx dammah. The sequence goes on from NW_024070185.1 coordinate 54,128,900, forward strand.
TATCTGTCATCCCTGATTTTCATATGAGAAGCTAAATTTTCTTTCCCTCATAAGATCTCTCTGTTGATTTTAAAACTAATCTGCATTCAAATACTTGTTTTACTACTCATTAACTATGTGTGCTTGGACAACTTGATTAACCACTTTGAAATTTAGGTTAGTCATCTATAGATAAGAGAAAATAATACTAAGCCCTGCATAATTATTTTGATAAGTGGAGAAGAGATGAACAGAAGACAACTACTGCTCTACCTGGCCCATTGTAGGTGTTGACATGCCATAACTGCTTTAATATCTATTACAATGGCCACCAAGGAAAAGTACAGACATCCTTCAATATCTATGGGGACTGGTCCCAAGACAACACCCAATACCAAAAGCCAGATGCTCTTGTATAAAAAGGTGCAGTATTTCATATAGCATACACATATCTTCTCAGACTTTAAATCATCTCTAAATTATTTATTATAGCTCTCTCTGTGTCTGTGTGTGTGTTAGTCATTCAGTCATGTTCAGCTCTTGCAGACCCCATAGATTATAGCCCCTGAGGCTTCTCTGTCCATGGGAGTCTCCAGGCAAGAATCCTGGAGTGGGCTGCCATTCTCTTCTCTTGGGATCTTCTGGACTCAGGAATCGAACCTGTATCTCCTGTGTCTCCTGTGTTGCAGGCATTCTTTACCATCTGAGCCAACATGGAAGTTTATTATAGCTAATGCAGTGTAAATGCTGTGTAAATAGTTGTCAATACAGTGTAAATGATATATAAATAATTGCTAGCACAGAACAAGTTAAAGGTTTGCCTTTTGGACATTTCCAGAATTTTTCCTGAATCATTTTGATCTGTGATTAATTTAATCCACAGTTGTGGAACCTGTGGTTATGGGAGGGCTGACTATAATTACTTTCTGTAAGTCTGACAGAACATGTGGGAGGTACCTAACAGTCTGATAGGTACATGTGGTAGCTCACTTATGTAAAGATTCATTCTTTCAATCATGTACTTATAATTTCAGAATTTACTTAATACCCACATAAAATAACTAACATTGAATTGAGTAAGAAGACATCTAAGCAAATCACATAAAGTATAAAAATACATGTTTGGTTGAAGGACAGACTACCAAGATTAGAAAAGTCTTTACCAAGGAGGTGATGGCTAAGCTAAATCTTAAGGAGATATAAAAATTTACCACACTAAGAAAATCAAGAATAGTTTTTCAGGTAGAGAAGTTTGTACCTGCAGAAACCTTGAAGTGAGAGAGAATATGGCATATTGTGAGAATACTAAGAGTGTTGATATCACACAAACAAGGTTGAATGCCAAAAAAAAAGTAAACATGTATAAAGAAAACAAATCAGTATAGCTAAAAAATGTAAACCTTACTCTGAGGTCAGGGATTGCTATAAATAAATTTTCATTTATGATAGTCAATGCAGAAGCATGCCAGGTGTGACGGACCATGCAGAAGCGTGGCTGAGAGGAGCTACCCCTCACCCAAGGTCAGGGGCAGCGACCAAGAGCACCAGGCTGACGGCTTAGGAGTGGCCTAGAGGAGCTACCCTACATCCAAGGAGCAGTGGCTGCGTGAGTGCAGGAGGGCCTAGAGGAGCTGCTCCACGTTCAAGGTCAGGAGGGGCAGCTGTGAGGAGATACCCCTCATCCAAGGTAAGAAGCAGGGTTGTGCTTTGCTGGAGAAGATGTGAAGAGATACCCCACTTCCAAGGTAAGAGAAACCCAAGTAAGACGGTAGGTGTTGCGAGAGGGCATCAGAGGGCAGACACACTGAAACCATACTCACAGAAAACTAGTCAATCTAATCACACTAGGACCACAGCCTTGTCTAACTCAATGAAACTAAGCCTGCCTGTGGGGCAACCCAAGACGGGCGGGTCATGGTGGAGAGGTCTGACAGAATGTGGTCCACTGGAGAAGAGAATGGCAAACCACTTCAGTATTCTTGCCTTGAGAACCCCATGAACACTATGAAAAGGCAAAATGATAGGATCCTGAAAGAGGAACTCCCCAGGTCGGTAGGTGCCCAATATGCTACTGGAGATCAGTGGAGAAATAACTCCAGAAAGAATGAAGGGATGGAGCCAAAGCAAAACAATACCCAGCTGTGGATGTGACTGGTGATAGAAGCAAGATCCAATGTGGTAAAGAGCAATATTGCGTAGGAACCTGGAATGTCAGGTCCATGAATCAAGGCAAATTTGAAGTGGTCAAACAGGAGGTGGCAAGAGTGAACGTCCACATTCTAGGAATCAGAGAACTAAAATGGACTGGAATGGGTGAATTTAACTCGGATGACCATTATATCTACTACTGTGGGCAGGAATCCCTTAGAAGAAATGGAGTAGCCATCATGGTCAACAAAAGAGTCTAAAATGCAGTACTTGGATTCAATCTCAAAAACGACAGAATGATCTCTGTTCATTTCCAAGGCAAGCCATTCAATATCACGGTAATCCAAGCCTATGCCTCAACCAGTACTGCTGAAGAAGCTGAAGTTGAATGGTTCTATGAAGACCTACAAGACATTTTAGAACTAACACCCCCAAAAGATGTCCTTTTCATTATAGGGGACTGGAATGCAAAAGTAGAAAGTCAAGAAACACCTGGAGTAACAGGCAAATTTGGCCTTGGAGTATGGAATGAAGAAGGGCAAAGGCTAATAGAGTTTTGCCAAGAGAACACACTGGTCACAACAAACACCCTCTTCCAACAACACAAGAGAAGACTCTACACATGGACATCACCAGATGGTCAATACTGAAATCATATTGATTATATTATTTGCAGCCAAAGATGGAGATGCTCTATACAGTCAGCAAAAACAAGACTGGGAGCTGACTGTGGCTCAGATCATGAACTCCTTATTGCCAAATTCAGACTTAAATTGAAGAAAGTAGGGAAAACCATTAAACCATTCAGGTATGACCTAAATCAAATCCCTTATGATTATACAGTAGAGGTGAGAAATAGATTCAAGGGACTAGATCTGATAGATAGAGTGCCTGATGAACTATGGACAGAGATTCCTGACATTGTATAGGAGACAGAGATCAAGACCATCCCCATGGAAAAGAAATGCAAAAAAGCAAAATGGCTGTCTGGGGAGGCCTTACAAATACCTGTGAAAAGAAGAGAAGTGAAAAGCAAAGGAGAAAAGGAAAGATATAAGCATCTGAATGCAGAGTTCCAAAGAATAGCAGGAGAGATATGAAATCCTTCCTCAGCGATCAATACAAAGAAACAGAGAAAAACAACAGAATGGGAAAGACTAGAGATCTCTTCAAGAAAATTAGAGATACCAAGGGAATATTTCATGCAAAGATGGGCTCAGTAAAGGGCAGAAATCATATGGACCTAACAGAAGCAAAAGATATTAAGAAGAGGTGGCAAGAATACACAGGAAAACTGTATAAAAAAGAGCTTCACGACCCAGATAATCATGATGGTGTGATTACTCACCTTTAGTCAAACATCCTGGAATGTGAAGTCAAGTGGGCCTTAGAAAGCATCACTATGAACAAAGCTAGTGGAGGTGATGGAATTCCATTGGAGCTATTTCAAATCCTGAAAGATGATGCTATGGAAATGTTGCACTCAATATGCCAGCAAATATGGAAAATTCAGCAGTGGCCACAGGACTGGAACAGGTCCGTTTTCATTCCAATCCCAAAGAAAGGCAATGCCAAAGAATGCTCAAACTACTGCACAATTGTAATCATCTCACATGCTAGTAAAGTAATGCTCAAAATTCTCCAAGCCAGGCTTCAGCAATACGTGAACCGTGAACTTCCAGATGTTCAAGCTGGTTTTAGAAAAGGCAGAGGAACCAGAGATCAAATTGCCACCATCCACTGGATCATGGAAAAGCAAGAGAGTTCCAGAAAAACATCTATTTCTGCTTTATTGACCATGACAAAGCCTTTGACTGTGTGGATCACAATCAACTGTGGAAAATTCTGAGAGAGAAGGGAATACCAGACCATCTGACCTGCCTCTTGAAAAACCTATATGCAGGTCAGGAAGCAACAGTTAGAACTGGACATGGAACAACAGACTGGTTCCAAATGGGAAAAGGAATGCATCAAGGCTGTATATTGTCACCCTGCTTATTTAACTTATATGCAGAGTACATCATGAGAAACACTGGGCTGGAAGAAGCACAAGCTGGAATCAAGATTGCCAGGAGAAATATCAATAACCTCAGATATGCAGATGACACCACCCTTATGGCAGAAAATGAAGAGGAACTAAAAGGCCTCTTGATGAAAGTGAAAGAGGAGAGTGAAAAAGTTGGCTTAAAGCTCAACATTCAGAAAACGAAGATCATGGCATCTGGTCCCATCAGTTCATGGGAAATAGATGGGGAAACAGTGGAAACAGTGGCTGAGTTTATTTTCTTGGGCTCCATAATCACTGCAGATGGTGATTGTAGCCATGCAATTAAAAGATGCTTACTCCTTGGAAGAAAAGTTATTACCAACCTAGACAGCATATTAAAAAGCAGAGACATTACTTGCCAACAAAGGTCCATCTAGTCAAGGCTATGGTTTCTCCTGTGGTCACGTATGGATGTGAGAGTTGGACTGTGAAGAAAGCTGAGCACCGAAGAATTGATGCTTTTGAACTGTGGTGTTGGAGAAGACTCTTGAGAGTCCCTTGGACTGCAAGGAGACCCAACCAGTCCATCCTAAAGATCAGTCCTGGGTGTTCATTGGAAGGACTGATGCTAAAGCTGAAACTCCAGTACTTTGGCCACCTCATGAGAAGATTTAACTCATTGGAAAAGTCCCTGATGCCGGGAGGGATTGGGGACAGGAAGAGAAGGGGACGACCGAGGATGAGATAGCTGGATGGCATCACCGACTTGATGAACGTGAGTCTGAGTGAACTCCAGGAGTTGGTGATGGACAGGGAGGCCTGGCGTGCTGCGATTCATGGGGTCACAAAGAGTCGGACACGACTGAGCTACTGAACTGAACTGATGATAGTCATCACTGGATCATTAATATGAGAGACAGCTTGGAGGAGTAATACTGAGGGGAGGAAGATAATTTATGAAGTTGTTATACAGGTTCATGGTGGAGAGATTGGAAACCAAACAGTGATGTGGAAATAAATAGAGTTACCCAAATGATAACAACCAAAGGTTTTTACTCAGAACTTACTGTAACAAGGAAGTCAGCCATCACTTGGCATTTGGTTGATACTCTAAGGCAGGCAGAAAAGTGAGAAAGCTTTATTGTGGAAAGAAAAGGAAGGTCTCAGATATCCTAACTGGAAGAAGTTGACATACAGAACCTATAGGCAGCTAAGTAGAAGCATGACATTTATGTAATTGGTTCAGTTCAGTTGAGTCGCTCAGCTGTGTCCGACTCTTTGCAATCCCTGGACTGCAGCACACCAGGCTTCCCTGTCGGTCACCAACTCCCAGAGTTTACTCAAACTCATGTCCATTGAGTTGGTGATGCCATCCAACCATCTCATCTTCTGTCATCCCCTTCTCCTCCCACCTCCAATCTTTCCCAGCATCAAGGTCTTTTCCAATGAGTCAGTTCTTCACATCAGGTGGCCCAAAGTATTGGAATTTCAGTTTCAGCATCAGTCCTTCCAATGAATATTCAGGACTGATTTCCTTTAGGATGGACTGGTTGGATCTCCTTGCTGTCCAAGGGACTCTCAAGAGTCCTCTCCAACACCACAGTTCAAAAGCATAAATTCTTTGGCACTCAGCTTTCTTTATGGTCCAACTCTCACATCCATACATGACCACTGGAAAAACCATAGCTTTGACTGGAGGGATCTTTTTTGGGAAAGTAACGTCTCTGCTTTTTAATATGCTGTCTAGGTTGGTCATAACTTTTCTTCCAAGGAGTAAGCATCTTTTAATTTCATGGCTGCAGTCACCATCTGTAGTGATTGGTTAGGGATGCATATTTGATTTTCTCTGATTGGTCTGAAATTAGAAATAGAAGGAAAATTAGAGAAGGTTTTAATTGTTAATCAAGTCCTGGCCATTTTGAGTCATTAGTTTCAGGGATGATTATTCAACTTCCTTGACTGCTTCATACAGATAGCAGTCAGACTTCTTGGACTAATTATTACAGATAGTAAGCTGGCTTCTTAGGCTGATTCCTGAAAATTTCAGATCAGAGTTTCAGTCTTATGTATATTCTGGCTACTCTTTTATTGTGTGTCTAGTCTGTAAGTGGGTAATGTATTTTAAGAGGATCACAAGGGAACACTGAAATAGAGAACATCGATATTTGGGATGTATAACTTGGTTGTGGTTACATATGGCAAATCTCAGTCCAATCTAGTGCAATTACTAATTTACAAAATGGCACCTAAACTAACTGATATATAGCTAGGATAAGAGGTGGATGCATGACACCAAAAATTCCTGCTTTAAGAGCAAAAGTATTGGAAAGACTGATGCTGAACTGAAACTCCAGTACTTCGATTACCAGATTCAAAGAGCTGACTCATTGGAAAAGACCCTGATGCTGGGAAAGAATGTAGGCAAAAGGAGAAGAAGGCAGCAAAGGATAGATGGTTAGATAGCATCACCAACTCAATGGGCATGAATCTGAGCAAACTCTGGGAGATAGTGGAAGATAGATGGTTAGATAGCATCACCAACTCAATGGGCATGAATTTGAGCAAACTCTGGGAGATAGTGGAAGACAGAGGAGCTTGATGTGCTGCAGTCCATGGGGTCACATAGAGTCAGACATGACTTACTAACTGAACATTAACAAGAAGAAACTAGATTAACATATACTACCATGTTATATGCCATAATCTCCACAGTAGAGGGAAAAAACTCCATTTTTTGCCCTTCAAAATACCATATCCTGTCTTGATGGCATGCTCCTTTTCATCAAGTGGCATTATGATTTTCCTACTACTGTGAACTTTACTCTGGTATATTCTGTACAAACTTGAAACTAATAATGAAGTAGAAACTGAGAGGATGGAGTAGTTTCTATTTGGATGAACTGCCTGAACCTGTATTTCCCATGTCAAGGAAAGATACTTCTTTATCCCTTCATGCCATCTAAAGTATATTTTTCTTACTGGATTAAAAGAAATATTGGGTAATTTGAGACACTGGATTAAATGTTAGTAAATTTTAAAATTTGGTTCTGAGTCATATGGATGAATGTCTGAAGATTTAAAAGCTATTAGCAGAGCATGAAAGCCTGGCAAAAACTACAAATGAAACAGAGCTAATGATTATATCGGCTTGGTCACTGGCACCCATGAAAGCCCAGAAAGTAAATGCTGATGACATGAAAGTGCATTTTGTTTATGTTTTCAATATTCATTTATTTAGTTAGTTAGGCTGTGTTGGGTCTTAGCTGCAGCACGTGGAATCTTCATTGTGCCATGTGAATCTTTTGTTGTGGCACACAGGCTCAGGAGCTGTGCTGCATGGGCTTTGTTGCTCCACGGCATTTGGGATCTTAGTTCCCCTCCTAGGGATTGAACCTGTACCCCTTGCACTGCAGGGTGGACTCGTAACCACTAGGCTACCAGGGGAATTCCTGTAAGTGCTTTAAAAAAAAAAAAAGTAGGGGAAAGAGATTTTTTTAAAATTTCTAGTAAATTGCTTCAAAATGTCAAAAGCAAAGTATTTCCTCTGCTTCAAATAGTTATTTTCACCCAGCCAGTAACAAAGCCTGGGGGGAAAATCTTCTTGCCTAGAACTAAGGCCTTTTGGACCCCAGCCTCTTATTTAACCTGGCCAGAGTCCTCACATTCTGTAGAGAAGCTGCACTTCAATGAACACCTTACAATGCCTAATACTAAAACCTTTTCACTTCATAATTTCTTCAGGTTGTTTTCTCCCACTGAAAACTATTGGAAGAAATAGTTTAGGACTAGAGCACTTCCTGTCACCTCCCTCATACACAGGGCCTTTAAAAGGAAAAAAAAAACAACAACAAAAAAACCCCCAAAAAACTCATGTAGTTGAAATTTTCCTCCCATGTTGAGGTTCACCTTCCCCCTCGACCCTCTCTGTGCCTCCCAGAACTAACTACCTGGTGTCAGAACTCAGGAGAAACCATGACCAAAACCTCACTATGAACTTTGGGAGGAAAATACTAAGCTTAGGCCTCAAGGTCGAGCTTGTGCTCTGGTTTTACTAACTGACAATATTAAAAAAAATATGTATAATCATGTGGATCAGACACTACAAATTGCTTTTCATTTTTAACTGGGCCCTCCAGTTAGTCAAAAATGTAGACTATCAATACCTCATTTCTATATAACCACATAGCCCAAAATAAGATCTGTGAAAGGTACTTGGACTGTTGACCACAGAAAACTCCCATGTTCCTGCTTCTTGAGAAGACGGAGAAATAGTAAGAACCCAGAGAGCTCAGGAGCAGAACTGTCATGTTGTGTTAAACCCATGATTCAGAGCGCCTCCCTCATTAAAATTCTTCATCAGCTCCATGCAGTGGAGGATAGAGTTCATGCTCTTGGCCAAGCATGTTCAGCCTTTTAATGACTTTGGCCCTTAGCCACTTCTCCAGCTTCTTCTGCCCTCAACACCCGCCTCAGACTCCCCCAAACTCCTCTGCCTCCAGTGTTCCTATCTAGCCATAGAGTAATTGAGGTTGCCTTTCACTCATACTTTGCCTGACTAGCTCTTCCATTTCTCAAAACATTAAGCCATTATTGTTTCTGCTGTGAAACTTCCTCTGACTTCCCTTCTTTTGTCCCAAAGATTTCATCCTCTTCTTCCTTTATTCTACCACCATTTCCTATATCCACTCGATAACCTTTGCTCTTTTATGTTTATTGCAAATGTGTCTCTCTTCTCTCCTAGAAGAAGAGCCCCTTGAAAGCAGTAAATGCATCTGTCATCACTCACTTTCAGAGCCAAGCACATTCCCTGGCACAGTCATAGGTACTTAATGACATTTACTGAATAAATTAATTAATGTATGACAGAGGCTGTCCCAAGTTCTGCCTCTGAAAATAGATCTGTGTGCTTAGTCACCCAGTCATGCCTGACTCTTCGTGACCCCATGGACTGCAGCCCGCCAGGCTCCTCTGTACATGTGGATTCTCCAGGCAATAAAACTGAAGTGGATTGCCCTGCCCTCCTCCAGAGAATCTTCCCAACCCAGGGATCAAACCCAGGTCTCCCACATTGAAGGCAGATTCTTTACCATCTGAGCTACCAGGATAAGCCCAATACAATAGACCTAACATTAAAAAAAAAAAAAAGATATACCCAAATAACTTTAGTTTTCCTTGTTTAGGCATTGTAAAAATAGCATTTGTAAATGTAACTAAAGCTTTTACAATATAGATGTTTTTAAGCCAGCACAAACTCTTTAGATAGTGAAATTCAAATTCATTTCATACTTTGTAAACATTTAATTAATCTCAAAATTGGCGGGGGGTGGGGGGGCACTTTGGGCATAATATCAGTTCCTAAAATCTGTGTAAGTGCAGTTAAGTTTTATATTGTTTTGCTTCTTTATGATTTTCTTGTCATATTTTATGCTTTTGGAAGATTGAAAAATAATTACTTTAAAATAGTGGATAATAGGAACTGACTGACACATGGAATTTGGAATTCTGGCTAGAGCTGTGTCTAGCAGTTCAAATGATGCCATTAGAAATCTCACGCTTGCCCTGTTTCTCTCAGCTCTGCTTATCTATCTGTTACTTTCTTTCCAGGTAAATCACATCTACATGATGGCAAAGGTAGCCAATGGCAACTTAAGTCTCCCCTGGGATTTCCAGTAAGTGATCCCTCTATTTCTTTCACTGTAGCATAAACACAAGTCATGTAGATGACTCATTGGCTTGACTTGTGTCCCATGTCCCCCCCTTCCCCACCCAATCAGCCACTATGACATTAGACACTAATTGGATAGAATATGTCATTAACATATCCTCCCACTAGGGATGGTGTGGGATTCATTCTGGTGTACTCTGAGAACTGCATGTTTTAAAAATGCAAAATAGATCATTTCCCCAGAGAGATGCCAAATAAATAACACAAAACAAAAATATTTTGGCCCACCACAAAAGATGCTTGCTGTTTCCACAACTGTTCTATGTATCCCTGAAAGTTAAAGCAATCAGAATGTCATAAAGTGTGCAATATTAAAATGGCCATCACGTTATAGAAGACAATAACATTTTGTTTTGCTCCTAAACATTGGTTCTAAACATTAGATGATTTATGTGTTTCTTTTTTGTTTTTTCCCTCCATAAAGCTTTATCTTGAGAAAATATTTATGATAATTCTTTGCTCCCATTCATGAATCACAATTGATTGCTTTGGACCCGGGATTTTCTGGTGAGAGTTCAACTTTTTCATAAATGCTTTGCACTAAGATAATTTGCCACCTTTCTGCTAACTTTTGCAATTTCCAAACTTTTCCTATTGTTTATCCTACCCTCTCCATCTGAGGATGGAACACTCAGAAGAGTTTACTGTAATATTTAAGCTACATTTTTGGTTATTTTCTTCAAAGTCATTTGTCATATCATCATCATCAATAACAGTTACAATGAACTTAATAATAACAACAAAATATCCAAGCTTAACAAGGCTTGCTCTTTTTATATGGAGTGATAGTTATCATATTTTAAGTGTCAGTTATCATGTTCTAATTTTCAGAGCCACAGATAGACTTGGGGGATGTGACTATGAGAAAAGGAATTTCTACTTGTGGAGTACATTAGTGGGGAAAACTTCATTCCTAAATGAGACAGAACCTGACTGCAGCCGAAGTATCATCACCAAATATCCATTTGAAATTCATCTCACCGTATGGAAATGAGGTTTCCTTCTCAGCAAGGAAACTTTATTTCCTTTGACCAGTTATACAAAGAAAACTATACAGAAGAGTTAAATGCTTCAATAATCATATGGCTAATTGGCAACTTCCCAGTCACCAACTACAACAAATCAATATTTTTTAATTTCTAGAAATTTTAATAGTAATGAACTGTGAGTAGATTTTATAAACATCTGATCATTCATATTATGAATAATGGAAATTATGGCAGTGGAGCTTAAATCTTATAAATGTTTTTGTATCCCTGCATTTCACATGAAATCAGCTGATGAAAAATCTATCTAACCTGAAACGTTTTTTTTTTTTTTTTTAAGTAAAATTCCTATTAAGATAGACTAAGAAAATCCCTTACATGGAGCTTGAGAGCCTCCTGACCTCCATTTTTGCTTCTCATGGGAAGCAGTTCAAATGAAAAGACTTTAATGATTATGCACAAGCAGCCTATATAAAAATCTCTGACTCTTTGCAGAGACAAGCTCCCTATTTGCAATTAGGGAAAAGAAAACGTAATGTCTGTGAGTCCCCTGTCATTCATCTCTTACTTGTTTGCTTTTTTGGTATACCTATAGCATCATTCTGTTTTCTTTTTCTGGAAATAATTAAGGGAAAACTTGCTTATCAGAGGCATCAAAAACAGGAAAGAAGATATGATTGTAAGTCACAATGGATATTTTCATTCTGCATTGAGCAAGACAGCTTCTCATTCAGTATTTTATTGATTATTCCATGAGGACTTGACTGTAGGCAACAGGGATATCCCTCTGAGGGCTACCCATTTTAGCTCTATAATCTAGTCCTATAGGAGTAATGGAGTCTAGAAACTGTTCAGGCAGCTCAAAAGTTTTTTGGTTTAAAGCCACTAAGGTAAGTGTTTAATAGATGTGATATTTCACTGTGTTAGGTAGTAGTATGTAGTTACCATTTGTTACCTAAAATCTTGAATGCTGCTGCTAAGTCACTTCAGTCGTATCTGACTCTTGTGTGACCCCATAGATGGCAGCCCACCAGGCTCCCCCATCCCTGGGATTCTCCAGGCAAGAACACTGGAGTGGGTTGCCATTTCCTTCTCCAATGCATGAAAGTGAAAAGTGAAAGTGAAGTCTCTCAGTTGTGTCCGACTCTTTGCGACCCCATGGACTGCAGCCTACCAGGCTCCTCCATCCATGGGATTTTCCAGGCAAGAGTACTGGAGTGGGGTGCCATGGCCTTCTCCAAAAATCTTGAATAAGATAGGTTAATATTGGAGTCTTCATTTATCTCACATCGGTGATACATTAAAAAAACTTCTATTTTATTTATTTTTAATAAGAAACTCATGAATAATATTCATTTTTGAAGTTTTAGTGGAAATAATGAAACATAGTATCAATATTACTTGAAAGATTTTTTAATTGGAAGATAATTGCTTTACAATGTTGTGTTAGTTTCTGCTATACAACAGTGTGAATCAGCCATAAGTATACATAATCCCCTCCCTGCTGAGCCTCCCTCCTATCACTCTCCCATCCCACCTCTCTAGGGCATCACAAAGCACCAAGCTGAGCTCCCTGTGCTATACAGCAGCGCTTCCCACTAACTGTTTTACACATAGCAGTGTATATGTGTCAGTGTTACTCCCTTAATTCTTCCCACCCTCTTCTTTTTCCCCTTGTGTTCAAAACATATTGAGTTCACACATAGTCTAAATGCACTGAAGGTTTAAATTCAGCATTGTAACTATTAGGACATAATTAGACTTCAATTTTCATTATCTTATGATTTCAGTTTCATTGCAGTCAAGCCTCAAAATATGATCTTGAAAGGTTGTTGCTGAACCATGAAAGACACCGAGATTCTTGGCCTCCAGAGGAGAAGAATTCAGTTCAGGGCCTGAGATGAGCCTTGATTGCTCAGAACTTTTGTGTAATAAAGTTTTATTAAAGTATAAAAGAGATAGAGACATCAGATAGAGACATAGACACCCAAAGGGGGTAGAAAGAATAACCCCTTACTAGTGTTAGCAATGGAGTTATATACCTTTTAATTAGTTATTACAATGAATCAAAAGAATGTCTGGAGGTTGTAAAGATCTTACTAGACCCACTACCATAATTTACATTTTAAGATAACAAGATTCAATTCAGTTCAGTTGCTCAGTCGTGTACAACTCTGCGACCCCATGAATTGCAGCACACCAGGCCTCCCTGTCCATCACCAACTCCCAGAGTTCACCCAGACTAATGTCCATGGCTGGTGATACCATCCAGCCATCTCATCCTCTGTCGTTCCCTTCTCCTGCCCCCAATCCCTCCAGGCATCAGGGTCTTTTCCAATGAGTCAACTCTTCGCATGAGGTGGACAAAGTACTGGAGTTTCAGCTTTAGCATCATTCCTTCCAAAGAACACCCAGGACTGATCTCCTTTAGAATGGACTGGTTGGGTCTCCTTGCAGTCCAAGGGACTCTCAAGAGTCTTCTCCAATACCACAGGTCAAAACCATCAATTCTTCAGCACTCAGCTTTCTCCACAGTCCAGCTCTCACATCCATACATGACTACTGGAAAAACCATAGCCTGACTAGATGGACCTTTGTTGGCAAAATAATGTCTCTGCTTTTGAATATGCTATCTAGGTTGGTCATAACTTTTCTTCCAAGGAGTAAGCGTCTTTTAATTTCATGGCTGCAATCACCATCTGCAGTGATTTTAGAGCCCCCCAAAATAAAGTCTGACACAGTTTCCACTGTTTCCCCATGTATTCCCATGAAGTGATGGGACCAGATGTTATGATCTTAGTTTTCTGAATGTTAAGCTTTAAGCCAACTTTTTCACTCTCCTCTTTCACTTCCATCAAGAGGCTTTTTAGTTCCCCTTCACTTTCTGCCATAAAGGTAGTGTCATCTGCATATCTGAGGTTATTGATATTTCTCCTGGCAATCTTCATTCCAGCTTGTGCTACTTCCAGCCCAGGGTTTGTCATAATGTATCTGCATATAATTTAAATAAGCAGAGTAACAATATACAGCCTTGACATACTCTTTTGCCTATTTGGAACCAGTCTGTTGTTCCATGTCCAGTTCTAACTGTTGCTCCATGACCTGCATACAGATTTCTCAAGAGGCAGGTCAGATGGTCTGGTATTCCCATCTCTTTCAGAATTTTCCACAATTTAGTGTGATCCACACAGTCAAAGGCTTTGTCATGGTCAATAAAGCAGAAATAGATGTTTTTCTGGAACTCTCTTGTTTTTTCCATGATTCAGCAGATGTTGGCAATTTGATCTCTGGTTTCTCTGCCTTTTCTAAATCCAGCTTGAACATCCTGAAGTTCACGGTTCATGTATTGCTGCAGCTTGGCTTGGAGAATTTTGAGCATTACTTTACTAGCATGTGAGATGAGTGCAGTTGTGAGGTAGTTTGAGCATTCTTTGGCATTGCCTTTCTTTGGGATTGGAATGAAAATTGACCTTTTCCAGTCCTGTGGCCACTGCTGAGTTCTCCAAATTTGCTTGCATATTGAGTGCAGCACTTTCATAGCATCATCTTTCAGGATTTGAAATAGCTCCACTGGAATTCCATCACCTCCACTAGCTTTGTTCGTAGTGATGCTTTCTAAGGCCCACTTGACTTTACATTCCAGGATGTCTGGCTCTAGATGAGTGATCACACCATCGTGATTATTTCGGTTGTGGAGATCTTTTTTGTTCAGTTCTTCTGTGTATTCTTGCCACCTCTTCTTAATATCTTTTGCTTCTGTTAGGTCCATACCATTTCTGTCCTTTCTTGAGCCCATCTTTGCATGAAATGTTCCCTTGGTATCTCTAATTTTCTTGAAGAGATCGCTAATCTTTCCCATTCTGTTGTTTTTCTCTATTTCTTTGCATTGATCCCTGAGGAAGGCTTTCTTATCTCTTCTTGCTATTCTCTGGGACTCTGCATTCAGATGCTTATATCTTTCCTTTTCTCCTTTGCTAACAGGATCAGCCAGAAGGTTTTAGGAAAGAGAAACTGTCCTCAAGCAGGATACATAATTGTTATATATTCCTTAGTCAGTTCAGTCAGTTCAGTTGCTCAGTCGTGGAATTTTCAGTTTGGGAAGATGAAGTTCTGGAAATAAATGATGGTAATGGTTAAATAACAGTGTAAAATGTACCTAATACCACTGAACTATACACTAAAAATGGTTAAGATGGTAAAATCTTATGTATGCTTTCAGTTCAGTCACTCAGTCATGTCAGACTCTTTGCGACCCCATGAATCGCAGCACGCCAGGCCTCCCTGTCCATCACCAACTCCCAGAGTTCAGACAAACTCATGGCCATCAAATCAGTGATGCCATCCAGCCATCTCATCCTCTGTCGTTCCCTTCTCCTGCCCTCAATCCCTGCCAGCATCAGAGTCTTTTCCAATGAGTCAACTCTTTGCATGAGGTGGACAAAGTACTGGAGTTTCAGCTTTAGCGTCATTCCTTCCAAAGAACACCCAGGACTGATATCCTTTAGAATGGACTGGTTGGATCTCCTTGCAGTCCATGGGACTCTCAAGAGTCTTCTCCAACAAGAGTCTTCTAATCCTTAGTACAGAGTTTAAACTGAGTTGTTTGTTGTGTAATCATCAGTTCCAGGCTTAAAAATGAAAACATTTTATGTGACTAAGACTAAGGAATGTAGAGGAAAACAAAACAGAACAAAACAAAACAACGTTTGTCCTTTCCTCCTTCTTGAGAATTCCAGAACCCTCTCTCCTCTGGGACCCTGGGACTTCTTATCAAGCTGCCTAGGAATTGACTCTCTCAATCTGATGGAGAGAGAGGAGGCAGCCTTAATTTGGAGGACTCCAAGATAATTTTTTCTCCCTTAACTCTTTCAGTAATCAAATATCCCTTTTATGATCTACCTATACTTCCTTCTTGTTTAACATCTGATAGTCCATCACTTCATCACTAGTGAGTCATGTTGACTCACCAAAGCAAGTGTTAACAATTCTGAATCTTTGTATCTTTGGGTCTACCTCAATAAGGAGCAGATACTCACTGAAAATTTATTGACTAGAAAATCAGCCTACTTTCTGATCTCTCTACTCAAAATCATTTTAAAAGCAGATTGCAATCTTGATAATGGGAACTCTATCGTTTATATCACTCTCTGGTCCAAATATTTTTGGGGATCTCTGTTATCTAAATACTACAATTCAAAATCCCCAGCCTGGTATCTTGCACACTCTGTTGCTTGTCTCATTTTCCATTCCTCCAAAGTACCTACCCTTACATTTTAGTCAACTAATTTGTCCTCTGTGTATATGTTATACTCTTCAACCTGCATCGATTTGCACAAGTCATTTCAGAAGTCTGAGATGTCCTAATTTCCATCTTTGTGTTTCCAAATCCTACCAACCATTTAGTCTCCCTCAAATAATACTTTCTATCCAGGCAGGGAGTTGGTGATGGACAGGGAAGCCTGGAGTGCTGCAGTTCATGGGGTCACAAAGAGTTGAACATGACTGAGGGACTGAACTGAACTGAACTGATCCAGGCAGTTACATATCCTGACCCCTCCTGCACCGGTTCTTTATCTGCACTTTCATCAGAGCACTTATTCCTAATTTCCATTATTGTTCTGCATGTTACTAACTCACCCAATTTCCCCAAGAGTACAGGTCTTCCATTTTCTTTATTCCTGGGTATTTTCTTCTTTTTAATGCAATTTTAAACAGGATCATTTTCTTGCTTTCTCTTTCTGTGAGTTTGTTATTAGTGTGTAGAAGAGCAACAGATTTCTATATTAATCTTGTATCCTACAACTTTACTGAATGCATTTATTAAATCTAGCATTTTTGACAGAGACTTTAGCATTCTCTATATAGAGTACCAGTTTTCCCCAGTGGCTCAGTAGCAAAAGAATCTGCCTGCAGTACAGGAGATGTAGGTGACATGGGTTCAGTCTTTTGGTCAGGAAGGTGCCCTGGAGGAGGACATGGCAACTCACTCCAGTATTCTTGTTGGGGAAATCCCAAGGAGAGAGGAGCCTGGAAGGCTACACAGTCCATGGGGTCACAAAGAGTTGGACATGACTAAAGTAACAGAGCACATATAAAGTTTCATGTCATCTGCAAAAAATGATAGTTTTACTTCTTTCCTTTCAATTTGGATGCCTTTCTTTTCTTTTTTCTTTTCTGATTGCTGTGGCTAGGACTTTCAATACTAGGTTGAATATAAGTGGCAAGAGTAGGCATCCTTGTCTTATTCTTGATTTTAAAGGAAAATCTTTTAGCTTTTCACTGTTGAATTTAACATTAGCTGTTGGTTTGTAATAAATGGTATTTATTATGTTGAGATGTGTTTCCTCCCTATCATCTTTGTTGAGATTTTGTCATAAATGGATGTTGGATTTTGTCAAATTCTTTTTCTGCATCTATTGTGATAATTATATGATTTTTATTCTTCCTTTTGTTAATATGGTATATCACATGATTGATTTGTGGATACTGAACCATACTGGCATTCCTGGAATAAATGCCACTTGAACATGACGTATGATCCTTTTTACATATTGTTAAATTCAGTTTGTTAATATTTTGTTAGGATTTTTTGCATCTATATTCATCAGAGATATTGACCTATAATATTCTTTCTCTTTCTTTTTGTTAATGTTTCTATCTGGTTTTGTTATTAGAATGATAGTGGCCTTATAGAATGAGTTTGAGAGTATTTCATCCTCTTCGATTTTTGAAGTAGTTTGAGAAAAATAAATATTAGTTTTTCTTCATATGTTTGATGGAATTTCCCCTGTGAAGCTGTCCAATCCTGTACTTTGCCTTGCTAGGAGTTTTCTTTATTATGTATTCACTTTTAGCACTAGTGATTGGTCTCTTCAGATTGTCTTCTTGATTTAGTCTTGGAATGTTGTATGTTTCTAGAAATTTGTCCATTTCTCCTAGGTTGTCCAATTTGTTCATACTATTCTCTTATGATTTTTATATGTCTGTGATATCAATTGTTATTTCTTTTCTTTAATTTATTATTTTGTTTGTTTAAGGCTCTCTCTCTTGATGAACCTGACTAATGTATCATATTTTATTTATCTTTTCAAAACATCAGCTCTTAGTTTCATTGATATTAAGAAAAATTTTTGTCTCTATTTCATCTCTTACTTTTATTAGCTTATTATTTTTCTCCTGCTAAATTTGAGCTTTTTTTTCTTCTTTTTCTAATTCCTTTATATAGTAATTTAGGTTGAGATTTTTCTTGTTTCTTAGTATAGCATTGTATTACTCTAAACTTCCCTCTTACAATTCCTTTGGCTGAATCCCATAGATTTTTCAAAGTTGTGTTTTCATTTTCATTAGTTCCAAGATATTTTCTGATGTCTTCTTTAATTCCTTCATTGTGCCATTGGCTTTTTAGTAGTGTGTTGTTTTTTCCCTGTTTTTGTTTTCCCATTTTTCTTCTTATCATTGATTTCTAGTTTCATATTGTTGTGGTCTGAAAAAAGGCTCGATGTAGTAATGTCTATCCTTTTAAGTGTGTTGAGACTTGTCTTGTGGCCTAGCATGTGATCTAAGCTCAAGAGCATTATGTGTATACTTAAAGAATGTGTATTCCACTGTTTCCGAATAAAATGTCCTGTAGATTTCCATTAATTTCAGTTGATCTATTTGGACATTAAGACCACTGTTGCTTTATTGATTTTTGTATGTGAATGATCTGTCCATTGATGTAAGTAAAGTCTTAAAATGATCTATGATTATTGTGTTATTGTCAGTTTCTACCTTTATGTTCTTTAATATGTGCTTTATATATTTAAGTGCCCCTATACTAGGTGCATATATGTTAATGAGTGTTATATCCTCTTCTTGTATTGGTCCCTTTATCATTATATTATATCCGTCCTTGTCTGTTCTCACAGACTTTGTTTTAAAGTCTGTTTTGTCTGACATGTATAATGCTGCCCCCACATTCTTGTCATGTTCATTTGCATGAAACATCTTTTTCCATCCTCTCATTTTTAGTCTATTTCTGTCTTTAGCCCTGGTAAATCTCTTGTAGTTCAGTTCAGTCACTCAGTCGTGTCCAACTCTTTGTGACCCCATGATCACAGCACGCCAGGCCTCCCTGTCCATCACCAACTCCCGCAGTTCACTCAGACTCATGTCCATTGAGTCAGTGATGTCATCCAGCCATCTCATCCTCTGTCGTCCCCTTCTCCTCCTGCCCCCAATCCCTCCCAGCATCAGAGTCTTTTCCAATGAGTCAACTCTTCTCATGAGGTGGCCAAAATACTGGAGTTTCAGCTTTAGCATCATTCCTTCCAAAGAAATCCCAGGGTTGATCTCCTTCAGAATGGACTGGTTGGATCTCCTGGTAGTCCAAGGGACTCTCAAGAGTCTTCTCCAATACCACACTTCAAAAGCATCAATTCTTTGGTGCTCAGCTCTCTTCACAGTCCAACTCTCACATCCATACATGACCACAGGAAAAACCATAGCCTTGACTAGATGGACCTTAGTCGGCAAAGTAATGTCTCTGCTTTTGAATATGCTATCTAGGTTGGTCATAACTTTTCTTCCAAGGAGTAAGCATCTTTTAATTTCATGGCTGCAATCACCATCTGCAGTGATTTTGGAGCCCCCCAAAATAAAGTCTGACACTATTGACACTGTTTCCCCATCTATTTCCCATGAAGTGATGGGACCAGATGCCATGATGTTCATTTTTGAATGTTGAGCTTTAAGCCAACTTTTTCACTCTCCTCTTTCACTTTCATCAAGAGGCTTTTTAGTTCCTCTTCACTTTCTGCCATAAGGGTGGTGTCATCTGCATATCTGAGGTTATTGATATTTCTCCCAGCAATCTTGACTCCAGCTTGTGTTTCTTCCAGTCCAGTGTTTCTCATGATGTACTCTGCATATAAGTTAAATAAGCAGGGTGACAATATACAGCCTTGACATACTCCTTTTCCCATTTGGAACCAGTCTGTTGTTCCATGTCCAGTTCTAACTGTTGCTTCCTGACCTGCATACAGATTTCTCAAGAGGCAGGTCAGGTGGTCTGGTATTCCCATCTCTTTCAGAATTTTCCACAGTTTATTGTGATCCACACAGTCAATGGCTTTGGCATGGTCAATAAAGCAGAAATAGATGTTTTTCTGGAACTCTCTTGCCTTTTCCATGATCCAGCAGGTGCTGCCAATTTGATCTCTGGTTCCTCTGCCTTTTCTAAAACCAGCTTGAACATCAGGAAGTTCACGGTAAGCAGCATATAAATGGAATCTTGATTTTTAATCCAAGCAGCCACCTGTGTCTTTTGAATGGAGCATTAGTCACATTAACATTTGAAGAATTGTTGATGAGTATGTGCTTCTTTCTAGTCTGTTACCTGTTTTCTGGTTGTTTGTACAATTCTTATCTTTTCTTCTTCTTCTTCTTCTTTTAGTTTCTTCCCTTGAGGTTTGATGATTTTCTTTAGTGATATGCTTGTGTTACTTTTGCTCTAGTTTTTGTGTTATCTGTTATAGGTTTTTGATTTGTGGTTTCCATGAAGTTCATGTATATTGCCCTATATCTGCTTGTTTTAAATTGATAGTCATTAAATTTCTTCCCTGTTCAGTGGCTGCACCAACATTTGGGGTGTAGCCCAATTTGGGGGTCAAAATTTGTTCCCAGAATGCTGGAGCAGAAGCCCTGAAGGTTAGGTCTGATCTGTTTTTGTTAACCTCTCCCTCTTAACACTGGCACTCTCAAACCAGAAGGGAGTAGCAGTGGAGTAAGAAGGGCTAGAGAAAGTGCTTGGTGTGAGTCTGGGTCTACACAATGTATCTCCAGCCCTAGTCAAAGTCCTGGACTGCCACTAATGCCTCTGTAAAGTGCCAGTAATGGCTTCTACTGCCTTTCTCAGATGCCATTCCAGGTCTGAGCTAGTTCCATCCATCACAGCTGAATTCTCCCTCCAGCTTCTGTCGGCTGCATCTCATCCTAGTGTGAAGCTGTGTCATGAAGCTCCTGGGGCCGGACTGGGCACTCAATTCAGGCTGGGGCATGTGCTGGGACAATCAAGGGAAACTGACCAGAATCCTAGGCAGTTTCAATTTGACTTCTCCACCATTTTTCAAAAGCTAACAAATGTGTGCATGTTCTTTTCCAGCAGAGTTTAGGTTTCTTACAGCTCTCCTTTTAGTCCCACTGATTTTCTAATCAGCTAAGAGACATGTCTTCCTGATGTCAGACTCCAGAGCTGGGTGTCAATATGTGACTCAACCACTCATGCCCAGGAAATATGTCTCTCCATGTAATCTCTCCATGTAATCCATGTTTTCTCCCAGCCTAATCACTTCTCATCCCTTCCTACTTGATTCTGTGTGCATCTTTCTTACAATTTGATTGTATAAGAGTCTTTCTCCCAGTCTCATTAGTTTTCAGTAAGAATTATTCCATGTGTAGATGCACCCTTGTTGTACTCCTGAGAGAAGATAAGCTCTATGTCCTACTCTGCCATCTTGATCTCTCCCCTACAATGATAGAATTTACACAATCAAAAGAAATAGTTAATGCTCCTCCTGCTGCTGCTGCTGCTGCTGCTAAGTCGCTTCAGTCGTGTCCAACTCTGTGCGACCCCATAGACGGCAGCCCACCAGGCTCCCCCGTCCCTGGGATTCTCCAGGCAAGAACACTGGAGTGGGTTGCCATTTCCTTCTCCAATCCATGAAAGTGAAAATGAAGTTGCTCAGTTGTGGCAGACTGTGACTCCATAGACTGCAGTCTACCAGGCTCCTCCTCCGTCCATGGGATTTTCCAGGCAAGAGTACTGGAGTGGGTTGCCATTACCTTCTCCGAAAGAAATAGTAAATACATTTAATTCCAAACTGCCTCCTCTATAACTGATATTTAATTTAATTTTACTTGTGAGATTAAAAAGATCACAAAGTGAAGAAAGGAAGGAAGGGGGGGTGAGAAAAATGGAAGGAGGAAGGAGTTTTGTGAGGAAGTCTGTATTGCTAATTTATAGTAAACTACATTCCAGTGATAGTGGAAAACAATTGAGAATGTTAAATCATGATCCACTATTCCCCAATTGTAAAATTTTAGGCCAGTTTGGAAAATATAGAATATTTCTACAATTCCAACTTTATGGATGAAGAAAAGGGGTCAGGGAACTTGATTGTACTTTAAACTCAGAAATGTCCCTTTTAAT
Organism: Oryx dammah; assembly: GCF_014754425.2. Classification (NCBI taxonomy): domain Eukaryota; kingdom Metazoa; phylum Chordata; class Mammalia; order Artiodactyla; family Bovidae; genus Oryx; species Oryx dammah. Next base: position 54,150,913 of record NW_024070185.1, read on the forward strand.
ATCATGTTGAGTGAAGGAAAAATTTGTCTGCCAAGAACAAGTTTTCTGACTTTTAACCTTAATTTTATCACAAATGGAATAGGAAAAGAAGCCTTTTGGAGGATTTTTCAAATGCAGACATAGTTTACTTCTGAGATGTTGTTAATGGGAATGTTGTAATGTAGATTTTTTTTTCTTTCTTTCTTTAAAAAACTATTCCTGAGAAGCAAATTAATGCAATACTTTAAAATGCAATACTATAAAAATGCCCCACTTTGGGCTTTCAGGGCTGGAATCAAAGTTTCTCATAGGTGACTTCCCATCATGTAGGGCAAAGGTTCAGCAATGTAAATCTTTCAGAGATTGAAATTTATTTTTATTTTCCCAGAGGTTTCTGAGAACTGGTCTGTTATTGCTCTTTGACTGTCTTCAGAGATGGTGTGACCTGGTGTGTGACCCTCAGCATATTAAAATTCTGAGACAATGAGTTTAAAAAAGAAAACTCCACAATTTATAGGCTGTCATTAAAAGACACAGGGTTGTAAATAAGATGATTTTTTGAAAATAGAAGTAGAAGAAGAGACATTCTTAGAGGATATTATTAAGGTCCTCATTATCCCTCGTGTACTCCTGTCCTGTATGCTTATCTGTCTGCTGCCTGGTGACCTCCATCCAAAGGATCTTTCTATTATAATATGATTGTGTTATTGCCCTGCTTAGAATTCCCCAATAATTCACTTTGTCTACAGTAAAAAATATCTAAATTTTGTTTTATGTCTCATAGTGAGTTGTATGTGAGCCATTCCACTGTCCTTTTTGTGTTAAGCTGAAGTAATGTGAACTTCTTGTCCTTCCCTCAAATGTGACCTTCTTTCCCATGCCTCCCAACAAGTTTCCCTTAGCTTTCTTCACTTTGGAAAAGCTCTTCTATTTCAAACTCCATCTAATCCCTCTTGTACTTTGTCCTGGTTATTATTAACTTTTAACAAGCCACATCTTGTCCAAGCCTTGTCCTAATACTTTCTCCTTTGTGAGGCCTTACCTACCCAGGTTGTCATGGATGTGCCTTCTTATATACCTTTCTATGGGAGGTAGAATAGTGCCTCCCTCCTAGGATATCCAGGTCCTGATCCCTGGAATCTATGAATTTTACTTTATATGACAGATATGATTTTGCTGATTGATTAAGTTATTCTGTATCATCCAAGTGGAGGCAAAAGGAGAAGGCTATGTAGTGACAGATACAGAGATTGAAGTAATGTGCCTTAAAGATGGAGAAAGGGGTCATAAGCCAATGAATACAGGCAGCCACTAGGAGCTGGAAAAGGCAGGAAAATGAATTATTCCCTAGAAATTTGGGGTGAGTGCAGCCTTGCCAACCCTTTGATTTTAGGCCAGTGAAACCCATTTCAGACTTCTAGTCTCCAGAACTACAGAAAATAAATTTCTTATGTTTACACCACTAAGTTTGTTTCAGTTGCAATAGGAAAGTAATACATTTTCTCTGCACTATATATTCCTCCATTTTAGCAATTGTTTCATGATTAATAGCTATTTAGTTGCCCTGTGAATAAACCCTTTCTTTGCTGTAAATCTTGGCATCTCAGTGTTTGACTGGCTGTGTCAGGCAAAACGAACCTGGTTCCATAACATTAGCATTTGTGAGCATTTGTGCTCACTTGCTTCAGTCTTGTCTGGCTCTTTGCAACTCCATGGACTGTGACTCACCAGGCTCTACTGTCTCTGGGATTTTACCATTAAGGATACTGGAATAGGTTGCCACTTCCTTCCTTAGGGTTTACCAATTATCTGACTCTATTCATTTGCTCTAAGTCTCGACTCTCCTTCCAAATATGCCTGCTTATTAGTCTCCAGAACCCTCTAGATCTTTCCATTGGGTTTTTTGGACGGTAGGGGTATTTGTTTTTTGGACTTTTTTTTTTTTTTTTTTTTTTTTTTTTTTTTGCATTTTGGCCAGGTTAATGATTGTTCTTTGTGGGAAGATTAGTTCCTTAAGAGCTCACTCTTCAATATGAGGAGTATTTTAATTTTATTTTCAGAAAAAAAAAATCTAAATGTATTAAGTAACTGCTACTTAAGCTCTATATTATTTTACATGGACTTGAAGATGTCAAGCACATTTCATGATACATGATCTGCTTTCACAGGTATTAGGTTGCCTTTTGCTCTAGAAATTCAACAGTTTCTACATCTCTAATAATTCAGAACTCTGGATAGCAGTGTGCTTGCTTAAAGCTACTACTGTGTCTGTGTTAAAAGTGGGAAGGTTCTGTGATAATTTTGCAAATGGATGAAAATACCAGTGGGCTTACTTTGAACTCACCCTGGGTGTTAATTGCTCTGTATTTCTGAAGGCAGCAGGGGAGAGGGAAGTTGGCAAGAAAGAGGAAGAGCAGCCAACATTGCCTTCTCTTTTCTCTGTGCTGTAGTGAAAAGGGGATGAAACATCACAGAAAGATGAAAATCTTTTGGTTTGCCCTGAATCAGGCCAGCAGGCTTGATGACTCAGGGAAGGCATTGAAGGGTACAATGTTAGAAGAAGAAAGTAACAGCAAGGGCAGGTTATGAACATATTGTTCTGCCTGTAAAATAGCTACTTGCCTACTTGCCTGGTACAAAGAATGATTTATCCAGGCAAGAACGCCCTGTAGGGAAGTGGATCAAAGGAGAAAACCAACAAGTGAGATGAACTAGAGCAGGGCTTCTCAAACTTTAATATGTAAGCCAATTTCCTGGGGGACCATGTTCAACTGTAGGTTCAGACTCAAGAGTTCTGGGTGGGCCTGAGATTCTGCATTTCTCACAAGTTCAGGGTGATGCAGGTGCTGCTCTAAATAGCAGTGAGCCAGAGACTTTCCTATAGCAGCATTTTACCTAGAGCTGACCCTGGTGCCAGGTGAGAAGAATTAAATGATGATTTCATTTATTTTACCACCAGGAAAAATTCCATGGGGGAAAGCAAAAATATTTTTGCTTGGGTTGGTCAATTTTTGTGCATATTCAAAGTATGATGCTAATTTATTATGGGGAATAACACTTACGAAGCTCCCACTCATTCTGATTGCTGTGCAACAACACAGCTTGTTATGTGCTGTGAGTGTCAACAGCTGTGTTATTGATGTTAATGCAATGTCCCTCACTAATAATTAGCCTCAGCTACTATTTTAAACTTGAGACTATTTTACCCTGATATTCTTTTTGGTACATTTTGCACTGTACTTAAAATTTTTTTTTTCTTTCCTGTGTATTAAGAAATGAGCATCTATTCCTATTTGTAATTAAACATGAGTTTTATGTTATATTTTACTCTAGTTTTTAATATTTATGGTTACCAATCACCAAAAAAATTAATAATCTATTCTTTGCCTTGTAGCTATAGTCTGTGAAACACAAATTGAGATTGGTAGAAAGACAAAGGATTACCATGCCTTATTTGGGTATGAAAAGCAGTCTGGAGATCAAGGACACCAAAATGTTAAAATATTAGGCATCAGAGTATTATGATGGTTTGGTAGGACAATGGAAAATAATATTAGAGAAATAATTCCAGGGATATTTGATAAACATGATTGGCTAATCTTTAAAATGTGATGTCAAAAATAGTCTTGAAAATTGATCTGACACTCCTGCATTTAAATCAGCCTGATCTTAACACTGTCCAAGTAGAACTCAATCAATTTGTCTTTAGTTCCACAGCACATTTTACCCTGAAAAATTAGACGCAGATTGAGGATTTATACTTCTCATTCAACAAATATTCTGTAATTTCTACAATGCATTTTTAAAATTCCTTTTTAAAACAAAATTTGGCCACACCTCGTGGTGATAATTTTGCCCAATGTTGGCTAAGGTGAGTGTTTTGAGCAGGTTGATGGTAGGCTAGGCTAAGCTGTGATGTTCAGGCATTTTTGACTTAGGATATTTCAGCTTACAATTGATCAATTAGGATGTAACCCCATCATAAGTTGAGGGAGATCTGTGATTTAGTATGAATATCTTCTAAGAACAAGAACATTTCTGTACATAACCACAATACTATTAACACACCCAAGAGATTTAACGTTAACTCAATGGGAAATGTAACTTTTAGCTTTCTCTATATTAAAAATGAGGTTGGAATGGATGTTTACTGGACCTATGTACATTAGCTTTCATTTTTACGTTCAAGAAATGCCTTCCCTTATATAAGGGTTGACTTTGATGTCTAATACTGTCACTTTCCAGTCAGCCCCCGAAGGTGAATTTTCTACTCAATTCCTTTCAAAATCATTTACTTCTGGAAAGAAATTATCATAAACGTAGCAATTTATTCCTATGATGGTCTGAGAATAAACTCAGGGTAAGGTGAACTTGAAGTGCCAAGTCAGACTCTGACAGAACATATCTGTTCAGTGTCAACAGCTGTGGCTTTGACCTTGGAATTCTTTTTCAAACAGATCAACAGGGATAAAATGGTATGTTTTTGTTTACATGTTTGGTCTTAATGAAATCCACAAATAATACGAATGGAAGTAAGTATACTTTATTTATTGCCTCTGTTACTTCCGTAACTGATTCTGAAGCATAGTAATAAAATAAAATTCAGAAAGAAAAGCAAAATAATCTGTTTTCTTTTATAAATTTTTTAATTTATAAATTCAACCAAAACTCCTCTGTGAAACTGAGTTGCAGAGTCACAACCTAGAACCATAAGTAACCACAACCTCTTTTATATTATTTGTGTCTAGAGAGAAGACGTTTAAAAACATATACATTTGCTTGTTAACCCACTTTAAGAGCAGTTTGAAATGCAGGGAGAGAAATGCAGAGACTTTTGAAACAGAAAGAAGCAGCTTCCTAGGTTGATTTCCTCTTAACAACATTATCCAAAATAATGGAATTCTTTTGGAGATGTAATTACTGTTAAGTCAAACTTCCACATTTCAGTTTTTTAAATGACACTAGTGTTCCATACACCAAAGTATGAGCATTTCTAGAAAAGTTTAAAGCCCATTACTCTTAGATGTTTCTTTTGCTGCCCCAAATCTAGAACTTCCAGTACAATAATGGAGAGACTTTCATTTCATTCTTTTCTTGTAAGACTTTAGAATGAATCCAGATTAGACTTTTCACTGTTTTCATTTTCTTCCTAGGAAGTTAGAAATTCTGAGATAGAAATTTCAGAATTAAAAAAAAATTTAAATAAGCAAAGTGGTTCATGAAGAAATCAGTCCTCTTTGAAGGCTGAGGCATCATCATCTGTCATCTCCTTGTGCATTTTAGAAAATGTCTACTGATCATTGATACTATTCTTTAATGAGTATGCATGATGAGCTAATAGATGATATTAGTGTTTACAAAAAATAAATTATTATATACGCCAAGATAAATTATTGTGCTCATCTTCTTCCTGTGAGAACTCCAAAATTACAACTTGCTGCTGAACAAACATCAACAGGAGAATGTTGGATTCCACCAAAAAAAGATGCTCCAAATCCAAGGGCAAAGGAGAAGCCCCAGCAAGATGGTAGGAAGGGCGAAACTGTTTAGAAACAAACCCCGTACCCGCCAGAGAAGCCCAAAGGAATCAAACAAAACTTGTGTGCAACAGGATGCAGAGAACCCACAGAGACTGATCCAGAACTGTGGTTGAGTGCCTCCTGGGAGGTACAGGTCACCAGTGGACTGCTGCAGGATACAGTAGTCCCGCATATGATATAAGCCCTCTTGCAGGAGGTCGCCATGAATTCCACCACAGAGCCAGCAGAACTTACACAGGACTGGGCAAACAGACACTTGGATGGCAAAAACAAAAGCTGCTGTGCACCAGGACCCAGGAGAAAGGAGCAGAAACCCCACAAGAAACTGACCCAAACATTCCCCCGAGTATCCAAGAGTCTCCTCTGGAGGCATCAGTCGGCGGTGGCCTACTTCAGGGTTGGGGGCACTGAGTGCAGCAGTGTGTGCACGTGACCTTTTGAAGGAGGCGGCCATTATCTCCATTACCTCCACTATTGCTTGGCCTTGGCCAAAGAAAAGGGAGGGAACAGGCCCCACCCATCAAGAGAAAATTGGGTGAAAGATTTACTGAGCATGGCCCCGCCCATCAGAACAAGGCCCAGTTTCCCCCTCAGTCAGTCTCTCCCATCAGAAAGCATCCATAAGCCTCATCCTTCTCCATCAGAGGGCAGTTCAGTTCAGTTCAGTCACTCAGTCATGTCCGACTCTTTGCGACCCCATGAATCGCAGCAAGCCAGGCCTCCCTGTCCATCAACAACTCCGGGAGTTCACTCAGACTCACGTCCATCGAATTAGTGATGCCATCCAGCAATCTCATCCTCTGTCGTCCCCTTCTCCTCCTGCCCCCAATCCCTCCCAGCATCAGAGTCTTTTCCAATGAGTCAACTATTCACATAAGGTGGCCAAAGTACTGGAGTTTCAGCTTTAGCATCATTCCTTCCAAAGAAATCCCAGGGTTGATCTCCTTCAGAATGGACTGGTTGGATCTCCTTGCAGTCCAAGGAACTCTCAAGAGTCTTCTCCAACACCACAGTTCAAACGCATCAATTCCTCGGCGCTCAGCCTTCTTCACAGTCCAACTCTCACATCCATACATGACCACTGGAAAAACCATAGCCTTGACTAGATGGACCTTAGTCAGCAAAGCAATGTCTCTGCTTTTGAATATGCTATCTAGGTTGGTCATAACTTTTCCTCCAAGGAGTAAGCATCTTTTAATTTCATGGCTGCAATCACCATCTGCAGTGATTTTGGAGCCCAAAAATATAAAGTTTGACACTGTTTCACTGTTTCCCCATCTATTTCCCATGAAGTGATAGGACTAGATGCCATGATCTTCGTTTTCTGAATGTTGAGCTTTAAGCCAACTTTTTCACTCTCCTCTTTCACTTCCATCAAGAGGCTTTTTAGTTCCTCTTCACTTTCTGCCATCAGGGTGGTGTCATCTGCATATCTGAGGTTATTGATATTTCTCCTGGCAATCTTGATTCCAGCTTGTGTTTCTTCCAGCCCAGCATTTCTCATGATGTACTCTGCATAGAAGTTAAATAAGCAGGGTGACAATATACAGCCTTGACATACTCCTTTTCCTATTTGGAACCAGTCTGTTGTTCCATGTCCAGTTCTAACTGTTGCTTCCTGAACTGCATACAGATTTCTCAAGAGGCAGGTGAGGTGGTCTGGTACTCCCATCTCTTTCAGAATTTTCCACAGTTTATTGTGATCCACACAGTCAAAGGCTTTGGCACAATCAATAAAGCAGAAATAGATGTTTTTCTGGAATTCTCTTGCTTTTCCCGTGATTCAGCAGATGTTGGCAATTTGATCTCTGGTTCCTCTGCCTTTTCTAAAACCAGCTTGAACATCAGGAAGTTTACTGTTCACGTATTGCTGAAGCCTGGCTTGGAGAATTTTGATCATTACTTTACTAGCAAGTGAGATGAGTGCAACTATGTGGTAGTTTGAGCATTCTTTGGCATTGCCTTTCTTTGGGATCGGAATGAAAACGGACCTTTTCCAGTCCTGTGGCCACTGCTGAGTTTTCCAAATTTGCTGGCATGTTGAGTGCAACACTTTCACAGCATCATCTTTGAAATAGCTCAACTGGAATTCCATCACCTCCACTAGCTTTGTTCGTAATGATGCTTTCTAAGGCCCACTTAACCTTGCATTCCAGGATGTCTGGCTCTAGATCAGTGATCACACCATCATCATTATCTGGGTCATGAAGATCTTTTTTGTACAGTTCTTCCATGTATTCTTGCCACCTCTTCTAAATATCTTCTGCTTCTGTTGAGAAATCTGTATGCAGCCAGGAAGCAACAGTTAGAACTGGACATGGAACAACAGACTGGTTCCAAATAGGAAAAGGAGTACGTCAAGGCTGTATATTGTCACCCTGCTTATTTAACTTCTATGCAGAGTACATCATGAGAAATGCTGGGCTGGAAGAAACACAAGCTGGAATCAAGATTGCCAGGAGAAATATCAATAACCTCAGATATGCAGATGACACCACCCTTATGGCAGAAAGTGAAGAGGAACTAAAAAGCCTCTTGATGGAAGTGAAAGAGGAGAGTGAAAAAGTTGGCTTAAAGCTCAACATTCAGAAAACGAAGATCATGGCATCTGGTCCCATCACTTCAAGGGAAATAGATGGGGAACAGTGAAACAGTGTCAGGCTTTATTTTGGGGGGAATCCAAAATCATTGCAGATGGTGATTGCAGCCATGAAATTAAAAGACGCTTACTCCTTGGAAGAAAAGTTATGATCAACCTAGATAGCATATTCAAAAGCAGAGACATTGCTTTGCTGACTAAGGTCCATCTAGTCAAGGCTATGGTTTTTCCAGTAGTCATGTATGGATGTGAGAGTTGGACTGTGAAGAAGGCTGACCGCTGAAGAATTGATGCTTTTGAAGTGTGGTGTTGGAGAAGACTCTTGAGGGTCCCTTGGACTGCAAGGAGATCCAACCAGTCCATTCTGAAGGAGATCAACCCCGGGATTTCTTTGGAAGGAATGATGCTAAAGCTGAAACTCCAGTACTTTGGCCACCTTATGTGAATAGTTGACTCATTGGAAAAGACTCTGATGCTGGGAGGGATTGGGGGCAGGAGGAGAAGGGGATGACAGAGGACGAGATGGCTGGATGGCATCACTGACTCGATCAATGCGAATTTGAGTGAACTGCGGGAGTTGTTGATGGACAGGGAGGCCTGGCTTGCTGCGATTCATGGGGTCGCAAAGAGTCGGACACTACTGAGCGACTGAACTGAACTGAACTTTTAGGTGCATACCATTTCTGTCCTTTACTGAGCCCATCTTTGTATGAAATGTTCCCTTGGCATCTCTAATTTTCTTGAGGAGACCTCTAGTCTTTCCCATTCTGTTCTTTTCCTCTATTTTTTGCATTAATTGCTGAAGAAGGCTTTCTTATCTCTTCTTGCTATTCTTTGGAACTCTGCATTCAGATGCTTATATCTTTCCTTTTCTCCTTTACTTCTCACTTCTCTTCTTTTCACAGCTATTTGTAAAGTCTCCCCGGACAGCCATTTTGCTTTTTTGCATTTCTTTTCCATGGGGATGGTCTTGATCTCTGTCTCCTATACAATGTCAGGAATCTCTGTCCATAGTTCATCAGGCACTCTATCTATCAGATCTAGGCCCTTAAATCTATTTCTCACTTCCACTGTATAATCATAAGGGATTTGATTTAGGTCATACCCGAATGGTCTAGCGGTTTTCCCTACTTTCTTCAATTTAAGTCTGAATTTGGTAATAAGGAGTTCATCATCTGAGCCACAGTCAGCTCCTGGTCTTGTTTTTGTTGACTGTATAGAGCTTCTCCTTCTTTGGCTGCAAAGAATATAATCAATCTGATTTCGGTGTTGACCATCTGGTGATTTTCATGTGTAGATTCTTCTCTTTTGTTGTTGGAAGCGGGTATTTGCTATGACCAGTGAATTTTCTCGGCAAAACTCTATTAGCCTTTGCCCTGCTTCATTCCGCAACCAAGGCCAAATTTGCCTGTTACTCCAGGTGTTTCTTGACTTCCTACTTTTGCATTCCAGTCCCCTATAATGAAAAGGACATATTTTTTGGGTGTTAGTTCTAAAAGGGTCGGTCAGACAGAAAGAAAACCACAATCACAGAAAACTAACCAATCTGATCACATGGACCAGAGCCTTGACTAACTCAATGAAAGTATGGGCCATGCCACGTAGGGCCACCCAAGACGGATGGGTCATGGTGAAGAGTTCTGACAAAATGTGGTCCACTGGAGAAGGGAATAGCAAATCACTTCAGTATTTTTGCCTGAGAACCCGATGAACAGCATGAAAAGCCAAAAAGATAGGACACTGAAAGATGAACTCCTCAGGTCAGTAGGTGCCCAATATACTACTGGAGATCAGTGGGGAAATAAAAACTCGAGAAAGAATGAAGAGATGGAGCCAAACAAAAAAACACGCAGTTGTGGATGTGACTGGTGATGGAAGTAAAGTCCAATGCTGTAAAGAGCAATATTGTGTAGGAACCTGGAATGTTAGGTCCATGAATCAAGGCAAATTGGAAGTGGTCAAACAGGAGATGGCAAGAGTAAACATGGACATTTAGGAATCAGCGAACTAAAATGGACTGGAATGGGTGAATTTAACTCAGATGACCATTATATCTACTACCATGGGCAAGAATCCCTTAGAAGAAATGGAGTAGCCATCATAGTCAACAAAAGAGTCCAAAAATGCAGTACTTGGATGCAATCTCAAAAATGACAGAATGATCTCTGTTCATTTCCAAGGCAAACCATTCAATATCACAGTAACCCAAGCCTATGCCCCAACCTGTAATGCTGAAGAAGCTGAAGCTGAATGGTTCTATGAACACATACAAGAACTTCTAGAACTAATACCTGAAAAAGATGTCCTTTTCATTATAGGAGACTGGAAGGCAAAGAAGTCAAGAGATACCTTGAGTAACAGGCAAATTTGGCCTTGGAATACAAAATGAAGCAGGGCAAAGGCTAACAGAGTTTTGCCAAGAGAATGCGTTGGTCATAGCAAACACCCTCTTCCAACAACACAAGAGAAGACTCTATACATAGACATCACAAGATGGCTAATACTGAAATCAGATTGATTCTGTTCTTTGCAGCCAAAGATGGAGATGCTCTGTACAATCAGCAAAAAACAGGACCAGGAGCTGACAGTAGCTCAGATCATGAGCTCCTTATTGCCAAATTCAGACTTAAATTGAAGAAAGTAGGGAAAACCACTAGACCATTCAGGTACGACCTAAAACAAATCCCTTTTGGTTATATAGTGGAAGTGACAAATAGATTCAAGGGATTAGATCTGATAGACAGAGTGCCTGAAGATCTATGGACAGAGGTTCCTGACTTTGTACAGGAGACAGTGATCAAGACCATCCCCACGACAAAGAAATGCAAAAAGGCAAAATGGATGTCTGAGGAGGCTTCACAAATAGCTGAGAAAAGAAGAGATGCAAAAGGCAAAGGAGAAAAGGAAAGATATACCCATTTGAATGCAGAGTTCCAAAGAATTGCAAGGAGAGATAAGAAAGCCTTCCTCAGTGATCAGTGCAAAGAAATAGAGGGAAACAAAAGAATGGGAAAGACTAGAGATCTCTTCAAGAAAATTAGAGATACCAAGGGAACATTTCATGCAAAGATGGACTCAAGAAAGGACAGAAATGGTATGGACCTAACAGAATCAGAAGATATTAAGAACAGTTGGCAAAAATGCACATAAGAACTATACAAAAAAAGGTCTTCATGACCCAGATAGCCAAAATGGTGTGATCACTCACTTGGAGCCAGACATCCTTGAATGCGAAGTCAAGTGGGCCTTAGGAAGCATCACTACCAACAAAGCTAGTGGTGGTGATGGGATTCCAGGTGAGCTACTGCAAAACCTAAAAGATGATGCTGTGAGAGCATCACAGTCAATATGCCAGCAAATTTGGAAACCTCAGCAGTGGCCAAAGGACTGAAAAAGGTCAGTTTTCATTCCCATCCCAAAGAAAGGCAATGCCAAAGAATGCTCATACTACCACACAATTGCACTCATCTCACATACTAGCGAAGTAATACTCAAAAATCCTCCAAGCCAGGCTTCAACAGTACATGAACCGTGAACTTCCAGATGTTTAAGCTGAGATTTAGAAAAGGCAGAGGAACCAGAGATCAAATTGCCAACATCAGTTGGATCATTGTAAAAGAAAGAGAGTTTCAGAGAAACATCTACTTCTGCTTTATTGACTACACCAAAGCCTTTGACTGTGTGGATCATAACAAACTCTGGAAAAGTCTTCAAGAGATGGGAATACCAGACCACCTCACCTGCCTCCTGAGAAATCTGTATGCAGGTATAGGAGCAACAGTTAGCACTGGACATGGAACAGACTTGTTCCAGATAGGGAAAGGAGTACAAAAAGGCTGTATGTTGTCAGCCTGCTTATTTAGCTTAAATGCAGAGTACATCATGAGAAATTCTGGGCTGGACGAAGCACAAGTGGGAATCAAGATTGCTAGGAGAAATATCAATAACCTCAGATATGCAGATGACACCACACTTAGGGCAGAAAGTAAAGAACAACTAAAGAGCCTCTTGAAAGTCAAAGAGGAGAGTGAATAAGTTGGCTTAAAGCTCAACATTCAGAAAACTTAGATCATGGCATCTGGTCCCATTAGTTAGTTAGTTAGTAGTTAGTTAGTTCAGTCGCTCAGTCGTGTCCGACTCTTTGCAGTCCCATTACTTCATGGCAAATAGATGGGGAAACAGGGGAAACAGTGAGAGACTTTATAGTTTGGGCTCCAAAATCACTGCAGATGGTGACTGCAATCATGAAATTAAAAGACACTTGCTCCTTGCAAGATAATTATTACCAAGCTAGATAGCTTATTAAAAGGCACAGACATTACTTTGCCAAAAAAGGTCCATCTAGTTAAAGCTATGGCTTTTCCAGTAGTCATGTATGATGTGAGAGCTGGACTATAAAGAAGGCTGAGTGCCAAAGAGTTTATGCTTTTGAACTGTGGTGCTGGAGAAGACTCTTGAGAGTCCTTGGACTGCAAGGAGGTCCAACCAGTCCATCCTAAAGGAAATCAGTCTTAAATATTCATTAGGACTGACGCTGAAGCTGAAACTCTAATACTTTGGCCACCTGATGCTAAGAACTGACTCAATGGAAAAGACCCTGATGCTGGGAAAGATTGAAGGTGGGAGGAGAAGGGACGACTGAGGATGAGATGGTTGGATGGCATCACTGACTTGATAGACACAATTTAAGGAAGCTCAGGGATTTGGTGATGGACAGGGAGGCCTGGCGTGCTCCCAGTCCATTGAGTCGCAAAGAGTCAGACAGAACTGAGCGACTGAACTCTACTGAGAACTAGTGGACTAGTGATATACTTGTTTACTTGTTTGTCTGGTAAAATTTGCATGCTAAGTTTTCTCCTGAGATAATCAGGGAACAAATGGGACTTAGATAAAGAAAAACACTTTTTAATATCAAAAACAATAAAAGCTGTGAAGAAAGATTAAATGTCAAATCAGACAAAGAACCATTTTTCCTCCTAGAGTAATTTTAATTTTCATATCTAAAACATTAATAGTATAAAGAATTATAAAGTATAGTAAACATGCTACAAAAAGTTTTCAAATACAATATCTCACTTACTCATGACCCTTTTCCAAAACAAATAATGTGAAGCTCAGGTTCTTTATGTAGTTTTCCCAACATTGTACAGGTAATAAGTATAAAAATGCACAGAACTTGTATCTCATCTTTTGAAATAAACCCAGAACTCCTTAGAAAATGCTTTGTTTTAAAAGGAAATTACCACTTCATATAAATATGGTTCAAAACTGAGCTTTCTTTATTGAGACATTTGTATAGACCAATAATACATGTTATCTTATTTTTATAATTCTTAATGTGGAAAGACATACAATAAACATACAAAGTTCTCCATAAAATATCATGGCAGAGATGAAGATATATTTTAAATGTGACAGCTGATTTTACCTTCCTTCTGGGCCATATCTAAATCTCATCCTTTTTAGAGATTAAAGGTGGTGATATCCATACATTTAGGAAAGAATATTACAAACATTATGTTTTGAGTTTTAACTCAAAAGGAAAAGGAGTACATATTAAAATATCCCATACTAATCACTTAAACCACTGCTATTCTTCTTGTATATATCTTAACTATGGTAGTAGGGTAAATTTAACCAAGTTTTTACATATGATAATAATACAATTCATCTGTGAAGTCACAGAATAGCTTTATTTATTACACATAAGACCATTCATGTTCAGGCACTCTTTCACGTGGTCATCATCATCTTCTGATATAATTAGAAATCCATAATCCCTGGATATATTTGTCCATGTGCATTCATGAAGTACAAGTGCTTTCTAAATCATAAATCATACTTTTATGAAATCCTGGGATAAAGCATCTATCTTTCAAATAGTGCTTAAAAATCTTAACCATTGAATGAAAGCCAACTAATAAATTCCTACACTTATACTTTCTTTCTTTTTCTCTTTCCATCAGTCCACAGATGATTGATTATCAAGAAGTTTCCCTTCTTTCTATAATAAAAATCTATGTATTTACATAGTATGATTTTAAATAATTTAAATAAATTAAGTATATGCAGATTACACTTCAAATCTAAAACAAGACTATAAACAAGAGAGTCTGGGAGAATGGTACAGGAAGGAAAGTTGGAAAAAAATGAACAGAATGACTTCTGACACATTCACTAAAAGAGCATGCAGAGCAAGAGAAGTATCTACTGATGTTAGAAACAAGAGATACTTTCACAATGATAAAGATGAACAGATACTACCTGCTATGAGAATAATGAAAGATTTAACTATAGCGATTTCAATTATATGGGATTTATAATAACTTTGTAAATAATACTAAAAATGTATTTAACAAGTGGGACTTTGAAGGTGGGAAACCAGATAACAAAAAGCTGAGAGGAAGCTTAAGAAAAGTTATCACACTCAGGTTGAAAAGAATATCTATCAAATCAGTTTGTGATTTCAACTTTTCCTTTATAAATCCTCATTTCATTTGGTACAATGAATAAAACGTAGTTTTACAGCAGATGTACTTATCTACATTTTGCTAGATCATACTAAAATACTGGCATTTTATTCCCACATGACACTTAGATTTCATGGTACATTCAATTCAGCAAATTCACTCAACAAGGTGTTTGGGATATGAATTGTGTGCAAGACTCTTTGCTAAACACTGAAAGAGATATAAATTTACAAAATCCCTGTGTTTTTTTTTTTAAACACATTTTTTAATAATGAAAATGAAACAGACGCCTAAGTATTGTCGGTACAAAACAGGGCAAAAAAAACTTGAGTTCTTGCCAGAAGACTGTTTGGGGGAATCTGAAGGAGATCAGCCCTGGGATTTCTTTGGAAGGAATGATGCTAAAGCTGAAACTCCAGTACCTTGGCCACTTCATGTGAAGAGTTGACTCATTCGAAAAGATTGATGCTGGGAGGCATTGGGGGCAGGAGGAGAAGGGGATGACAGAGGATGAGATGGCTGGATGGCATCACTGACTCGATGGACGTGAGTGTGAGTGAACTCCCGGAGATGGTGATGGACAGGGAGGCCTGGCGTGCTGCGATTCATGGGGTCGCAAAGAGTCGGACATGACTGAGCGACTGAACTGAACTGAACTGAAACGAAACTAAGAAAATATGAATATTTAAGAATGAGAAAAATTTTTTAAAGATTTGGGACATGATCCATGCTGGGATACTGCAGAAGATTTAATTCAAATCTCTGTTCAAGCATTGTATCTGCTATATAACTAGACAGAAACATCAGACTTTAACTAAGGGTACTGTACAGGGATAAGAGCAAAGTCAAGATGGAAAAAGAAAATACTTCTACTTCAATTCATAAGAATGGAAAACAGCATCTCTCACCATATACCAATTAATATTTTACTATTGATGAAATCATACCAGTGAGTAATCAAAGGTAGAGTGTGTAGGAGTGAAAGGTATTTTGGCACGAGGGTCTTAGAAGATGCTTTTGTTGGTTTCAGTCAGATTATTGATACCTCTTTTCCAAAGAGAACTAATAGATGAAATTTTTTTCATTATTTTACAGAGATATACTTCACACAGCTCTTTAACATGGCAGTTCCTCATAAATATGTCCATAAATCATCTTTTTAAATGGTTAACTTTTCTTTCTAAGTCTACCACAATATACTTATAATTTCTTGAGATCATCTTTAAAGCATCATGGTATCTCCCAACTAGTCAAAATATAGAAAGGCAGATGCATATTTCCTGTTGTGATTAATGCCCTTAAGCCCTTGAGCAAATGTCTTCCCTTTTTGTTAGACTTATGTATTCAGCCTGAATTAAGTTTATCTTGAAGTCTGAATGTATCTTCAGTCAGTCAGTTCAGTCACTCAGTTGTGTCCAGCTCTTTGAGAAATCATGGACTGCAGCACTTCAGGCCTCCCTGTCCTTCAAAGACACCCAGAGCTTACTCAAAATGAGTAACCAACCATCTAATCCTCTATCAGCCCCTTCTCCTCCCACCTTCAATCTTTCCCAGCATCAGGGTCTTTTCCATTGAGTCAGTTCTTAGCATCAGGTGGCCAAAGTATTGGAGTTTCAGCTTCAGCGTCAGTCCTTCTAATGAATATTTAAGACTGATTTCCTTTAGGATGGACTGATTGGATCTCCTTGCAGTCCAAGGACTCTCAAGAGTCTTCTCCAGCACCACAGTTAGCAAAAGCATAAACTCTTTGGCACTCAGCCTTCTTTATAGTCCAGCTCTCACATCATACATACTGGAAAAGCCATAGCTTTAACTAGATGGACCTTTGTTGGCAAAGTAATGTCTGTGCCTTTTAGTAAGCTATCTAGCTTGGTAATAATTATCTTGCAAGGAGCAAGTGTCTTTTAATTTCATGATTGCAGTCACCATCTGCAGTGATTTTGGAGCCCAAACTATAAAGTCTCTCACTGTTTCCCCTGTTTCTCCATCTATTTGCCATGAAGTAATGGGACTGCAAAGAGTCGGACACGACTGAGCGACTGAACTAACTAACTGACTAGCTAATGGGACCAGATGCCAAGATCTAAGTTTTCTGAATGTTGAGCTTTAAGCCAACTTATTCACTCTCCTCTTTGACTTTCAAGAGGCTCTTTAGTTGTTCTTCACTTTCTGCCCTAAGTGTGGTGTCATCTGCATATCTGAGGTTATTGATATTTCTCCTAGCAATCTTGATTCCCACTTGTGCTTCATCCAGCCCAGAATTTCTCATGATGTACTCTGCATTTAAGCTAAATAAGCAGGCTGACAATATACAGCCTTTATGTACTCCTTTCCCTATCTGGAACAAGTCTATTCCATGTCCAGTGCTAACTGTTGCTCCTATACCTGCATACAGATTTCTCAGGAGGCAGGTGAGGTGGTCTGGTATTCCCATCTCTTGAAGACTTTTCCAGAGTTTGTTATGATCCACACAGTCAGAGGCTTTGGTGTAGTCAATAAAGCAGAAGTAGATGTTTCTCTGGAACTCTCTTTCTTTTTCAATGATCCAACTGATGTTGGCAATTTGATCTCTGGTTCCTCTGCCTTTTCTAAATCTCAGCTTAAACATCTGGAAGTTCATGGTTCATGTACTGTTGTAGCCTGGCTTGGAGTATTTTTGAGTATTACTTCGCTAGTATGTGAGATGAGTGCAATTGTGTGGTAGTATGAGCATTCTTTGGCACTGCCTTTCTTTGGGATGGGAATGAAAACTGACCTTTTTCAGTCCTTTGGCCACTGCTGAGGTTTCCAAATTTGCTGACATATTGAATGTGACACTCTCACAGCATCATCTTTTAGGTTTTGAAGTAGCTCGCCTGGAATCCCATCACCACCACTAGCTTTGTTGGTAGTGATGCTTCCTAAGGCCCACTTGGCTTCGCATTCAAGGATGTCTGGCTCCAAGTGAGTGATCACACCATTGCGGCTATCTGGGTCATGAAGACCTTTTTTGTATAGTTCTTATGTGCATTTTTGCCAACTGTTCTTAATATCTTCTGATTCTGTTAGGTCCATACCATTTCTGTCCTTTCTTGAGCCCATCTTTGCATGAAATATTCCCTTGGTATCTCTAATTTTCTTGAAGAGATCTCTAGTCTTTCCCATTCTTTTGTTTCCCTCTATTTCTTTGCACTGATCACTGAGGAAGGCTTTCTTATCTCTCCTTGCAATTCTTTGGAACTCTGCATTCAAATGAGTGTATCTTTCCTTTTCTCCTTTGCCTTTTGCATCTCTTCTTTTCTCAGCTATTTGTGAAGCCTCCTCAGACATCCATTTTGCCTTTTTGCATTTCTTTGTCGTGGGGATGGTCTTGATCACTGTCTCCTGTACAAAGTCAGGAACCTCTGTCCATAGATCTTCAGGCACTCTGTCTATCAGATCTAATCCCTTGAATCTATTTGTCACTTCCACTATATAACCAAAAGGGATTTGTTTTAGGTCGTACCTGAATGGTCTAGTGGTTCTCCCTACTTTCTTCAATTTAAGTCTGAATTTGGCAATAAGGAGCTCATGATCTGAGCTACTGTCAGCTCCTGGTCTTGTTTTTTGCTGATTGTACAGAGCATCTCCATCTTTGGCTGCAAAGAACAGAATCAATCTGATTTCAGTATTAGCCATCTTGTGATGTCTATGTATAGAGTCTTCTCTTGTGTTGTTGGAAGAGGGTGTTTGCTATGACCAACGCATTCTCTTGGCAAAACTCTGTTAGCCTTTGCCCTGCTTCATTTTGTATTCCAAGGCCAAATTTGCCTGTTACTCAAGGTATCTCTTGACTTCTTTGCCTTCCAGTCCCCTATAATGAAAAGGACATCTTTTTCAGGTATTAGTTCTAGAAGTTCTTGTATGTGTTCATAGAACCATTCAGCTTCAGCTTCTTCAGCATTACAGGTTGGGGCATAGGCTTGGGTTACTGTGATATTGAATGGTTTGCCTTGGAAATGAACAGAGATCATTCTGTCATTTTTGAGATTGCATCCAAGTACTGCATTTCGGACTCTTTTGTTGACTATGATGGCTACTCCATTTCTTCTAAGGGATTCTTGCTCACGGTAGTAGATATAATGGTCATCTGAGTTAAATTCACCCATTCCAGTCCATTTTAGTTCGCTGATTCCTAAATGTCCATGTTCACTCTTGCCATCTCCTGTTTGACCACTTCCAATTTGCCTTGATTCATGGACCTAACATTCCAGGTTCCTACACAATATTGCTCTTTACAGCATTGGACTTTACTTCCATCACCAGTCACATCGACAACTGGGTGTTGTTTTTGTTTGGCTCCATCTCTTCATTCTTTCTCAAGTTTTTATTTCCCCACTGATCTCCAGTAGTATATTGGGCACCTACTGACCTGAGGAGTTCATCATTCAGTGTCCTATCCTTTTGCCTTTTCATGCTGTTCATTGGGTTCTCAGGCAAAAATACTGAAGTGATTTGCTATTCCTTTCTCCAGTGGACCACATTTTGTCAGAACTCTTCACCATGACCCATCCGTCTTGGGTGGCCCTACATGGCATGGCCCATACTTTCACTGAGTTAGTCAAGGCTGTGGTCCATGTGATCAGATTGGTTAGTTTTCTGGGATTGTGGTTTTCTTTCTGTCTGCCCTCTGATGGAGAAAGATAGGAGGGAGAGACTGACTGAGGGGAAAACTGGGCCTTGTTCTGATAGGGGGGTCATGCTCAGTAAATCTTTAATCTAGTTTTCTCTTGATGGGTGGAGCTTGTTCCCTCCCTTTTCTTTGACCAAGGACTTCCCTGGTGGCTCAGATGGTAAAGTGTCTGTCTACAATGCAGGAGACCTGTGTTCGATCCCTGGGTTGGGAAGATTCCCTGGAGAAGGAAATGGCAACCCACTCCAGTACTCTTGCCTGGAAAATCCCATGGACAGAGGAGCTTGGTGCAGGCCACTGTCCATGGGTTCGCAAAGAGTCGGGCACGACTGAGCGACTTCACTTCACTTCAAGCCATAGTGGAGGTCATGGAGGTAATGTGGACCTCCTTCAAAAGGTACCATGCAAGCAATGGTACACTCAGTGCCCCCAACCCTGAAGCAAGTCATCATCGACCCACACCTCCACCACAGAGGAGCATGTTTGGACATGCTCCTCTGGACACTCATGGGCATGTTTGGGTCAGTCACTTGTGGGGTCAATACTCCTTTCTTCTGTGTCCTGGTGCACAGCAGCTTTTGTTTTTGCCCTCCCACAGTCTGTTTCCCAGTCCTGTGTAAGTTCTGGTGACTCTATGGTTGGTTAATGATGACCTCCTCCAAGAGGGCTTAAGCTATACCCAGGTGTACTGCACCTAGAGCCCCTGTGCCTGCAGCAGTCCACTGCTGACCCATACCTCCTCAGGACACACCAAAACACAGCTCTGTCTCAGTCTCTGTGGGGTCTCTAAGTCCTGGTGTGCACAAGGTAAGTTTGAGCCCTCTAGCCACCACTTGTTCTTAGGATGGAGATTATTCCTAGTGGATAGCATCCAATTCAAAGCCTCACAATGTTGAGAGAATGTAACCCACCTGGTGACTTTAGTTATGAAGAAATGCTGCAAAATCAATAAAAAAGCAGGCTTTTTCTAACCCAACATCTTTTCTGTCAACAAAAGTATACAACTATATGATGGAAAATATGACATTTAGGGAGATTTCAGTAGAACTAAAGACTGTATTCCATTTGATATATTCAAAGACAGTTTGTAGGTGACATGTTTAAACTTGCCTCTAAAGAGTATTAATTTGCTATGTCTGAAAGTGAACAGCTGGGACCAATGACTGAACTCAAGTCCACAGTTGGATAAACAGCAGCCTTTCACCCCAGCAAGGGTATTTCTGGTGAGAGCTGCCACCATTTCCTGCCAGTGCTGTTGTAACCACCCAGGAATATCTTTCAATTTATCTTCCCTAATTCTATCCTCCACATTCCCAACTGTCTTTAATTTTTATCAATTATGAGACTAAGGGATGTTTAGAGTATAATATTTTGGAAATGTTTCTACTTCCCTCAGTATTGACACAGTGTTGGAGAAGCCCCAGGAAATGTCTTGAGTACATTGCTTGGGAAGACTAGTCAAATTTTTATTTCAGTGATGGTGGGAAGAAGCACAGACTAGGAATTTAGGTGAGTATGAAGGAAGAGTTGACAGTGATTCCCTTACTTTTCTATATCTTAAAAGATAACATGCCTAAATAGATGCTCACTTCTTCATTGGGTTGTTTCTGTGATTTTTTTTTTCTGTATTTTGAATTAAATGTGTTTTTCTTATTCATTTTTTACATGGAAATGCTTTATTTTATTGAGTAATTCACATACCATGAAAATCACAATTTTAACTATTTTAAAGTGTACAGTTCAGTAATTTTTATTATTTGTACAGTCATTGCCACCACTTAATTCCAGAACATGTTCATCACCCTAAAAAGAAATCCTGTATCCATTAAGCAGTCACTCTGCATCTGCACCTCACCCTAGCTGCTGGCAATCACTAATCTACTTTTGCGCTTCTGTTTATTTGAACCAGTGCAATTGTTGGGACTTATGGTAACTCTGTATTTGACTTTTTTGAGGAAAGGCCTGAATGTTTACCACAGTGAATGTACTACTTTAGATTCTCACCAGCAACATAATTTATATTCTGACCAATACTTGCAATACCCTGGGTTTTTAAAAATTGTTTGTTTAAAATATAGTTATCTTTTGGGTATGAAATAATATTTTGTTCTGGTCTTCATTTGCATTTCTTTAATGACCAGTGATGTTCAGGATCTTTTCAATGTGCTTATTGGCCATTTATATGTATTCTTTGATAAAATGTCTATTCAAGTCCCTTGTCCATTAACTGTCACTTTGTTGTTGTATTGAACAAGTTTTTTTATATAGTCTGGATACTAGAGCTTTCTCAAATAAATGATTTGCAGAGACTTTCTCTCATTCTATGGATTGTCTTTTCACTTTCTTAATAGTGTTCCTTGAAGCACACGATTTTTAAATTTTGACACAGTTCACTATATCTAACTTTTGTTCCTTGTGGTTTTAGTGTTATATTTAAGAAGCAATTAACTAATCCACAGGCACAAAGACTTGTACTGATGTTTCCTTATAAGGGTTTTATAGTGCTTACATTTGGTTCTTTGTTCAATTTTGAGTTATTTATATATGGTATAAGATTAGGGTCAAGTTCATTCTTTTGCATATGGATATTTATTCATTCTAGCAGCATTTGTTAAAAAGACTGTTCTTTCCTTGGTAAATGGTCTTGGTAACCTTGTTGAAAATCATCTGATCACTGATGTATTGGTTTATTTCTGGATTCTTGATTGTATTCCATTGATTATCATGTTTGTCTTTATTCTAGTACCATGATATTTTGATTACAATAGCTATGTATTAAGTTTTGAAATAGGAAACTGTGAATCCTGCAACTTTATATTTTATTTTTCAAGATTCTTTGCCTATCATGTGCCATTGCAATTGTACATCCATTTTAGGATCAACTTATTCTTTTCTGGAAAAAATTCCATTAATTTTGTTAGAGAGTACATTGATTATGAAGATAAATTAGGGAGTATTGCCATATTAACCATATTAAGTCTTCTAATCAGTGAACATAGTATTTCCATATTTAGGTCTTCCTCAGTTTCTATCTAACAATATTTTATAGTTTTCTACATATCTTACACATGATTGGCTAAATTTACTCCTAAATATTTTGATAGTTTGATACTATTTTAAAGGAATTGTTTTCTTAAGTTTATTTTCAGAATATTAATTACTTGTATATAGATATACAATTATTTATGTATTTACCTTTATTTTGCAGCTTTGCTGAACTAGGGTGTTAGTTCTAAAAGTTTTAAAAGTAGATTCTTTAGGTTTTTTATACAAAGATTATGCCATCTGCACAATTCCTAGTAGATCTTTTATTTATAACCATCTTCATAATACCTAGTTTTATTTCTTTCTCTCGAAACTTTTTATCTCTTTATCTTGCTTAACTGCCCTGGCATGAACTTCTAATACAGTGTTGAAGAGATGAGAGTGGACATCTTTGTCTTGGTCCTGATCTTAAAGGAAAGCTTTTAGGTTTTCACTGTTAACTATGATATTGGATATAGGTTTATTTCACATATGCTCTTTATCAATTGAGAAAGTTCTCTTTTTTCCTAGTTCTTTCAATGTTTTTATCATGGAAGTATTGTATTTTGTCAAACAATTTCTCTATCGAGATGATCATACGGGTTTTTTCCTCTTCATTCTATTAAAAGGTATATTATGTTGATTGCTATTGTATTTGACCTATTCTTGCATTGCTGAGGTAAATCTCACTTGGTCATGGTGTTGAATTCTTTTAGTAAACTGAGGTATTTGATTTGCTGATGTTATGCTGATGATGTTCATGTGTATATTCATGAAAATTGGTGGCCTGTAGTTTTCTTTCCTTATGCGGTCTCTGTCCTCTTTGGTAATAATGACCCCATAGACTACGTTAGGAGGTATTCCCTCCTCTTGTATATTTTGGAAGAGTTTGGGGAGAATTACCATTAATTATTCTTTAAATGTTTAGTAGAATTCACCAGCGAAGACATTTTGTTCTGAGCTTTTATCAGAAGTTATTTGATTAATAATTCATTTCTTTACTTTTTGTCGGTCCATTTAGATTTTCTCTTTTCTTTTTCTTGAGTCATGTTAGTTGGGATTTTGAAAAATTTATTCAATTCTTGTAGGTTATCTAGTTTGTTGATCATATAATACTAGCTCCTTATAATCCTTTAATTTCTGTAAGGACAAATATCCTTACTTTAATTCTTGTTACTTTAGTCTTTTCTCATTTTTATCTCAGTGAGTCCAGCTAAAGGTTTGTCAATTTTGTTGATCTTTTCAAAGAACTGATTTTGATTTTGTTTACTCTCTCTATTGCTTCTTTGATTCTCTATTCATCCCTGCTCTACAGTTTACTATTTCCTTCCTTCTCCTTAGTTTGGATTAAATTTATTGTTCTTTTTCTAGTTTTCTTAAGGTGGAAAGCTAAGTATCGACTGGAGATTTTTGTTCTTTTTTAACATAGATATTGAGAGCTATAAGCTCTTTGACCACTATTTAATCTACATTTCATAAATTTGGGTTTATTTTGTTGCTATTCACTCAAAATATTTCTAGTTTTTCTTGCAATCTGTTTATCCCACTGGGTATTCAAGAGGTTGTCCCATTGTATTGTTTAATATGCTATGTTGTTTAATATGCTATGTATGTATATCTACCCCCCTCTTTTTTTGCTGTTGATTTCTAATTTTATTCTATCATAGTTGGAGAACATACTTGCATGATTACAGTATTTTTAAATTCATGGGATTCACTTTGTGGCCCAATGTGATCTATTCTTAATAATATTTTAATGGGAATACCAGACCACCTTACCTGCTTACTGAGAAATCTGTATTCAGGTCAAGAAGCAACAGTTAGAACTGGACATGGAAAAATGGACTAGTTCCAAATTGGAAAAGGAGTACAACAAAGTTATATATTGTCACCTGCTTATTTAGTTTATATGTAGAATACATCATGCAAAATGCCAGGCTGGATGAAGCGCAAGCTGAAATCAAGATTGCCAGGAGAAATATCAATAACCTCAGATATGCAGATGACAAAACCCTTATGGCAGAAAGTGAAGAGGAACTAAAGAAGATGAAAGTGAAAGAGGAGAGTGAAAAAGCTGGCTTAAAACTTAACACTCAAAAAACAAAGACCACAGTATCTGGTCCCATCACTTCACTGCAAATAGAAGGGGAAACAATGGAAACAGTGACAGACATTATTTTGGGGGGCTCCAAAATCATTGTAGGTGATGACTGCAGCCATGAAATTAAAAGATGCTTGCTCCTGGGAAGAAAGCATATGACAAACATAGACAGCATATTAAAAAGCAGAGATATTACTTTGCCAACAGAGGTCTGTATAGTCAAAGCTATGGTTTTTCCAGTAGTCATGTATGGGTGTGAGAGTTGGACCAGAAAGAAAGCTGAGCACCAAAGAATTGATGCTTTTCAACTTTGGTGTTGAAGACTCTTGAGAGTCCTTTGGATTGCAAGGAAATCAAACCAGTCAACCCTAAAGGAAATGAGTCCTGAATATTCATTGGAAGGACTGATGCTAAAGCTGAAGCTCCAATACTTTGGCTACCTGATGCAAAGAACTGATTCATTAGGAAAGACCCTGATTCTGGGAGGGCTTCCCTGGTGACTCAGCTGGTAAAGAATCCACCTGCAATGTGGGAGACCTGGGTTTGATACCTCAATTGGGAAGATCCCTTGGAGAAGGAAACAACTACCCATTCCAGTTTTCTGGCCTAGAGAATTCCATGGGCTATTCCATGGGGTCATAATGAGTTGGACACAACTGTGATTTTCACTGATTCTGGGAAAGATTGAAGGCATGAGGAGAAGGGGATGACAGAAAATTAGATGGTTGGATGACATCACTGATTCAATAGACATGAGTTTGAGAAAGCTCCAGGAGTTGGTGATAGACAGGGAAACCTGGCATGCTGCCGTCCATGGGGTTGCAAATAGTAGGACATGACTGAGCAACTGAACTGAGTGCACTTAAGAAGAATATGTACCTTGCTGTTGTGAGAAATGTTTTAGCTATATTAGGTACAGGTGATACAAGTATAGGTGATATAATGCTGTTGAAGTCTTATATTTCTTTGCTAATCTTTGTCTAGTTTGTTCATTATTGAAACAGGGTTATTGAAATGTCTGACTGTAATTTTTGAACTGGCAATTTCTCCCTTCAGTTTGAACAGTTTTTGCTTTATATATTTTTGAGTCTGTTGTCATGTTCATGTGTGTGTCTTCTTGATGAATTAACCCTCTTATATAATTTTTGTCTGTCAAACCAATGTTTGTCTTCAAGCCTGTTTTGTCTGATATTGGTATAGACACTTCAACTCTTTCTGTTATTGTTTGCATGGAATATTTTTTCAGCCCCTTTTCTTTCAAATAATGTATCCTTTGTATTAAATGTGAATCTCTTATAGACATTTTAGTTAGATCATGTGTTTTTTAAAAAATCGATTCTGACCAGTTAATTGGAAATTTTAATATATTTCTTGTTATTTACTGACAGTCACATTATTGTTAATGTGACTATTGATAAGGAAGAACTTATGTCTGCTGTTTTACCATTTGTTTTCTTCGTATCTCATATCTTTTTTGTTCCTCAGTTCTTCCGTTCTTTCCTTCTTTGGTTAGTTATTTGTATTATTTTAATTCACTTTAATTTCTTTTGTTATATATTGTTATTTTTTAGGATTGTGCTGATCACAATGAGGATGTTAATTTATAACTATCACCTCAGGTTAATATCAACTTAATTATACTAGTATATATGAACTTTGTCCTAATATGGCCCTAAAGTGAAGTGAGGTCATTCAGTCGTGTCTGACTCTTTGTGACCCCATGGACTGTAGCCTACCAGGCTCTGAGGAGTCTCTCAGTCCATGGAATTTTCCAGGCAAGAATACGGGAGTGGGTTGCCAAGTTGTTATAGTCACAAATTACATTACTGAACTCATTAATATAGATTTAATATTGTTTTATGCAGTTTTTAAAAATCACATGGAAAAAAGGAGTTATAAACAAAAATACATAATGATTTTATATATATTTCTGTAATTATTTTACCAATATTCTTTATTTCATTTTGAATATTTGACTTACCGCCTATGTCCTTTCAAGTCTAAAGGATTCCCTTTAGCATTTCTCATAGGACAAGTCTACTAGCAAGAAATTCTCAACTTTTGTTTATGTGAAAATGTATCAATTTGTTATTCATTTTTAAAGATATTTTCACTGGATATAGAATTTTTAGTTGACAGATTATTTCGTTTTTTCTCATTATTAATATTCGAATATGCCATCCTACTGGCTTGTGTCCTTAATGGTTTCTGATGAGAAAGCAGTTGCTGGTCTTTTTGCTGCTCCCTTGTACTTAACAGTATGTTTCTCTCTTGCTGCTTCCAGGTTCTCTCTTCGTCTTCATCTTTTGACATTAATAATGATATGTCTTGGTGTGAATCTCCTTGAGTATATCCTGCTTGGATGTTTTGAAGGTTCTAGAATGTATAGGTTAAAGGTTTTCATCCAATTTGAGAAGCACATGGCCATTATGCCTTCAAATATTCTCTCTCTCCCCAACCTTTTAATTCCACCACATTTTTTTGTCTCTTTGCTCCTCTGACCATATAATCTCAAAGACCTATCTTCAAGTTCACTGATTCTTCCTTCTACTGTCTCAGTTCTACTGTAAAGCAACTTTAGTGAAATTTTTATTTTAGACAATGTAGATATCAACTACATAGTTTCTATTTTTTATTTTAAAATTTCTGTCTTTTTATTGATAGTCTTATCTAATAAGACACATTTTCATGGTTTACTCTTATTCTTTGTCCATAGTATCCTTTAACTCTTGATTATATTTATTACAGTTGCTTTAAAGTGTTTTTCTAGAATCCAGTGTCTGGGCTTTCTCAGAGACAGTTTCTGTTAACTACATTTGTTCCTATGCACACAGCAAAGTTTCTAGCACATTCTCTTCTTAATACTGACTTAAACAATGATAACTATATAGAACTTGCACTGCTTTTGAACTGTGGTTTTGGAGAAGACTCTTGAGAGTCCCTTGGACTGCAAGGAGATCCAACCAGTCCATTCGGAAGGAGATCAACCCTGGGATTTCTTAGGAAGGAATGATGCTAAAGCTGAAACTCCAGTACTTTGGCCACCTCATGCGAAGAGTTGACTCATTGGAAAAGACTCTGATGCTGGGAGGGATTGGGGGCAGGAGGAGAAGGGGACAACAGAGGATGAGATGGCTGGATGGCGTCACTGACTCAATGGACTTGAGTCTGAGTGAACTCCGGGAGATGGTGATGGACAGGGAGGCCTGGCATGCTGCGATTCATGATGTCTGAACTGAACTGAACTGAGGAGGTATTCACCTTGTAAAATGGCATGAGAATGAGGGAGGCTTTTTCTCTTATCCGATGTTCCCCCAACCAAACATACAGATATTTTTACTTTGTGCAATTTCAGTACTGAAATGGATGTAGGAAGATTAATGGTAGGTGATAGAGTCTTCTGTTTGTCGGTAAAACTAAATGAATGTGTACCTGGTTTTGTTATTTGGCGTGGAGCACACAGTTAGGAGAGGTGAAATGACTTCTTACCCTATTTATTTTCTGTTTCATGAAACATTGCTTGTAAAGCTCTAAGTGTATTTTTCTTAATACAGCACCTAGAGCTGAGAAGCAGTTGCAAATTCCAGAGTTAAGTAATTGGATTTCTTTGAATCTTCATTTTTGGAAGGTGTGAATTTTCATCTTGTTCTGTTTCTTCATAGGTATTTTAGTGATAAATTGAAGAGGCTTCAGCAGTAGTTCCCAGCCAGATGCACTTTAAGCTGGAAGGAGAGAGTGCGTTCTTTGTGTTCACACCTGTCCTGCAGCCAAAGTGTGCTATCATATTCCTTTAGATTTTACTTAGAAAAAAATTTTTTTTTTTTTCTCCCAGCAGGACCAATCCTCACTCAAACTCTTTAAAGTTGATGGACTGTAAAGTGATCAGATTTACTTGACACTGAAAACACAAAGCCTTTGGGTTTCATTATTTGTGCTGAATTTAATGAGCCATATGAGAAAAATAAAATTAGTACCTCATCATCATGGGATGTTTAACATAAAAACAATTAGCAGCACAGGAAGATGTTCAAGCTAAGCTAATCTGAGATCCTAGCAAACTTAAGGGTTAGTTTTGTTGTTCATTGTGCTTCTCAGGGGTTGTGGACCAAAATTTGTATATGGTTAGGTCCTGGCTTTAGATCAAAACTTAGAGCATGGGCAATTAGAGAGACAAATGCTCTGTATATGTCCTCTTATGTTGACCACATCAAATGCATTTTCCTCTTCAGTTCTGATTCTCTTTATAAACTTTTAAAAGAGCAAGGTTTGCAATTAAGTAAATGAGTCACCAAGTGAAAAATACTTCATCAGCATAGCACATCTGTAGCACAAATGTGGTAAATGAGCAAAAGTCACAAAGACTGCTGACAGGGACCAGTTATTTCACTTCCATCAGAAAGGATATTAGCTTTCTTATAACAGAGTTAAGAAGAGGAAGCTTTAAACACACACACATGCATGTACATGTATGAGTTGCCATTGGTTTCATTTATCTCTGCTCTGAATTCATGTTACCTAAAACAGAAGCTTGAAGTCTAATCATTTAGTCAGATTAAATTTCTATCTAGGGGTCATCTGAGAGCACACCTATGGGCAACTTTATTCTAAAACTGAATATTTATTAGAAGTACTGTAATAAGAAATATGTTCGTGGCAGTGGTTAAACTAGAAATAGAGAAATAGATTGACTTGAAATGACCTTATTTTACTTAAGCTTGTGATGTTGCTTTATTTTACAAAAATATATTCCTTTATTTGGCTTGATAGCCTTCATTTATATGGCTCATCCTACTTGGTTGCCCCCTGTACTTCTATACCAAAATTGAATTACCTCCCCTGACTTTACTCTCTATATCAGTTATGTCCAAAAGAACTTTCTGTTGTTATAGAAATGTTCTATATCTGCACTGTTTAATAAGGTAGACAATAACTGCACACGCCTATTGAGCACTTGAAATGTGGTTAGTGCAACTAAAGAATAGAAATTTTAATTTTATTTTAGTTTAATTAATTGAATTAAACATTTAAATAGCCTCATGTGGCTGGTAGCTATTTTATTGGACAACATAGCTCTAGTTCCTTACTATTTAAAATTTTGTCCCTATACCAGTAGTGTTTCCTAGGAACTTTTAGCTATTCAGAATCTTGGACTCCAGCCTAGACATAGTGAATCTGAATCTGCAATTTAACAATACTCCGTGTAATTTGCAAATTGAGAAATACTGCTTTAGGCAATTAACTCATCCTTCAGAATTCAAGTCAAAAGTCATTCCTTTAGGTAGCCAAGACCAATTTGTAAGGAGTAGACACAGTGATGAGGATCCACAGTACTTTTAGGGTCCTTTGAAAATGTTTAAATTTATTTTAAAATCAGAAGAAAATTGTGAACATTCAGGTCAAAGGAATGAAATTATATTAACATATTCATATTTATACAAATACAGTCATAAGCTGTCATACATATATTATATATATATTCTAATATGTAAAAGAAATATGTTGGTTGCAGCAAAAGGTAGAAAGAATCAGTTAGATATGTGTGTATAATTGTATCATAAATCAATATTTTATTGATTTGGTTTCAGTGTCCCCATTAGAATGTAAGCTCCATGAAAGCAGGGTGGACTGAATAAATACCTGTGGACTGGAGGAATAAGAACTGAGAATATTGAACAAGGTCCATTGTTTAGATGTAGGATCACAGTCTGAACAGGTGCTTGTTATTGGTATTGTACAATATTCTCTTTGTTCTTCTTTTTAAACACATCTTTCTTATCAAATACCAACAAAACTCTCCCTCTATGGTCTCAGCTCATTGACTTACATTCTAACCTTGCTTTCCTTCCTCCAGCCCTTTAGCATTTTTGCTTAGGTCCTTTGCCTTGCTCTTTCAACCTCACAGGTCCCTGCCACTTGCCCTTCTTTGGTGTAGCATTACAAAATCTTTGAGTAAAAAAATATTTTACTCTTTAAAAGTAAAATAGGTACTTTTGCCCTGGAGAAGGAAATGGCAACCCACTCCAGTATTCTTTCCTGGAGAATCCTGTGGGTGGAGAAACCTGGTGGGCTGCTGTCCATAGGGTCGCACGGAGTCGGATACAACTGAAGCGACTTAGCAGCAGCAGGTACTTTTGGGGTGGTGGTGGTAGAAAAAGGTGGTTGGAGGAGGAGGTGAAAAGGGAGAAAACTGAGTTGGCAACTGCAGGGTTTACTTTGGTGGGCAGGGTGAAGGAAGGTATTTTTGTGAACATTATAACACTCTCATGTTTATACTTATTATTTCATCAAAGAAGAGTTGTGTTTTCAAGATGTCTACAACTTACTAACAGCAGCTAAAAGTTATGTGAATAAAAAAATAACAATACTTAAAAAACTGATAATTTTCTATTAGTCTGCTTAGCTGTATGTTTTAGTTATCTGTTGCTGTATAGCAAATTACCCCAAAATCTAACAGCTGAAAAGAACAAAAATTTATTATCTCATAGTTTTTGTGAAGCAGAGATCTAGCTGTGTCTTACGTTGCTATTGGCAGGAGTCAGTTCCTCACAGGTTACTGGACTGAGTTCCTTGACTCCTGGGTGTTTCCAAGAGCAGCTCATGCCAGCTGGCTCCCTTTGGAGCATGTGAGTCATAGAGTCAGGTAGAATGTGCAAGATAAAAGTCACATCTTTTTGAATCTAGTCTCATGAATGACACCTCTTACTCTCATCTTATTCTATTTGTTAGAAACAAGCCACAAGATGTAGCCCTAAATTTAGGGTAGGGGATTATACTAGAGATGAGGATCATAATGAGAGCCATCTTAGAGGATACTAACCAAACTGTAGTTGCCACTCAGTAAGTACATTTGGAACAAATAAGTATATTGAGAGAGGCACAGATAGAGGGTAGGTATATTGAGTGAAGGAAAGTCTCTTGAGAGAAGATACTTTAGTTGGACTTAATTGGTGAGTAAGATTAGATTATGTAGAAGTGAATAAAGTGTGTTTATAGTAAAGAATTAGCACCAGTGAGAACCTGTAGGAAAGAATGCAAGAGACAGGAAGACTGTTAGATTGCCTATTTCTTTAAAGGTGTTTTATGTACACCATAAAGACTTCTATTATATGTTAAAGTAATGAAGTTTTGTTCTTGGTCAGTGGTATCTGGTCATCTTGGGTAGCTATTAAAAATAAATAAGAGATACTAAATAAAAGATATTTATTTCTCACTGTTACAGAAGCTGGTAAGTCTGAGGTCAGGGTGCCAGCGTGGGTCAGGTTCTGATGACGATCCTCTTCCTGGCTTAAAGACGACTGGCTCCTTGTTGTATCCTCACACAGGGGAGAGAGGGAGGAAGAGAGAGAGAGTGAGCGCTCTCTGGTCTCCTCTTATAAGGACACCAATTCCATCATGAGGACTACATCCTAAGACTTCATCTAAACCTAATTATCCTCCCAAAACTCCACTTCCTAATCCCTTAGGGATTAGGCCTTCATCATATGACTTTTGGGAGGATATATTCAGACCCCAAAATGGCCTTGTTCAGAATTTGTGCAAAAAAAAAAGCAAAAAAACCTTGAATTCATTAAGAGTTAAACTACGGTTAAGAGGTTCTCCTAATCCAAAGATTTTTAAAGGCAGGGGTGATTGTGTTCATTTAGTCAGCTTCCTCCAATTTTGAAAACCACCCATACTCACCCTTTATCTCTTTCTCTTCTGCTTTGGTTAACATACTTGCCTTACAGCCATCAAACTTTTCAAACCAGGCTGAAAGTATTCACAAATTGGATTGCTTTAGAAGTCCAAAAGTAAAAGGCACAAGTAATTCATGGTGACAAAAAGTTTTGAGCTGAACAATAAATAATAGGATTAAGTAGCAAGGATAGTTTTGGTTTTGGTTTCCAACCAGAAGAAACCTCTTCCTAGAAGATGGCCTAAGCCTGGAAGAAAACACTAAGCGTTAGGCTTATACTTGGAAGGCCAGTAATACATTTCAAGTAAAAAAGGAACAGAATCTTAAGAGTGGTTTTCACATCTCTTTGTCTTTTCCTCTTGTCAGTGACAGTATGGGTGCAATAAGAGAAGAGGTATATTTATCTAAGTGGAAACAAATGTATCTGTAGTAAAGAAATCTAAAGTATATGCATTTGGTTAAAAATAAAATAATGTACATTGATTCCTTGAAAAAAATTATTCAATGTGGTATGTATCAGGTGAGTTCCTGAATTAAATATAAATGTTTCAAAATCTATGGCTATATTTTAAGTTGCTTGTCTTTGGATAATAGAGAGGAAGAATAATTGAGAATAATAATTAAGAATTGTTTTATCTTTTCCATTTATAACGTTTTTAAAAAGAATCATTCACTTTTATTTAAAATTCTTGGCAAATTTCAAAGTAGTACTTTGACTTGTCTATTAATACAATATGGAAAGGTCTGAAATTTTAACTTTTAATAATGTTTTGACATTTTTGTTCATTTTACTATTCAGTCTATTGCTTTAATACCATCAGAAAATGGGGGGAGAAATCTAAGAATATTAAATGACTGCAAAGGAAAGGCATTCTTAAATGATCTGTTGTCATAAGCTATAAAAATAACATTTCCTTAAAGGTGCATTGCTGGCACTATGTGTATTGGAGTCTGTAGGGGCACGTGGGGAGGTGGGTGTGGAGATTATGGGGGTATAGATGACAGTGGGATGGAGGAGGGTTGTTTTAATGCTAATCTTTAGTGTTATATTATCCTGAATGAGGGTTTATCTTCTTTCTTCCCTCCTTCTCTTCCCCTTTTTTCCCTCTTTCCCTTCCTTCCTTCCTTAAATGAAGAACTCAGTTTCTTATAAATTTGAGAACAAGACATAGATAAATGTGGAATTGGAATGCATGCATGCATGGTTGGATGAAGAGGCTAATAGTTTCAATAATAGCTAGTATTGGAATTAGTGGGGTTGGTGTTCCTTGTGGTAAGAAGTGGGCAAGTGATGCTTTAGTTTTGTTGCGAAAGCCTGTAATTACAGCCCCTGCTCATAGAATCCTAAAGTCCATCTAGAGTCTGCTTCCAGGCCTTTCTAAAAAAGCATTATTTTTTACATGTAGAGGCCCTTTGCAATATCTATAATGTATAAAATATTAAGCATAAGTAAAATCGATGTATTACATTTTTTTTCTATTTTGACAAGTGATAGTCAAAAGTGATAGGGCAGAAAAATTCAGAGGCAGCTTTCTGTATCTTGTACAAAAATGGCCAATAATAGCTGATCAGTTATTCCCACATACTATTTTCTTATGTTAGATCTAGAGACCTATTTGATGTGCTCTCTTTTTTCTCCAATGCTCTGAGCTACATTTCTTCTCTTAATGAACCATTTGAACTTCTGGAGTCAATCAGTATAAGAATCATAATTAATTCATACCAAGACATCTATTAAAAGCATTATATGACTTGATGTCATCTTTACATGCTTTGCGTGTCTCATCTTGCCTCCACTTCTTCTACTTTCACCACTATCCTTTATTAAGCCAATTAAGTACCATGTTGGGGCTGCCCCAAATGTAATTATTAATATTATCTCTACATATACACATCTAAATTCACAAAAGCTCAATGTGCATTTGACAAGCTATTGAATACTAAAATACTAAACAAAAATGTGCTTTAACACCTATGCATGTGGACTGCTGCTGCAGTAAATAAAAGTTTCTGGTATTTATCCTATTTGATGAATCAGTTAAATCATTTTAAATGTTGAATTTGAAATATTGATTTTCCCAATCCTATATGCCTTTCCTTGGTGGTTTGAACATGACCCTTTGATTCCTTAGGCTCATGACACAATGCCACATTAAATATCTTTCTAACTGCACACTGGATTTTCAGTCACATCCAGGCTTCTGTTTGTGCATTATATCTGTCAGAGTACCCTGGCAGCTGTTCCTTTGGAATTTGGGTGTGTTTGATGATCTGCACAATCAGATATTTAAAATATCTGATAGCAAAAAGTAAAAGTGAAAGCAGCTCAGTTGTGTCCAACGCTTTGTGACCCATGTACTATACGGTCCATGGAATTCTCTAGGCCAGAATACTGGAGTGGTTAGCCTTTCTCTTCTCCAGGGGATCTTCCCAACCCAGGGACTGAATCCGGGTCTCCTGCATTGCAGGCAGATTCTTTGCCAGCTGAGCCACAAAGGAAGCCCAAGAATACTGAAGTGGGTAGCCTATCCCTTCTCCAGGGGAGCTTCCTGACCCAGGAATTGAACCAGAGTCTCCTGCATTGTGGGTGGATTCTTTATCAACTGAGCTATCAGGGAAGCCCAACAAGAAGTAAGACACGAGCCAGTTGGAAGAGACACCTGAAGGAACCCTG
Source organism: Oryx dammah (assembly GCF_014754425.2). Taxonomy (NCBI): domain Eukaryota; kingdom Metazoa; phylum Chordata; class Mammalia; order Artiodactyla; family Bovidae; genus Oryx; species Oryx dammah. The sequence goes on from NW_024070185.1 coordinate 54,185,626, forward strand.
GAGCTGGATGCTGGAGCCCCTCTACTGGCCCAGGCTATAACCCTTTAGCTAAAGGAAGATTCTTGGGTGTATCTAAAGCTGTTGTATCATGGCAGCCAAGGCAATGGTAGGAGATGACAATCAGGATCGGGATGTCAGCTTTAACCAACTGGAATGAGGTAATTCAATATCAGTGCATACCTGCTGAGTTTCAGCCTTGGTTTTTTGTCTATTCAGGGGCCAGTAGAAAAGATAATAACTGTTTAGGTGTTTAGAATTGTGTGTTAGAGTAGCTAATGCTCATCTACTTATACACTCTTTAGGTTTGCACAATTGCATTTGAAATTAAACAGTTACTAAGAGGACAGGTTGTAGTTGGAGCAGAATTCACTCTTTGGTTCTAAGAGAATTAATGTGTTGCCTGAAAGGTAAGGTTCTGTGTGACATGAACACACAAACTTACCTTCAGAAGTCAGATAGGAGTTGAGGGGGCTTTTCCTAACTGACCCACCTTCTGAGTCCAAGTGATAAATAGGAATGAGTTCTGCATGGGGAATGGGGAGAGTGGAGGGAAGAACATTCCAGAAAGAGGGAGCATTTTGTGAAAAGACACAGAAGGGATAAACATTATGCTATGCCAACTTTAGACAACTCTCAAGCAGGTCAGAATTGCTGGAGCAGTGGGAATCAGCATGGTCTCAGGCAGGGTTTGTGAGACAAGGCACAAAGGTATAAAGGAGTTGGGTATAAAAAGGTCATAATGAGAAAAAAAAGTTAATTCATTCCAAGACAATAGTGATCAAAGGATATGGAGAAAAAAGTAGGAAATTTGCCTCAATACAGAGGATAATGTCAAATCATTGTGGACCTCCAAGTGGGGCTCAAAGGAGATGAGTATCCCATACGGACAAAGACAGGAATTGCCTCTTTTCATCTGTAAAATCAGAACTTTCCGCAACTTTTATTACAGGAAGTTTCCTATCAGTTCAGTTCAGTTCAATTGCTCAGTCGTGTCTGACTCTTTGTGACCCCATGGACTGCAGGCACGCCAGGCTTCCCTGTCTATCACCAACTTTCGGAGCTTGCTCAAAGTCATGTCCATTGAGTCAGTGATGCCATCCAACCATTTTATCCTCTGTCATCCCCTAGAGGAGTTTCCTATAGAAGCTTCCTATAGAAGCTTTTTAGAAGCACTGAGTGGCCCTGGGGCAGTACTGGTGTGAAGCTTTATGGTTGAGTCAATTTTTTTTTTTTTTTAAAGAAGGAAATGATTCTTTAGGCATGAAGTCATGATATTAGAGGCTCTCCCAGAGTCCTAAAAATATCTATTCGGTCACCTCTATCTAAGTCATAACTGAGGCCACTAATGACATGAAAATTTCCTTCCAGTGTGACTTTCTACTTCCAACGAGGCTCAGTCAGAAGCTGCTAGCCCATGGACTAGCAGCCCAGTGATCAGAACCCATTTGCAACTGCAGCTCAGTGTGTATGACACTGCAGGCCTGAGATACAGAGGCCTGCTTCACGATCAGACTAGCAAGGAGTTAATCCTCGTCTCTCTAGCTTCCAGAATTAGCACCTCTGATGAAAATTTGGAGACATTGAGCTGTTGAAGGGGAGGAAACATCCCCTGAGAAAGTTAAGTGTGAACCAATTAGCTTCCCAATGCAAACTTTACCAGAAATACTGCTTTGTTTCCTAAATGCTAGTAGGTTTGTGATGTGGGTTGTAAAAATGAGATAATTAGATTAATAGTTTACTTTTAACTATTTTGCAAACTTTTTAACTCCAATAATTATTTGTGTCAATAGAATGAAGGAAAGTAGGATTTAATTAAGATGATCCTTTCACTGAAGCAAAGTAGGACTTAATTAAAATGGTCCTTTCATTGCAATGCCTAATAAAATTTAGATTTCCTAATAAAATTATTAAAAATGATTGTATACAAAATGCACCAAATATCAGTCCACATACTATCCAACATATGTGAGCTGATATTTGACCCAACTTGGATGTATGACATATATTCTGTTTCCCTTTCATACCATTATCATGTTCCAGATACGTTTCTAAGAGCTGGTCTGATCTGTCTAAACTTTCTCACTTCCCATTTAATGGATGAGAAAACTGAGGCAACGGAAGAGCACTTCTCCCAAAGAAATCAGTCAGTTCTAGTGGATGTGGATTTAGTTCTAAGTACTGATTTTTTTTACCAGGCATTAGGGCAACTGGTTCAATCCACACAGGGGTTCCCACAGGTATCTTTTGCCTCATCTAGTCTTTAATGATCTTCCATATAGTTCATGTCTCTGCAAACCCTTGGCCATATAGCCATTTGAACTTAATATGCACTGGCTCTGGCTACTTCTGTGACCACATCTACAGGGATCAAGACTCATGACCTTTTTTTTCATTCCAGATCATCTAAAGTTTCATCTGCTTGACAAACTTTTGAGATATTTCTTTACTAAAGTGTTGTTATTGCAATACCGAGAAGTCATTCATTCATTTAAATTAATATGCTTTAGGCACCGTCTATGTTTATATGGGAACACTATACTAGGTACTAGGGAAATATGCTTGCAGGAAACTTCATTTCTAGTAGGGGCATACAGGTAATAAATAGTTACTAAGATGATGACAAGGGCTGTTGAACCCTTCATTATTTATACTCTCATCACTTAGCTTGGAAGGTTCCAAATGAAGAACCTGAAATATGAACTTGTGTATTGGCAATGAACCCAAGAAGTTAGAGTGAGGGACTGAAAAGAGTAGAACAGGAAATGATAAAAAGTCAATATAAGCATGCAGAATCAAATTGATTGCCACAGTGACCATCTGGAGTTCAATTTTGCCTGTATTTTCTAAGGTTATAGTATGTCTTTTAGATTTTCCATTTAAGGATTGAAACGGAAATGCAGGCATACATTGGCTTCTGCTCCTTGTTAATTGAGATAGCCTCTCTGCCCTTCGAGGCTTCACATGCCTGCCTACCAAATAATATTAAGATGCTGTCATTGTGCTGTGAATTGAGATTCACATGGAACTGTTCAATGAAGCTGTGGATGATAGCAGAAGTGAGTCCAAAGTGAGGAGACAGGACAAAAACGTGTTTAATATATCAAACTATATAGTTTGATATAGCTCAGCCTCATTCAACTTAAATCAAATATGTTAATCTTTAAGATGTTGCCTTTCCAATATCTGCCTGTTTGTTTTACTTCATTGATCCCTAGATGATAAGATAATTGAAGGGAGAGGTTGCATCTCATTTATCCTGGTATAGCTAGCACTTACCATGGTGTTTCGGCTTTAGCGAATACTTATTTTATCTTTTACTGGGAAGCACACATCCAAATGTATTTTAGAGATCTTTTTGGTCTGCCTCTCTCATGAACAGGGGAGAGAAATAAAGACTAATCATGGGAAGGGACTTGGTTAAGTGCATTCATTCACTTGGTGAAAGAGGAAGGAATAACTCATCAGTATGGTGATTACAGCCATGAAATTAAAAGACACTTACTTCTTGGAAGGAAAGTTATGACCAACCTAGGTAGCATATTAAAAAGCAGAGACATTACTTTGCCAACAAAGGTCCATCTAGTCAAGGCTACGGTTTTTCCAGTGGTCATGTATGGATGTGAGAGTTGAACTGTGAAGAACGCTAAGTGCTGAAGAATTGATGCTTTTGAACTGTGGTGTTGGAGAAGACTCTTGAGAGTCCTTTGAACTGCAAGGAGATCCAACCAGTCCATCCTAAAGGAGATCAGTCCTGAGTATTCATTGGAAGGACTGATGCTGAAGCTGAAACTCCAATACTTTGGCCACTGATGTGAAGAACTGGCTCATTAGAAAAGACCCTTATGCTGAGAAAGATTGAAGGTGGAAGGAGAAGGGGATGACAGAGGATGAGATGGTTGGGTGGCATCACCAACTCAATGGACATAAGTCTGAGTAAACTCCGGGAGTTGGTGATGGACAGGGAGGCCTGGCGTGCTACAGACCATGAGGTCACAAAGAGTTGGACATGATTGAGCAACTGAACTGGACTGAACTGATATATAAATAACATATTCATATTATATATTGTTTCATTATAAGATGCAAACCTGAAGTCCAATCTACTGAAGAACATTTCCTGACTGACCAAATTAATTTAGAAAATTATCACATTTCCATGTGTTCCCACAACTTTACTCCATCCTTTTTTGTTATCCCCTGATAGGACTTGGGCTTCCCTTGTGGGTCAGATAGTAAAGAATCTGCCTGCAGTGCAGGAGACCTGAGTCTGATCCCTGTGTTGGAAAGATTCCCCTAGAGGAGGGCATGACAACCAGCTACAATATTCTTGCCTGGAGAATGATAGAACGTAAATCCAAGTAAGGGTTGGAATGATTAAAGTTGTACACTGAAAAACAGTTTAAAATTGTATTTTGTTTCATTATAAGATGCAACGAAATAAAATTGAATTGAGGGAATGTTTCAGAAGAAGAAAATATAGACAAATGATTAAGAACAAATTATCGTTCTATAAAGCAATGTGGCAATTTTTAATCAAATTAGGTATTCTTATAAATCATGGCCCATAAATCCTACTCTTGAGTATGCAACTTACTTAGCCTCTCATAAAGATTCATACGGGAAATGTGTGAAAACATTATACAGCATTGTTAGTGTGGTAATGGAGAGTTAGAGAAAACTCATTGTCTCTCAACAGAGGAATGGATAAATGTATTGGTTTGAAAATGAGTACAACTGCACTAAGAAGAGTGAAACTAGTATAAACAAGGTGGCTTAAATAAGGCAGAATTAATGTATCTACATCTGAGTTTCAGTTCAGTTCAGTCACTCAGTTGTGTCCGACTCTTTGCAGCCCCATGGACTGCAACACACCAGGCTTCCCTATCCATCATCCAATTCCTGAGCTTGCTTAAACTCATGTCCATCATGTAGGTGATGCCATCCAACCATCTCATCCTCTGTCATCCCCTTCTCCTCCCACCTTCAATCTTTCTCAGCACTGAGGTCTTTTCCAATGAGTCAGCTCTTCGCATCAGTGGCCAAACTACTGGAGTTTCAGCTTCAGCATCAGTCCTTCCAATGAATACTCAGGACTGATTTCCTTTAGGATGGACTGGTTGGATCTCCTTGCAGTCCAAGGTACTCTCAAGAGTCTTCTCCAACATTACAGTTCAAAAGCATCAATTCTTTGGCTCTCAGCTTTCTTTCTAGTCCAATTCTCATATCCACACATGACTACTGGAAAAACCATAGCTTTGACTAGATAGACCTTTGTTGGTAAAGTAATGTCTCTGTTTTTAAATATGCTGTCTAGGTTGGCCATAGCTTTTCTTCCAAGGAGCAAGTGTCTTTTAATTTCATGGCTGCAGTTACCATCTGCAGTGATTTTGGAGCCCCCCAAAATAAAGTCTCTCACTGTTTCTACTGTTTCCCCACCTATTTGCCATGAAGTGATGCGATCGGATGCCATGATCTTAGTTTTCTGAATTTGAGTTTTAAGCCAAGTTTTCCACTCTCTTCTTTCACTTTCATCAAGAGGCTCCTTAGTTCATCTTCGCTTTCTGCCATAAAGGTGATGTTATCTGCATATTTGAGGTTTTGATATTTCTCCCAGCAATCTTGATTCCAGCTTGTGCTTCACTGTGCTTGTGCCCAGCATTTCTCATGATATATTCTGCATGTAAGTCAAATGAGCAGGCAGACAACATACAGCCTTGACATATTCCTTTCCCGATTTGGAACCAGTCTGTTGTTTCATGTCCAGTTCTCACTGTTGCTTCTTGACCTGCATACCAATTTCTCAGGAGGCAGGTCAGGTGGTCTGGTATTCCCATCTCTTGAAGAATTTTACACAATTTGTTGTGATCTACACAGTCAAAGGCTTTGGTGTAGTCAATAAAGCAAAATGTTTATTGCTTTGTAGATGTTTTTCTGGAATGCTCTTGCTTTTTCAATGATCCAGTGAATGTTGGCAATTTGATCTCTGTTTCCTCTGCCTTTTCTAAATCCAGCTTGAACATCTGGAAGTTCACAGATCACATACCACTGAAGCCTGGCTTGGAGAATTTTGAGCATTACTCTGCTAGTGTATGAGGTGAGTGAGTTTCAGTAGTTCAAGGCTAAGATGGCAGGTCTATGATGTCTGTGGTAAACATCCCTTCTGTTTAGATAGTCTGCCATCCCAAGACACTCCTCTGCCTTCCCAACACATACTTCTGCCTTGTGGTCTAAAATGATGCTCTGGCTTAAGACAGAGGGAAGGAGAGAAAGGAAGAGTGAAAGGGGTATCCCTTCTTTGTAGAAGGACAACCCAGGAGTTTGACACATTAATAACACTCATGTAATTATTCAGAACATAGTTCACTTGACCACATAACTTCAAGGAACTCTGGTAAGTGTGGTTTCTAGTTGGACAGTAATATTCTCAGTTGTCCATTATTACTAAAGACAGAAGGAGGAATGGATATTGAAGAGGAATGAGCCCTCTATGGCATTGTGACTAAGATTATGATAAAAATATATTGTTTAAGTTTGAAGGTTTCTCCAAAAACAAGAAGTAGAATGACCATATGACCCAACAATTCCACTACTGGGTATTTATCAAAAAGAAAGAAAGAAAACACTAATTCAGGAAGATAGACATACCCCAGAGTTCATAGCAGCATTATTTATAATTACCAAGATACAGAAGCAACCTAGGTGTTCATCAACAAATAAATGGATTAAGAAGATGTGGTATGTATATATACAATGGAATATTATTCAGCCATTTAAAAAATGAAGTTTTGACATTTACAACCACATGAATAAACCTAAATGGTATTATTTAGTGAAAGATGAATACTGTAGGATATCCCTTACATGTGAAATCTAAAAAATACAACAAACTAGTGAATATAATCCAAAAGAATCAGATTCACAGATATAGAGAGCAAACTAGTGGTTACCCAGTAAAGAGAGGGAAGGGGAGAGGGGCAGTATTAGGGTAGGGTATCAAGAGGTACAAACTACTATGTATAAAATAAACTATAAGGATACTTTGTATAGCACAGGGAATATAGCTATAAATATTTTATGGTAACTATAAATGAAGTATAACCTTTAAAAATTGTGAACACTTTGTTGTACATCTGAAATTTATATTGCATATCAATATTTCTCACTCAAAACATTTTAAAAAATTAATTGTTGTGTAAAATGTGAGTAATGTGTGTGTAAAACAGAGTCAATGAACTATATGTATTCCAGAAACATGGATAATTCTTAAAAACAGAATGTGGAATATATAGAGAGACAAGCGGGTGGAATAAGAATGGGCTAAGAAAGAATGCATTAATAAATAAGCATAAATGTGTAAATAATTCCTATAAACAAGTATGGGGCCTTGAAAGTACAAACGGTAATATTGTGCTAAGAAATAAAGGTTTACCCAGCCAGATCTAAATACTAAATCTAGTTCTAGCCATATGGTCTATTGGAAATTACATAAATGCTGTAAGGCCTATTTTTTTTTCTGATCTGAAAATGATAGTTATAATACACTCATCTTACAAGGGTAGGATGAGCTTGTATATTTAAAGCGCTTATTACAGTGCTTGATACATAGTAAAATTCTGAGTAAAAAATAGGAGTTATTACTTTTTCTTTATTACTGTTATTTTTAGAGAAATTGCATGAATATGAGAGATCAGGACTTTGTTTAAAGTTGATTCTTGGTAAATGTTTGTTGGATACATAATAGAAGAATAGAGTATATTGATCACAACTGCTAGAGAGGAATGACCTGGGAAGTATTCAGTCATATACTAAATATTTATTAAATATCTCTTGTGTGTCAGGACCCAAAGATACAAAGGCAAGTTAAAAATTAGTATGGATCATAACCAGTACAGGTGAAGGCAATTAGTAAAAAAAAATCATACAAACACATGTAAGATTCCAGTTACTACAAATACAGTGAAAGAAGTATTCTGTGTGTGTATGTGTGTCTACTATATATGTTCATGTGGGTATATATGGCTCAGTTGGTAAAGAATCTGTCTGCCGTGCAGGAGACATGGGTTTGATCCCTGGGTTGGGAAGTTACCTTGGAGAAGAGAATAGCAACCCATTCCAGTATTCTTGCCTGGGGAATTCCACAAACAAAGGAGCCTAGCAGGCTACAGTCCATGGGTCTCAAAGACTTGGACTGAGCAGCTAAGTATACAGCCATATATATATATATATGTGGCTTCCCTGGTGGCTCAGATGGTAAATGTCTGCCTGCAATGCAGGAGACCTGGGTTCGATCCCTGGATTGGGAAGATCCCCTGGAGAAGGAAATGGCAACCCACTCTAGTACTCTTGCCTGGAAAATTCCATGGGTGGAGGAGCCTGGTAGGCTACAGTCCATGGGGTCACTAAAAGTCAGAGACGACTGAGTGACTTCACTTTCACTTTTCACTTTCATGAACTGGAGAAGGAAATGGCAACCCACTCCAGTGTTCTTGCCTGGAGAATCCAAGGGATGGGGGAGCCTCATGGGCTGCCGTCTATGGGGTCGCAAAGTTGGACATGACTGAATCGACTTAGCAGCAGCATATATATATACATACATATATGGAGATTTGATCTACTTAGTAGAGAAAAATATATATATATATATGTATGTATATGGAGATTTGATCTACTTAGTAGAGAAAAAAATATATATATGTATATGTATATGGAGATTTGATCTACTTAGTAGAGAAAAAACCTTTCTGAGGAAGTGATACTTGAATTGACATAGATTAAGAATTAACTTGGGCTTCTCTGGTGGCTCAGATGGTAAAGAATCTGCCAGCAAGGCAGGAGATCCAGGTTGGATCCCTGGGTCAGGAAGGACCCCTGAAATGAAAGGAAAGCACTTTCAAGAAAGTAACAGCATAGGAAAAGTAGCTGTGACAGCCATGTTATGCAGTATATAGTGGACAGAAGGAGAAACAGTGGAGCTGGAGCAGAAGGAAAACCAGAACATGTGATGAGGTACATGGAGAATAGGTAGAAGTGAGATTATATACAGGACATGTGCTTTTCCAAGGGATTCTGTCTTTACCTCATAGGAAAGGGCATTGTGTTAGTTCCTATTGCTGCTGTAAAAAAATTACCACAAACTTAGTGGCTTAAATCAACATAAGTTTGTTCCTTTACAGTTCTGGAGATCAGAAGTTAAAGATTAATTTTCCTAGACTAAAGTCAAAGTGTTGGCAGATCTGTTTCTTTCCAGGGCTCTCAGGGAGAATCTCTTTCCTTGTATTAGTTTCCAGTGGCCACCTGTATTCCTTGTCTTGTGTCCCTTTCTTCATCTCCAAGATGCATCTCTCCAGCCTCACTCAAATCTCTGCTTCTGCCATCACATCATCTTTTGCTCTGACCCTGAACACTCATGAATCTCTCCTACAAGGACCATTGTGATTACATCAGGCTCACCTAGATAATCCAGGATAATCTACCATTCTCGAGGTCCTTACTGAATGCACTACTTGCATTCATTTGAAAGTTCTTTTTGCCTTGTAGGGCAACATTCACAGCCTCTGATAACTGGAAGAACAACATAACTGAGGGCCAGTATTCAGCCAAGTACTGAAGACTCTACGTTTATTTAAACAGAAAAAAATGACATACTCAAATTTCTATCTTTAAAAAGTTGCCTTGGCTGCCTTGTGAAGGACAAATAGGAGGAGGACTGGATATATTGTGAATCAGTTGAGAGGTAAATGCAGTGGTCCTGGTAAGGAAAGAAAGAAAGTAATTTCATCATGGAGCTGTGAACTATAGCACCTTGCCTAAGGAGGGGATAGGTATATACTTACAGCTGATTCCCATTGTTTTACATCAGAAACCAACACAATGTTGTAAAGCAATTATCTTCCAATTAAAAATAAATAAATAAGGAAGTCTTAGACTGTTAGAGTTAGCATGAATCTTAGAGAACACTGTCAGTATTGTGCTGGGTCAGTCTTATACTTGTTTTCCAGAGCTCATATGTGCCTCTAATCTAACTCAACATTCAGTGATATATTGATAGCTTGAAATCAACCATGGTGGGTCTATTTACATCATAGAAGTTGGCAAACAATACAAATCAGAAATCCCCAAGCTCTCCCAGAATCCAGTTGTTTATGTAACCTACAAACTGGGCCAAGTGACCTCCCTGTTTTCTCAAAGTCCGCTTTCAGTAACAGCGAGCTCACTCCTCTCTACCATGCTGTTGACCAGTCCTGATTCTCATTCATTTTTCTGTAGAAACAGAAAAAAGATAGTAAAGGCGGATCTTTCAGAATGGGATTGCTCCCTTCCACTTCAGTATTTTCTGAGTTTCATAATAAACATGTAATATTTTTGTCATTAGAACAAATTAAAGGCAACTTTTCTTTTTAAATTTGTGTTTAAAAAAATACATGTGAATGAAGACAATGGAAAGTGTATTTTACAATGTTGATTGCTAAGCTATGATCTACTAACGGTAAAAATGGATTCCTACCTGCAATTATGTATAAGTTAGTCTTGAGTTTTCCATGGAATTTGTTACAGACCTTTTTCTCTTGATTTGTTTAACCTAGGAAGGAAGATGATCTGAGTGATGTTGATAAAAATAATAACACATACTTAAAAGTAGTAAACATTCAAAATTATGAAATTATAGAACATAAAACATCATGAAAGAATTGCAAAAGGAATTTTATGTTGAAGCTGTACGTGCTCTTGAGGCAATAGGAAGTAACTAAGGGTACAGTCTCTGGAGCAGGGCTTCCTGGGTTCAAATCCCGGCACTACTGCTAGTTTCCTCTGCTCTCTGGGAAAGAACTAAAGCTTTCTTTGCCTCAATTTCTTCGTTTCATTTGTGAAATGAGGATAATGATAGTTCCTCAGGGCATTAGATGTTTGTGAAATTTAAACTAGTTACTCCACATGGACCTCTCCAAAGAGTGCCTGCCACATATTAAAGCCCCAAGCAGTATCAGCTATTTGTTGATACTCAGCCACAAATACTCTCTTTTATTTATTTCAATACAGATTTTCCTCTAAGAAAAGTAATTTAAATATTTACTATAATTATAGCCCTCTACCACCGTCTTTCCCAGACTGATTTGTCCAACGGAGAAAACAAGTGATTTAATCAAGTATAATTGATATAAAACATTTCCCAAATATATTAGATATTTGGTTTTTTCATATTTGTATATTGAACTCCAGTCTATCTCCATACGCTTCACTTATAATTTATGAGCACTCTTGCTAATCTGGCTATTAAATCCCCCAAAATGTTACTACTACAACTTAATTCAGGTATCTCTCCCCCTAGAAGTGCGCCCTCCCTGATAGAATACACACACCCATCACTCCTCTTTTCTTCTGGCAAGTTTTCTGAGGTGTGTACCAAGTTCTTGAAGAGCTGAATATCATCCTGCCTTGAGTTAAACAGGAGCCAGCTGGCACCATTTATCTCTTCAAATTACAAGAAAATGTGAGAAACAACAGGGTGTCTATATGGGGTTGGGCAGAGCCCTAAAGGGCAGCCATGTGTGAAAGATTATATCGTGTCAATGAGCTTGAGAATTAGGTGTAATCCTGGAAGGTTCAGACTTGACGAGACTTATCTCAACATGGTTTCATGATCAGAGTTTCAGATTTTTTTTCTCTACACTATTTTAGCTACATCTTCAAAAGTTAGAAATTTCCATGAGAATGATAGTGGTGGGAGGAAAATAGTTTTCTTGCTTTTCTGCTAGAATCAATATAGTTTTTTTGATGGCACCTCCAAATCCCAGGAGATATAAAATATTTAAGTTTTCTAATTATTCTTTGTTATTGTTGAATTCTGTCACATCATCTTTTTATGTAGGCTAAGTTTTATACTGCATGACTTTGAAAAGAAACAAACACTCCTTTATAAGCATTTTATGTCCCATATGAGCTTAATATCAGTGAAAATTCATAAAGGATTTTTATTCTAGTCAAAATGTTATAATCTATTTGAAACCACATACAGAAAGATTAGCCAAGATGAATATATGCATGATATTTTTAGAAAGCAGAAAGAAGTAGAAATCTTTCTTAGCACTTCTTTTTGTGTATATGCCTTAGTGAAAGAAGAAATTACATAAGAAAAATCATACATTTTAAATCTGAATTATTAGAAAGGAAGCATAAAGTTTCTTCCTAGAATAGACATTTTTTCAAATATTCATTCTAGTTACTACATTTAAGAGCCATAAGAATACAAGAACAAGAAAATTCACTTTAAAATGTGCATAATTGTAGAATGTAGGGAAGCTGGTTGAAATGAGTATAACTTTGAGAAAGTTTTGCATATTGAGACTAAATGAAAGAAAACCTTGGAAATTATGACATTTACCTTACAGCATAAACAAAGAGATACTATATACTTCAATGACCAGGAATTAGTTTTTTCTTTGTTTGAAATACTATCTATTATTACTGAATTCTTTAAGAACCTGAATAAAGAAAACGTGCATACATACTTATTTTTTATAAGGCAGCAATCTTGTACTTGTACAGAAGACAATTTAACTTTGACATGGGCAGACACTAGAACTAATCTTAGGTAGTTTGTAATTTCCTGTAAAAGCACAATATCCAGGGTCACAACCAACATCACTTTCTAGAAAGCAGATTTTTGGCAACAAGTATTTTTGTTCAAGTATGATAAAACTATTTTGGGATATACTACAAAACTAAAAATATACAGTGAGAGTGTATGTGTAACCTTTAGAATTTTGAATCCCTTATATATGCCATTCTTTATCATACACAAGGATTCACTGTAGGCCAGCATCCTGCTAGAGCAGCAGTTCTCAATGTTTTCATATTAGAATGCTTTTGTAGTCTTAAAAGTTATTGAAGAGTCTAAAGAGATTTTCTTTCTATGGGAGCATATCTATCAATATTGACTGAATTAGAAATGAAAACTGAAATTTTAAAAACAAAAACAAAACATAAAATTAAAAAATAAAACAAGCATACATAAACACATTCCATTAGTCATGGATTGACAATATTATGTCTGGTAGTCACTAGAGAACTTGCCTGGATACTCATGAGAGAATAAGAGTGAAAATATAAATAAGCTTCTAGTATTACTCTGAAAATAGTTTTGACCACACAGATCTCTGAGTCTCAAGGGCCCCCAGTCATCCTCAGAACTCACTGAAAACTGCACTGTGTTGCAGGGTTGATAACTGAGAAAGTTAGCACAACATTCAGTGACAAAACGTAAAAGAGACCCAAGGGGAAAAAATTATCAAATAACATCCCTCAGGGTGTCTGACTGGAAGTTCATATTTCTATTAAAGATACCTGGGTAATGTCTTCAAGCATATGATATTTATTCAAGGAGTAAAATAATGCCTAGACAGCATATTAAAAAGCAGAGACATTACTTTGCCAACAAAGGTCCGTCTAGTCAAGAATATGGTTTTTCCAGTGGTCATGTATGGATGGGAGAGTTGGACAATAAAGAAAGCTGAGCTTAGAAGAATTAATGCTTTTGAACTATGGTGTTGGAGAAGACTCTTGAGAGTCCCTTGGACTGCAAGGAGATCCAACCAGTCCATTCTGAAGGAGATCAGCCCTGGGTGTCCTTTGGAAGGACTGATACTGAAGCTGAAACTCCAATACTTTGGCCACCTGATGTAGAGAGCTGACTCATTTGAAAAGACCCTGATGCTGGGAAAGATTGAGGGCAGGAGAAGAAGGGGGCGACAGAGGATGAGATGGCTGGATGGCATCACTGACTCGGTGGGCATGGGTTTGGGTGGACTCCGGGAGTTGGTGATGGACAGGGAGGCCTGGCATGCTGCAGTTCATGGGTTCCAAAGAGTCGGACATGACTGAGTGACTGAACTGAACTGAATTGAAAAACATGAAGGAATGGGCAGATTATTTTACAAATATTTATTGGGTGCCCATGTAATATAGCAGGCACTGGAGAGATAGAAATGATGAAGATACGATCTTATCCCCTGACATATTCATAAACAATGGAAAGAGATCACAAATGTACTCCAATAGTATTGAAAAGAAATTCTCAGACAACCCAGTGGAGGGAATGATTTCTAAAAAGCTATTTCAAGAAGTCTCCATAGAAGAGATGATGTTCATGGCCAGGCATTCACAAAGAGTGCTCACAATGATCAGGAGTGCTCCAGGTGGTTAGTTCTAAGACAACTGCTAGCAGAGGGCAACTCTAGGTAGAAAGATGTAGAAGGCTGATGCTTTCAGTGACTGGAGCATCGGTGTGGGGTAGAAGAGGATGGGATAAATGGGCTTAGGGGAGAGATTAGGTCAAATTACAGAAAGGTTGAGCATTGAGAAGTTGCTTAAATACTTTTTAAGCAGAGAGATGGTTTCTTTAGAATTATGTTTCAGAAAGTCAGTTTAGTGTCTTTGTAGAAGATGGAAGTGATGAGAGTGAAACTGGAGTTTGGAAGAGTGCTTTAGGAGTATTTTATTAATACAATAGTCTAACCAAGACTGCAGCAACAAAATTAAAAGACACTTGCTCCTTAGAAGAAAAGCTACAACAAACCTAGACAGTGTATTAAAAAGCACAGCCATTACTTTGCCAACAACGGTCTGTATAGTCAAAGCTATGGTTTTTCCAGTAGTCATATATGGATGTGAGAGCTGGACCAGAAAGAAGGCTGAGTGCCAAAGAATTGATGCTTTTGAACTGTGGTGTTGGTGAAGACTCTTGAGAGTCTCTTGGACTGCAAGGAGATCAAACCAGTCAATCCTAAAGTAAATCAATTCTGAATATTTATTGAAAAGACTGATGCTGAAGCTCCAATAATTTGGCCAGCTGATGTGAAGAGCTGACTCCTTAAAAAAGACCCTGAAGCTGGGAAAGACTGAAGGCAGGAGGAGAAAGGGACAAAAGAGGACAAAATGGTTGGATAGCACCACTGACTCAATGGATGTGAGTTTGCACAAGCTCTGGGAGATGATGAAGGACAGGGAAGCCTGGTGTGCTGCAGTCCATGGGGTTGCAAAGAGTCTTATATGACTGAGCGACTGAACAACACCAACCAACCAAGAAGAAAGCTGTGGTGCATAGGCTCTGGAACCAGTCAGTTCAAACACTGATTTCTCCTTTGTTTTGGGAATCTCCAACAATTACCTAATTAATATATGCCTTAATTTCCTCATCTGTAGAATAAAAATGTAACAGTAGCTACTTTACAGAGTTGTTGCAATGATGGAATGATTTGATGCAATAAATATTGTAAAGTAAAAATAATAATAATAATAAAATTAAACTAAAAAAAAAAGAAAATATTTAGGGGTAAGGGAGAGGTTATCTATACTATGTCTTCTTTGTTCTTACGTATAAGTTCATTCCATTTCACAGATAAACTTCTAGAAACAAAATATTTCTTATGATTTTATGAGCATGTTCATATCTGGGTGTTAGATTTGCTGTGGCTGATCCCTTAAGATTGTAGTTCTAAATGAAGAGGTCTATGTTCAGTATCATGGATGTCAGCTATATGCTGTATGTAAAAGGTAAAAACCAAATGTTTACACCCTTATTTGAGTTATAAAAAGAAATCAGTTAAATCAGAGTAGTTCAATTGAGAACTGAATTGTGATAAAATTGTCAAAAAAGCAACTATTTTATTATTCAGGTATATTTTTAAATGTATTTGATGTCTTTAGCCTAGAAATGATAAAGCGTGTCTCAGAATTCGGGTTGTAAGATGTTCAGATCAGGAGCAGGAAAAAAAAAACCAAGATGTACCTTTGTTTCTGACTCTGAAAAGTCCTATCTCAGAAATGAAATGAACAAAACTACTCTCTAATAAAAAATATATATATAATGTAGGATTGAATAAAACAGCCTTATGATGTTATACTTTGCAATACCTGTTATTTATCATTTAGGTAAATAAAATAATAGGGAGAGAGCAAAAGGAACAGATTCTAGAGATATTTAGAGATTAGGATTCACAGGATTTTTGTGGCATTGTTGGATGGTGGTGAGAGACAGTCAAATTATTTTAAATGTTTAAATTCAGGAGAACAGTGGATAATAGGTGACAAGGATGAGGACAAAGGGTATGGAGAGAATGCAGAGGAACAAAGACCTATTTTCACACAAATGCTTTTTTAATAAAAATGATGGGAAAGGCTTGCCACAGTTACCTGACATAATATGAAGGTATGGTGAGTGTGACTGATGAGGAAAGAGATCCAGTTTTAAGGAAGAGGAATTCATTTGTGAAGATCTCTCAGACCAAATCAGAGGAAGAATAAAGTAACAAAGTCTCTCACAAAAATATATAATTCCTCATTAAAATCAATGCTGTCTTTACTGCAGGGTGATGTGCAACTTCTAAGGAAAGAATATATAAAAATTAAGAGAGAAACTGGGAATTAAAACTTGACACTGTTTTTGTTTTTTTTCTTCAGCATGGTAAAAAATGGCTAAAAAATTATTAACATATTACAAGGAGGATGGCAGCCAAAAGGCCCAGTTTAGGCAAATTTTTGTTGTAACAGGTCTGCTTTAGGGAAATAAAAGGTGTTAGACAAAGAGAAGGCAATGGCACCCCACTCCAGTACTCTTGCCTGGAAAATCCCATGGACAGAGGAGCCTGATAGGCTGCAGTCCATGGGGTCACTGAGAGTCAGACATGACTGAGCACCTTCACTTTCTCTTTTCACCTTCATGCATTGGAGAAGAAAATGGCAACCCACTCCAGTGTTCTTGCTTGGAGAATCCCAGGGACAGGGGAGCCTAGTGGGCTGCCGTCTATGGGGTCGCACAGAGTCGGACACGACTGAAGCGACTTAGCAGCAGCAGCAGACAAAGAGAAGTTTTTACCGATATTTACTCAGGTGGGTTTGGTGCTAATTTAAAACACAGGTTCTCTAAAGGATGTGCAAAACTTGTCATAGCTTCATTAGCAGTTAAAAAGGACTGAGTGAAAGCTAGAACAAAATAACACTTTCTCAAACACAAATAATCAATAAAGTAAATGCCCAAGATATCAGAGGAATAGTTAAGATGGCTATCTTTTACGTACTGTGCTTATGTTAAATATGATGATGTGGAAAAAATTCACCAGAAAGTAATTACTTGGAGAAGGAAACTTCCTAATCTCAGAATAAGGTAGAGAAAAAGAAAAATCGATGAAATTGAGGGATTTAGGTTACGGTGATCATATTCTGCATCACTTGTTTCTTCAGAAGGGAGAAGGGGAGGGGGAGGTTCCCTCTTTGAAATTAGAATAGTGTATAGGAGACCATAACAAGCCAACCCCATGCTACTCATTTTTAAAATCTGTGCCAATTCATAGACTCTGCACTCAGATGCACGTCATATTTTATTATAGTCACGTCCAAATTCACAAAATGTGAGGCATTTTGTTTTTACAGTGCAATAGAACTTCTCTAGCCCCCATGTTGAATTTCTTGCTTAGCTTCAGAAAGAATTGGCTCATGTCCCCTGAATGGCTGAAGATCTAAACAGTAGTATCAAATTAGAGACTGTTCTTAAAGCTTAAAGTCAATATGGGGTGTGTCTGAAAAAGCATTTTTTTTTTATGCCCTTACTATTCCTTTACTGAAATACCATTGATCAATGCGTAAAATGGGAATTGGCTGTGTAAATTGCCTTGTTGCATGAAAGGATGCCTTACATGGTTGCTAGTTTCCTAACCCAGAAGGAGAATTCAATCTCTAGGATCGATGTAGCACCTCACACTTGTTCCTCCCTCTGTCCCCCAATACACATACTCCCTTCTTGCTGGTAAGCCCTCCTTGGGGGTTATAAAATGGATGAGATCTTTCTGAGATCTAAATATACAGAAATGCAATTTTAACATATTGTGTCATTAAGAAGTTTAGGAGCTTTTAGACAATCTGGAGGTAGTGGAAAATTAGATGCAGTGTTGCATTAGACATGTTTTTAGTATTTTCTTCTTTTTGTAAAAGCTGTAATTTTCAGAGTTTAGAACCAATTTAATGTCCCTGGAGTTACAGCTTTTTTGTATCCATTGTCCATTAGGTGAATTACTAAGCCAAGAATGGAATCCATTTATAATGTATAAAATACTGTGAAATGTCTTAAAAACAGTCTTTGCAGGGGGGTGAAAAAGCACTGGGAGTCCATTAAATTTGAAGACAAGGAGTTCTGAGGTTCTTCTTATAATCATATAATGGTTTTTTGGTACTTTGATAATACGATGCATTAGATATTGGAAGATTTATTTAAAAGTTTGAATTCAATGAAAATTTATGTAAAACTAATGCAAAATGCATTATGTTTGACATTCCAGACAGCTTTCAAAACTGAGTGTATTGTTAAAAAAAACTTTGATAATATTTATTACTTTTGATACAAATGAGTAAATAACCAATACAATTCTACTAAATGTCTTATCAAAGATGATGTCACTGCTACTGACATTTAATAAACTTAGACTGCTTGGCTTTAAACATCTTTTTTTAACAGAAAAATTAATTACTTTTTAATAGATTTTGGAAATGTATTAGAAACTCATTAGTGTATTTATTGTTGTTTACTTGCTCAGTCGTGGCTGACTCTTTGTGACCTCATGGACCCCAGTGTGTCAGGCTTCCCTATCCTTCATTGTCTCCCAGAGTTTGCTCAACTTTTAAGATATAAAATTATCCAATAAAGAAAATCTTAAAAATAGAAATAATTTGAAATTTAAAATCCATATTTTATAGACTCATAAAGATTGACAATTCCATAGTTTCATATATTTCTGTTTATTATTTTATAATGAATTAAAAGAAATCTGTGATTATATAGCCTACTGACTATAGGAATTCTGAAAGAAAGCCTCAAACAAAGCAGTCATTTTTGTTTCTGTATTCTCTAATGTAGAGAAATGTGACATAGTTAATATAAGCTAATAATGGTTGCTATAAAAAGTACTTTTCCTGACTCTCATTGATATGGTTTTTTAACTGAAAATCTTATCACCCAAACCCTAATAATCTCCTGTGTGTGTCTACGTACACATTCATATTTACTACTGTATTAGTTTCTTTTTTTTACATTTGTGTTTATTACTGTTTGGTTATTTTTTGTTTTGTCTTCAGCTGTATGTTACAGAAAACCCAACAGACATGGCTTAAGTAAACTCAAGCTTGTTTTTCTCACTTAAACAAAATCTGGAGGTAGAAAACCTAGAGTGGATATGATGGCACTATGATGTGATCCTGGTCCCAGCTTCTTTCTATCCTCCTGATCAACATGTTTAACCTTTTAGGCAGCTGACAGCTACAGCATCAAACCCAAGACAGAAAGGAGAGAGAGAAGGCACACGATGGTACCAGTCTCATCCACCCCTTTTATTAAGAGAACAAATGTCTTTCCAGTAGCCCTAGGTTATGTTGTATATGTCAGAAAAATGTCAATTGGCTATATTTGACTATGGCTGGAAAGGTAAATTTATTTTCCAAACTCCAGGAAGTGTCAGAAGGCAGAGGTGGAAAAATATTGGGAGAGTGTTAGATTATTGATCAACAAATCAACATCTACCAAATTTCATCTATATTTTTTCTTTTCTATTCTTTCTCATGTTTGCCAACCTATACATTAACAGTTTTACATTAGACTGAAGTATATAAAACGTCTAATGTCACTACATTGTTGATTTCTAAAAATGGCTATTTCATATGACTTAATCCAATAGTACTCTAAAAGCTATTGATAAAGACATCTCTCTTGTTACCAAATACTTAGAAAATAACCTATACTGCCTTAATGTCTAGCATTCTATAGTTCATTTTAATTTTCTGATATCTTTGAAAAATCCATGTTCAAGTCCATATCAGTAAGCAAATAACAAAGTCATTGAGTTTAAGGAAGTTCTGAATTGTGTGTTTAGTTCTGAGACCATGCTGAATATGTTATGCTTATTAATACGTAACCAACATGATAAACAAGACTAACACGTGACTTTTGATCAAAAGGCAGTGTAAAATTTTACCATCTCTAAACTTTATTCACTGGGAGTGAGATTTCCTTGTCCATACATGAAATGCAGGCTAATGATTCTTAGATATTAGATGCTCCTAATTAGTCACATTAAGTCAAAAATAAGTCTCAATTCAGACTCAGTTTGCATGTTCACGCCCACAGACATTTTGAATTTCTCCTCTTTCCCATCTAGGCCTGCTTCAGACTAAAACAAAAATATGCCTGAGGGAGAGAGTCTGTCAGTGACTTCCTGCTGCATAATAAACCTAGTGACTTGAAACAATTAATTTGTTCACAAATCTATAGATCAGAAATTTGGATGAGGTTCAGTGATGCGGTTCTTTTATTGCTCTGAGCTGAAATCATTTATACTTTCCTTCTTGAGTCACCAGTCAGCTGGTGCTTAGTAACCTCACATTCATATCTGTTTGCTAGCTAGGACACCCCAAAACATATATCTCATTCTCCAGTAGGCTGACCCAGGCTCATTCACAGGGTGGTGGTCACAGGATTGCCAAGACCTGCAAGAGAGGGCAAGCCCCAACGTGTAAGTGATTTCAGCGTCTTTCAGGTTTGGCCAAAGTGAATCAATCTGAAAAGTGTAGATAAGTAGACTCCACCTTTTGAGGAAACAATTTGTAATATTACATTTCAAGGGGGTGGATCGTGGCCAATTTTGCAATCTACCACAAGAATGTGAACTTCTGTTCAATACTTTTTGCCCTCCCATGTAACCTCCATGTCTCTGGCTGCTATTCACTTTCTCCAGGATCAAAAAAGGAAGAAAGAAGAGAGATAAGAGAATGGGTGTTGACCCAGCTAGGTGGCTTCTGGCTCCCTGGACCTCGCAGATGGCTGAAGTTGACTCTTGAATGGGACACAGTCATGGTTTCCTCAGTGGCTATTGTCACCAGTTCAGTTCAGTTCAGTCGCTCAGTCATGTCCGACTCTTTGCGACCCCATGAATTGCAGCACGCCAGGCCTCCCTGTCCATCACCATTTCCCAGAGTTCACTCAGACTCACATCTATCAAGTCCGTGATGCCATCCAGCCATCTCATCCTGGGTCGTCCCCTTCTCCTCCTGCCCCCAATCTCTCCCAGCATCAGAGTCTTTTCCAATGAGTCAACTCTTCGCATGAGGTGTCCAAAGTACTGGAGCTTCAGCTTTAGCACCATTCCTTCCAAAGAAATCCCAGGGTTGATTTCCTTCAGAATGGACTGGGTTGGATCTCCTTGCAGTCCAAGGGACCCTCACCAGAGATGTCTATTATTCTTGACCTTTGCAAGATGCACTTATTGTCTGAGTACTTGCTTGCAATTTCCCCCTTGGCCCCAGGCATCCCGTTTCAGATCTTCAACCTCTTGAATGAAACCCAAGACAACCTGATACCTGCTCTCTCTCTGTACCGTATCTCCCATCTGGTCAATAGGACCATATCTTTGTCCTATCAATTTCCAAAACTGCAGGACAATCTCAACACAGAAACATCCTAGATACACCATTAAAACAGCTCAGCAGGCTTTCCCTTGCCCTCTTAGTTTCCTGGGTGGGAGTCAGACCCGGGTTCTCAATCTACATTAGCTTTATTGGTCATAAAAACCGCATCAAATTTCTGTTTCTCCCATGAGAAAACATTTCAAAGTTTTCAGTGTATCCCTTCAAGCTTTGGGTTAGGCACTCTCATTCACTCACTCCTCAACCAGAGGAACTAGCAGGGACTTCCAGCTTAGAGAGTCTCTCTCCAAAGAAATCATCTCACCAGTCTGTTCTCTTTAATTTTTTTTCTGATCCTTGTTTACATCTTTGATCTGGCTGAGGGGTACAGGAGTCATGGAACAGATTACATTTGTAAATTCTGCATATGGTGTATGTATTGGCAGAGAATATTTATTCCCTTTGTAAATTCCACATATGGTATGTGTGTGTGTGTTGGGGGTGGTGGTGGATCATATTGGTATCTTAGTGAAAATTACTGGGGCAGGAAGGATTCCATCCTGATAGGAAGGGAGGGGGAAACAGAAAAAGAAATCCGCTTTTTCAGTATCTTGCTTTAGAGCCTGTTCATCTTTATTTTGAAGATGTTGACTTCAGTACACAGAGCAAACAAGGTGATTACACACATACGCTTTATAGACTACCAACTACAGTGCTGAACTCTTTATTTTATTTTCTAAGATGAGATATATCCTGACCTCTTTTTATGTGATACTAAAATCCCCAGAACCAACAACCAAAAAAAGACTAGAAAATTCCTTCATTTGAACAGCTCAGGACTGCAGGATTTTGAAAGGAAGGGCTATTTAGGGATGCCCAACCATGCAGGACGACCTAAGGAACAATTGCCTGCAAACTCATGTGAAGTTAAATTGGCAATCAGCTCTAGCATTTCTTATAGCCAAGCTGCCTATTGGGTAAATAATATGAATTTTTATAAAAACATTCATAAATGTAAATTCACACAAGAGACTGAAATGGCTCCTTAGGGTTAAATGAAATACATATTAACAACATTTATGAATAGTAAATAGCATGCACTTTTCAAATGTGTGCAATGTGTATTTACATAATAGCCTGTAAGAGTTCCACTGTCAAGTAAATAATACTGTAGTTGCCCTTAAAAGTCTTTAATTACCTACAGTATTTGCAAAGTACACTGTAATGGATTTCTGGTTTGTGTTAGCACTTCACTCTCTTCTCAAATTCGTTCCTTTTCTTTTCTTCCCTGGTTTTAAACGCATATGTATTTATGAAAATAATTTTAAATTGGCATGGAAAGAAACCACCCATCTAGGTAGAATGGCCTTGAATGATTTCACTTGTGTGAGAAGGGAACTTTTAAAGTGAGATGGCAATATCGTGCTGACAGCGTACCCATAAAGAACATCTTATAAATGAAAACAAGTAAACAAAACAGGGAGCCCCTGAAGTGTGATGGAGCAGTCAGCTGTAGACAGACTATGCTTTGGTGAACAGGAGCCAGGGTTCCTGCCCTCTTCTGTGCCATGTGGGACCTGGTAGCTCTCAGATCCTTTTCCTATTCTCCTGTATCATAGGGATTCATCCCCTGCAAACTCTGTTTCCTACTCCCTGTTATCAACTAGTTTCTGGCTTCTTTAGGGCGATGGGAAGTACTGGCTAGAAATCAGAAAGATTTATTCCTTTTTCTCTCTGCTTCAGGCATATATCTGACAATGGTTGTGGCACCACACACCTTTGTCTGTCTGGCCTACCCCACGGGTTTCCCATGATTCCATGTCCAGAGTGGCTCAGGCTCCTGGGCTCCAGGTTCAATCCTCTCTAGTCCTCAAGGCAGTGGCAACTTCCTGCAGTTGCTAATTTCTATGTTGCCTCATATTCTCTTAGCTGACCTATCAGTTCTTACCTCTAATAACCAATAACCCAGCTTAAGTGATCACTAGTGAATTACCTGGTATGATAAGCTTTGTTTTCTTAGATGGTCTTTGACTAATAAAGCTGCTATGTGAAAGTTCTCTGAAGAAGTTGTCTAGGTGCAGTCAAAGATATAATTTTCCTCTATCCTATTCTCTATCTCGTGACTTCACATGAAATCTGTTAGAACCCACCTGATATTAGTACCTTTTTAGAAGGAAAGAGGAAATTTTAGATATTAAGTTAGACAAAACAGAGGTAAGTCTAGGTGTTCAAAGTCAACTTCTTAAAAAGACAGTATTGCTTCAGAAAGCTCATTAATATCTCATTAATGCAAATGCAAAAAACAAAAATGTTGTATTAGACCAGTTTTGGTCTTGCCTTACTGCTTTGACATTTCTGACTTTCAGAGGTTCCCAGCTGTAAGATTTTTGCTTCTTGGTTGTTTAGCAGTGGAAGTCAAGTGAAAAGACGGTAAAGAAGATCTTGATAAAATCATTTGTCTTGACTAGAGGGATTCAACTTTTGTTTTCTGATTCCATGTGAATCACACGAAACATAGTTTTTGACAAATATGGCTCTTTGGAACTTTTTCAGATTACTTCATCTGGCAAGAATCAGTCACCTGTGTTTTTTTTTTTTTTTTTTTTTTACTGTATTCCCATTCTCTCTCTGTCACCCTTCCCACCACCATGATCAATCACATTCTTGCCTTGGATTTAATGGATTCATGGATCTTACCCCACTCACACCTCTCGTCAGTTAATACGCTACAGCCCTTATGTCATAAGTGCAGTACCAACCACATCCATTCCCTCTCAGTCCCTGTGGTTCCCATCCTATCATGAGAAATGTATGGGATTTGAAAATCAGCCATTCAATATTTTAAAATTTTTCACTCTTATTTTCTACAAACATATTCAACTACTCCACATTTTTACTTAGTAATTACATCACATGTCACCATTTGGGGAAATCACTGAGTGCTTACTATGATCTCTGTACTGTTTTAAGTATTTCCATTAATTTCATCTCATGTGACCCTTACACCACAATTCTCTTTGCTATGTAATTGTAACTGAGCACAGTGCCCCTGGGAGAGGTTTAATCTAGAATAAGTGGGAGTGGGGACAGGTGAAGAAAGACACTAACAACGATTTCTTTAGCTTATGGTGCTGCCTGGAGCTGAGAGCTTTCCTTCCTTGAGATGGCATGGGCGCGTAGACTACCAGAGCTGGCATGGCCCAAGGCAGTCATTGAGCCCAGTCTCCTCTGCTTATCATATTTGTTAAAAGCCTGCCCTCCATTAGTTGTGTCCTAAATATGGGGAATGAACTGGTGAGAGTGATATTCAGGACTCTTTTCCTTGTGGAAACTCTGATTCTATAAAGGAGGGTTTTGGATGGACGTTAAACAAATAATTACACAAAAATATAGTTTGGGGAAGTAAAGTTAATAAAATGGGATGCTGTAAGAAAAAAAATTAGCCAAGCAAGAAGCTACATTGGGTTGGGTGATGAGATAGAGCCTCTAAAAGTATTTAAATGATAATAAGTTAGCCATGTAAAGCTCTGCAGGAGGAAGGTTTCATGTAGAAAGACAAGCAAGTACCACAGCTCTGATTCTAGACAAGTCTAACTCATTTGCAGAAAGGAAAGAAAGCTGGTGTGACTAAGATTGTAGGAGAGAGGGGACATAGGAGGACAAGTAGTTTAAATTTCATTCCAAGCTTAAAATTACAAGGAAGCTGAGGTTCCAAGAGGTGAAGTGACTTGCTGGATTGTATATGGCTTGGGAATTGATGAAAACTTCATTCAGTGTTCACTATCTGTATTATTTTTGTAGTATTCATTTTTTATGTATTTATCTGCTTAAAAATAATAATTACCATGGCAGGAATCTCTTGACTTCCCCCCCTCCTTTTTTTTAGGTTTCTTGGCTGCAAAGTTCCTGTGATGTCACTTGGTCTGATCTTGTATACTATATGATAGAGCAAATCTTGGTGGTTCTTAGGCACAGGAGTTCTTTAGGAAAAACACTGGGGCTTATGGGAGTATGGAGCACATGTAAATCAATAAGCAACATTTATGTGTCATTCACCACCTGGAGTTTGCTCAGAGTGCTAAGTGGAGCTGCCCTCTGAAGATACTAGCCTATGCTAGAGCTGTAAATCTGAGGCCATGCTTGCTTGTGATTATTAAAGATCCCCTGGCATTTTTGCAAGAGATGAGGTGTTAATACCAATGCCCTGCCCTCGCTCAAATCCAGCCCAGGAAATTACTTTTTGCCTACCTAAATTACACTTAGATTTCCAATTGGAAATTAATTCTCAAGTTCTTTCCTGAAAAACATTACTGTTGCAGTGTTACAAGGAGTCCTTGGGCCCAAGAATTTATTCCTCCTCCTAGCCTTCTCCCCAGCCACTATCTCTAGCCCCCTCCCCAGAATATGTGCACTCAGCCAGCTTGTTTGGATATATCTCAAATCTCTTTTGCAGCAAAGTGAGGCAAATACTCATACTCCTTTGTGTTTCTGGATGTAAGTAAACCTCTTTCCATCAACACTATTACCTGCTTTGAAGCCATTAGAGAAAACTCACTGTGTTTTTTATTCCTACTTAGATCAGTCTCCATAAGAAGCCAGAATATATGAGTAATATCTTTTCTCCTGGAATATATATTCTATCTTGTTCTATTATCTCTGTTGTGTGAATGTGCACTCTTGCTCTTGCTCTTATATTCACACACACACGCACATGCACTCACACACACACACACTGATCAGAACTCCTTACATTCCTTTTTTCTTCATTGTCAGTTTACTTTCCCCAAAGCACTTCTTGTCATCAACATATTAAATATTTTATTCATTATTGACTCCCCAGCTCACCTTAGAATATAAACAATGTGAGTGAAGGAATATTTTTAAAAACTTTTATTTTCTGTCCATATCTCAGCACTAAAAATAGTGCCTAGCATATAGTAGGTGCTCAATATATACCTGTTAAATAAAGGAACTTTTAAATAACTACCCCAAACCTAGTTCTTTGGGTAAGAGCTGAGAGATGCATTTAGTTGGATACTCAAAGTATTGTTTGTTCACTTAATCATTTATTATTAAATAATTCATTTGATGAACTTCTACTAGCACCTACAACATCCAGAAAAATGCTACATTAGGAAGATGAACAGACATATTCTGATTCTCACAGAGCCCTTAATCTAAATAAGGAGAAACACATGTAGGGAACTAAGGACAATTATAAACCAGCGAGATCGAAGCCTATTTCTGATAAAGGCTGGAGAACTGTGACTCAGTTCTGTTCATGGATAGTTCTAATAAATTCCTCTTAGAATGTAATAGCAGGGAAAAATTCCTTTCCTAAAGAGATTGAAGATTCTTTTTATCAGAGAACAGTCTCTTTTATGTTTCCCTTTTCACTTTATTGGCCTCTCAATGAAAATCTAAATGTAATAATCAGTTACAGTCAAAACTGTATAGCAAATATCTCACAGATTTCTCTGCTTTTCCCTACTTTATATGGTTTCTGATTGTTTTTTCTATCTGTATATTACTTGTTGTTTTGTAAGTGTGTACATACACAAACGTGTCTGTGTGTTTGTGTTTGTTAAATTCTGTCATTAACCTTCCATAAATTCTGTACAGTATCCATAAGGCAAAGATAATAAATAAGCCATTTCATGCACATGTAGATACTACAAGTTGGAAAGAGAAAGACAGTGAGCAGGAAACATAATTTACTCCATGGAACATCCCCAAGAGCCCTAGTGAGGCTAATCCACCAGTGTGGACTTTTGTATAAGCTTCTTCTCAGCCAGCATTTGACTTTCTTAGTATTAATTTTCTCTTTCTTTTAAACACTTACTTTAAATTGATCTTGCCATATTTTAGTGTTTTCTGGTCAGCCACCTTAAAACCCTTTTGAAGCAAAGTGGGACACAAACAAACAAATATAGTTTTGTAATATCAGGATTTTTAAACCGTGTTTGCACACTGAAATACATAGTTATAAAAGAGCCTCCAACATTGCATCCTAGACTTACTTATTCAGTGATCAATTCTGAGAGTTTGTATTTCCAGATGTGAAAGATAAAATGATATGTGGACACTATCTTAGCTTATTAGCTGCTTTGATAAGAACACAGACTAGGTAGCTTATACCATCAGAAATTTATTTTTCACATTTCTGGAGGCTAAGAAGTCCAAGAACAAGTATCATCAGAATTAGTCTCTGGTGAAGACCTGTCTCTCTTTCATTGAGAGCTGTCTTTCCACTGTGTTTTCACATAGCAGAAGAGGCAAGAGAGCTCTCTAGGGTCTCTTTTACAAGGATGTTAATTTCATTCATGAGGGCTTCCCACTCAGAACCCAATCACCTCCCAAAGATTCCACCGCCTAATACCATTATAGTAGGGGTTAGGTTTTAACATATGAAATTGAGGGAGAAACATTTAGTCTGTAGCATTCCATCTCTGATCCCCAAATCCTTTTCACATACAAAATACATTCATCACATCCTAACAACCCCAAAGGTCTTAATTTATTCCAACATCAACACTAAAATCTGAAATCCAAAGTCTCATCTAAATATGATTCAAATCAGATATGGGTGAGATTCAAGGTATGATTCATTCTGAGGCAAATCATTCTCCAGCTGTGAACCTGTGAAACCATAGAAGTCATGTGCTTCCAAAATACAGTGGTGGGATAGACACAGGATAGACATTTCAATTCCAAAAGGGAGAAGTTGGAACGAAGAAAAGAGTACAGACATTAGAGATATTTCAGGTTTCTTTCCAGGTTACCACAATAAAGTGAATATCACAATAATAAAATTAGCCACATGAATTTTTTTCCCAGTGCATATACAAGCTATATTTACACTAGTCTGTAGTCTATTAAGTGTACAATAGCATTATATCTTGAAAAACCATGTACATACCTTAATTTAAAAATGATTAATTGCTAAAAACTGCTAACTATCATCTGAGCCCTCAGCAAGTTGTAACTTTTTGCTGATGGAGGGTCTTGCCTCAATGTTGATGGCTGCTGACTGATCAGGATGGTCGTTGCTGAAGGTTGGGGTGTGTGATGATATAGACAATAGTGAGGTTTGCCACATCAATTGACTCTTCTTTTCATCAACAATTTCTCTGTAACATGCAATTTTGTTTGATAGCCTTTTACCCACTTCTTTCAGGCTTCCCTGGAGTGAGACTTCTTTTGGGTTTCCCTGGAGGCTCAGTGGTAAAGAATCTACCTACCAATGCAGGAGATGCTAGTTTGATCCCTAGGCTGGGAAGATCCCCCCTGGAGAAGGAAATGGCAACCCACTCCAATATTCTTGCCTGGGAAATCCCATGGACAGAGGATACAGAAGGGCTATAGTCCATGGGGTTGCAAAAGAGTCGGACACAATTTAGCAACTAAACAACAGCAGAACTTTTTCAAAATTGTAGTGAATCCTCTCAACCTTGCCACTGCTTTAGCAGCTAAGTTTATGTAATATTCTGAATCCTTTGATGTCATTCCAACAATCTTCACAGCAACTTTGCCAGGAGCCGACTTCATCTTAAGAAACCATTTTCTTTACTCATTCATTAGAAGCAACTCCTCATCCACTCAAATTTTATCATGAGATTGAAGCAATTCAGTCACATCTTCTGACTTCACTTCCAATTCTAATTCTCTTGCTAATTCTGCCACATCTGCAGTTTTCTCATCTACTGAAATCTTGCACCCCTCAACGTCATTCGTGAGGGTTGGAATCAACTTCTTCCAAAGTCCTGTTGATATTTAGACCTCTTCCCATGAACCATGAATGTCCTTAATAGCATTAGAGTGGTGACTCATTTCCAGAAGGTTTGTAACTGACTTTGCCCAGATCCATCAGGGCAATCACTCTCTATGGCAGCTATGCTGCTGCTTCTAAGTCACTTCAGTCGTGTCCGACTCTGTGCGACCTCATAGACGGCAGCCCACCAGGCTCCCCCGTCCCTGGGATTCTCCAGGCAAGAACACTGGAGTGGGTTGCCATTTCCTTCTCCAATGCATGAGAGTGAAAAGTGAAAGTGAAATCGTTCAGTCGTGTCCAACTCATCGCGACCCCATGGACTGCAGCCTATCAGGCTCCTCCATCCATGGGAGTCTCCAGGCAAGAGTACTGGAGTGGGTTGCCATTGCCTTCTCTGTATAGCAGCTATAGCCTTATTAAATGAATATCTTAAATAATAAGACTTGAAAGTTAAAATTAGTCTTTGATTCATGGGCTGGAGAATGGCTGTTGTGTTAACAGGCATGAAAACAGTATACCGGAAAAGTGACAGGAAGATAGCTCCCACATCCTGGTCCTCTACCCTCTGGGAAGGAAGGACTGTTGGCAGTAACAAATGACCTGCCATGAGAATTATCACACCTTTCAAGTCTTCCTTTTAAGGATAGAGGTTATTTCTTTGGGGGTGTAAGGAAGAAGGGTGGAGGGGAAGAAAAATGCTCAAATGGGTTTCTGTAGCACTAGAGATAATTTATTCTTAATCCTGTCAGGTAGTTACACAGGTGTTTGCTTTCTTATATTTCTATAAGTTGAACACTTACATTTTACATATTTTGGGGAGTATGTGTAATTCCACATAATAAACACCTTTAATTGACTATCTTTACATTCTGTTTATCTTGCTAATGAATGACAGTTTCTCATTTTATTGTTTACTGACTCAGAGAGTCAACCAGTTTTCAAATGGTCCTAGTCAAAAAGTCCTGTTATTTAGAGTAAACTTTTAAAAAGCAAGATGCAGAACTGTACATACATCTAAGTGAAAGTTGCTCAGTTGTGTCCGACTATTTGAGACCCCATGGACTGTAGCCCACCAGCCTCCTCCCTCCATGGAATTCTCCAAGCAAGAATACTGGAGTGGGTTACCATTCCCTGCTCCAGGGGATCTTCTGGACCCAGGGCTTGAACCCAGGTCTCCTGGGTTGTAGGTAAATTCTTTACTGTCTGAGCCACCAGGGAAGCCCATATAAACATCTAAAGCCCATTCTTTAAAAACCCTTATCTAAAAAAAACTGAAAGGAAATACTTTGTACTATTTCCCACTCTTTTTATAAAGAATATGTATGTATTTTATAGTTGAGAAGAAATGATACATATAAAAAGAGTAACTATAGCCTAGAAATGAGCAAACTGGTTTTGATATACTAGAATTTGTTTTCAAAAAAAAAAAAATGTCCCCATCTCACCTTCATTTGTGCTCTTGAAGTTCAGAAAGAGCTGCCTCCCAGGAAGAGAACAAAAAATAAGTATTTTCAAATACCTTTTACTTTAGAGAGTTTCTTCTCATATATATTGTTTTGTTTCATCATCACAGATGTTCTCTTAGCTCAGCAGAGCAGAAAATGTACTGATGAAGATTTGATCAAACTCATATCTTATTGGACCTTTATTAGGTTCAGTCCCAGTCACTTTCCTAGGCCTTTATAGTATCTCATTATTCCTCTCAGCAAACTTATAAAGTAGGTGCCATTTCCCCACTTTATGCATGAAGAAACAGAATTAAAGAGGTTAAAAATTGTGCCTTAGGTCTCACAGCTGCTAACTAGCAGAGCCAGAATTTGGATCTCAGTCCGATGCCAAAAGCCCTGCTCCTTTTCCAATGCTCCTCACTGAGCTGTGACCAGAAAGGGAGGCTTCAAACTCCCAATCCCATATTTTCTCTATATCACGCTGACTCCCTGCAGTGCTAAGATAATGCTCTTAGAAACATCTTTAATGGTTGTTTTGACACCTCGTTAAACAGAATTTTGTTCAGACTAAACATTCTTGGCAAGGCACTGGTTCACCCAAGTGCTTTGTTAATTTTAAAGAGCAGTATAAGCGGAAGCCCTTACTACAGGAGATAGTGCAGTGCACGTGCGGTGGAAAGAGAGGTTGGCACTGTCGGTTCGGCTTCAGAATCCTTACTTTTGGTAACTCACTTTTGTCATGCAAGGGATGCATTTAATAGTTAATCTTGACTGACCTCCCTTTCTGCCTCGCTCTTTCATGCTTCCCTCGCCTTGCTCCTTGCTGCCTAGAGCTGTGAATGAAATTGTACAGTGAACTTGACTACATAGGGTGCATAAGAAAGAAATTTATTTTTTCTTCCATCACTGCCTTCATGCTTGATAACATATCCCCTGATAACAGCTAGAGCATGTCACCTTTGACATAACAACTGTCGCACCTTGATAATTGTAATACTCAAATATGAAAAAGTGGCCACCTAGTCTTAAAACTTCCGTCTGGTATCCAAGCCAAGGCTTATCTCCTCCACACCCTTCGGATACTCTGCCTCTTCCTTCTTTCTGCCTGTCCCCCACTTAGGGATTAGACAGGAAAGAGTCAAGCAAAGGCCCCAAATCTTTTACTGCCCGGTGCCCTTTCTGGGGCAGCATCCCAACATCTGCTTCCCTGGGCAGCCGTGTGAGTTCTTCAGAATGGTTGCTCACCTCACAGGACCTTGTTGTGAATATGTTTTCCACTTGACTTCCCCACACACCCTCTTCAGTTTCAGGTCACTGAGAAACTCGCTACACTCAGTTTGTACTGTTAGATCCCTCCTGAGGCGGGCATCAGCAAGGTTGCTCAAGCTGGGCCACTTGGTAGAGGAAACTCCCATGTCTTATCAGAGGTGAGTGTAGAGTCTTGCTCCTCCCCTTCTCTCTCACTTCACTCTGCAGTCTTACCTCCAAATAGTCTTACCTCCAATTTCTGTTTTCTTTCCCTCTCAAAAACCAGAAGAAACCACAGAAAGTCTTCCATTTAAGCAGATACCTATCAGGAAATGGGGGCTTCCCTGGTAGCTCAGTCGGTAAGGGTCTGCCTGCAGGGCAGAAGACCCGTTTTCATCCCTGGGTGGCGAAGATCCCCTGGAGAAGGAAATGCAAACCACTCCAGTATCCTTGCCTGGAAAAGCCCATGGACAGAGAAGCCTGGTAGGCTGCAGTCCATGGTATCGCAGAGCTGGGAACTGAGTGACTAACACACACATCAGGAAATGAGAGGCCTGTTTTACCTTCTTGCAAATATCAATCTCTGCAAATAATTCTCTTTCAGACCTCTTCATTGGCTAATTTTGGAGGGGTGAGCCCTCCTGCCCATGGAACTACTCATGCCCTTGTTCTTTGACTCAAGACTTCAACATTCTCTCAAATTCTCTGTGTCTCTGAGGCTTGGAGGAGATAGGCAATGATGGTCACGGAGTCTGATTTCCTGCTTTTATAAGAACTGCAAGGATGTTTTTAAGATCGTTAGTTGCTCTCTTTAGAATGAGGAGATAATTTTGGCATCCATTGTTCTCCATTTATAAAGTTTGACTCATTTATAAGAAAACGAGAGAATCCCATTTAACATCTTGTTACATTAGAATCAACAAATAGTTTTTTATGAATCAGAATAAAATTGCAGGTGATTGCCACCAGAATGTATTTCTGTTGCCTGTCACCAAAAGTGATTTGTTCAATGAACATTTATGCATTAAGCTCTGCATTAGACATTGAACTTATAATGATGAATACAACCTTATTGTTAGTCCCCAGAATCCTGCACATATTATTTCAGGAAACCAATAAAAACATCAAAATTAAGTTTATTGAAATGATTTGAGAAATCCACCTAGTTTGTGTAATCACAGAAATAAAGTATTTAATGGTATCACCAAGGAAAACTATTTTGAGAAATATTGATGCTATAAAATATCATCACTACTTCAACCAATGGTAAAGATATTAATTCTAGCATACAGTTACCAACTATCAAATATTGACCATGATCAACAACAACTAAATGTTTTACATGTATTATGTAGTCATCAAAATCATTCTATATGAGGTAAAAATTCTAATTGTCCCCATTTTACCATGGAAAATAGAAAAATAAGGCTTGGTAAAGAGAGGCTTTTTCAGTGTGACTGGTCTGATTTTCTACTATCTCTGCATTCTTAACTTTTAGCCATTAGACATTCTTAGCTGTAAGGCAACACTGCCTCCTGGAAACCATGTGCAGGCATATCATGAGGAAGAATGCATTCCTTTTAGTAACAATAGTATTAAAATAAGTAGTACTTAAACACTATTTTATGTATAGTAGAAGGTTTAATGAGAAGTCTAACAGATGACCTGCATGAATGATTAGAACTGGGTCCCCTCTAGCCTTCAGCATGTCCTTGTTTGGCTTCCAGAAATTTGTCTTCCATTGTCTACTTTCTGTTCATTCTAATGGGTTGACGGAGTGGCATATTTGGGAGCTGAGTTTCTGCTCTTCTTGAACTTTACAAAATGTGAGATTGCCAGTTACTCTAAGATGAAAATAGCACCAGAATTTAGCCAAGAGTTTTCAGAACTGGAAAAAAGACTTTTGGGGAATTTTTAAGAGCAAATGAAAAGAGGTAGAATTTTCAATAAGGTCTAATTGTAAATAGAACTAAAGAAACAAGATTAATATTTTTAAACGCACACTTGCAGAATATGTTAAATTGTATGAATACTCCCTGTTTTCTTTACTAACTAAAAATTATTTCCTCGAAACTGAACAAGAATATAAGTACTAAATCTAACTTCCTTATCCTTTTCACTTGCAATTTTATGAAAGTGCTTTATGCAATACTGAATAAGTTGAGTCTTCTAAAGGGTAGGTTTCGTAGCAGAAGGAATACTGTCAGAGTTGCAAAATGGTGGATGGTTAAGAGTTACTACTGCCAAAAATTTAATCTAACTATTTAAACTCACACAGCCCCAAAGGCCAAACATGGAGGGAAATTAGACTGTGAATCCTGTCTCCTGGAAAAAAAAAGCTTTCAAAGTTTCACAGAATGCTAAAGCTGTGAAGGAATTCAGGATTCCACTACCTTAATCTCTGGCTTTGTACATGAGGCAGTTGAGTTACAAGAGGCTACCTTGTAGGGAATTCAATGTACCTCTGTTCAATTTTGCTGTGAATCTAAAACTGCTCTAAAAATAGCCTATTTAAAGAGTATTTTTAAAAAGTCTGTCACTCTGAATGTTTGAAGTGAAAATATTGGTTACAAATGATATTCTGCTGCATTTAAGTGCAATGGCTTTACTATACAAGGGCTTATTATCAATACTTAGGTGATAAAAGGTTTGATAGAATACAGTTTATGGCTGGCACACCAATTCTATGTCACTGATTCTCTCCTTATTTTAATCTTTCTTATCCATCATCTGTAGAATGTGGCTTTCATTCCCATGGTCATCTCAGTGTCATGCCTTACCTCTAGTCTCATATCTGCATTCCAGGCAAGTAGGAAAAAAAAAAAAACAATTAAGAACAAGAGATGCAGAATTATTTCAGAAAAGTGAAGCTTGCCTTGAAATTGCCTTCCTATCTCTGCTTTTACCTTACTGGCCAGATCTATGCCCATTAATAGTCATCCACATGAGAGAAGCTGAGAAATGTAGGCTTATGGCTAAGCATATTACTGCTTCTCCTCTTCCAAGAATATAATTTAGGTATTCAAAAGAAAGGAGAATGGATATTTGGTTGAGAGTTAGCATCATTTACCATGAAAGAGAAGCAAATATGTTACTAATGCAGGGTTGAAGAGAATTATGTAATAATCACCCCAGACTTTCAGATTTTTCTCACTAATATTCTTGGATTAATTGCTGCATTTTTATTTCACTTAAAAATGTGATAATTAGGTTAAGAATAATCTTTACTGTAACTTCAAAGATTAAAAATTCAAGTATCTATTACAAAGAGTTGTGTGGTCCAATAAAATAACCACTAGCCACACAGCATGCATGCATGCATTGGAGAAGGAAATGGCAACCCACTGCAGTGTTCTTGCCTAGAGAATCCCAGGGACAGAAGAGCCTGGTGGGCTGCTGTCTATGGGGTTGCACAGAGTTGGACACGACTGAAGTGACTTAGCAGCAGCAGCAGCAGCAACAGCAGCCACACATAGTTATTGAAGTGTGACTGGTCTGAATTGAGATGATGTATAGGTTTACCCTTCCACACTTGATATTAAAGAACTTGAAAAAAATCAAGTATCCAATTAATAATTTTTACATTGATTACATGTCAAAATTATATTTTAAATATATTGAGTTATTGATTTTAATAATATATTTTACTTTTCACCTTCTTTTCTTTCTTTAGTGTGGCTACCTAGGAAATTGAAATTGTATATGTAGCCCATATGTGTAGCTTGATTATATATCTATTGAACATTGTTGACATAGAAGAAAATATATTTTGACTTTCAGAAAGACTTCCCTAACTTCAGTTCATTTCAGTCACTCAGTCATGTCCAACTCTTTCTGACCCCATGAACTGCAGCACACCAGGCCTCCCTGTCCATCACCAACTCCTGGAATTCACTCAAACTCACGTCCATCGAGTCAGTGATGCCATCCAGCCATCTCATCCTCTGTCATCCCCTTCTCCTCCTGCCCCCAATCCCTCCCAGCATCAGAGTCTTTTCTAATGAGTCAACTCTTCGCATGAGGTGACCAAAGTATTGGAGTTTCAGCTTTAGCATCAGTCTTTCCAATGAAAACCCAGGGCTGATCTCCTTTAGAATGGACTAGTTGGATCTCCTTGCTTAACTTAGGACAGTCTAAATCTACTTGCAAATTACCTTGATATGACTGAATAATCAATGCAATCATAAATCTACTCTTTTGAATTTCTAGGAAAAATACCAGATAATTAAGTGCTCAGGAGTAGTCTCTGAAAACTGAAAAAAAGTGATGTCTAAATACCCCAGTTTCTTAGCCCATTGGCAGACTGTCTCTGAGAATGTATTTTAAAGCAAACTGTAGACTTTTTGCAGTGGAATGAAGTCCCAGATGTGTATGATGGAATTCTCCTGATAATATACTCCTTATTGACTACCTCCTCTCCCTTCTCACTTTCCCACTGCCCTACTAATTTGTTGAAAAGGTATTAGTAGTTGCCTAGGGCTAGGGAGGAGATACCCCTCATCCAAGGTAAGGAGTAGCAGCTGGCTTTGCTGGAGCAGCCCTGAAGAGATTCCCCACGCCCAAGGTAAGAGAAACCCAAGTAAGATAGTAGGTGTTGCAAGAGGGCATCAGAGGGCAGACACACTGAAACCATACTCACAGAAAACTAGTCAATCTAATCACACTAGGACCACAGCCTTGTCTAACTCAATGAAACTAAGACGGGTGGGTCATGGTGGAGAGGTCTGACAGAATGTGGTCCACTGGAGAAGGGAATGGCAAACCACTTCAGTATTCTTGCCCTGAGAATCCCATGAACAGTATGAAAAGGCAAAATGATAGGATACTGAAAGAGGAACTCCCCAGGTCAGTAGGTGCCCAATATGCTACTGGAGATCAGTGGAGAAACAACTCCAGAAAGAATGAAGAGATGGAGCCAAAGCAAAAACAATACCCAGTTGTGGATGTGACTGGTGATAGAAGCAAGGTCCGATGCTGTGAAGAGAAATATTGCATAGGAACCTGGAATGTCAGGTCCATGAATCAAGGCAAATTGGAAGTGGTCAAACAAGGGATGGCAAGAGTGAACATCGACATTCTAGGAATCAGCGAACTAAAATGGACTGGAATGGGTGAAT
Organism: Oryx dammah; assembly: GCF_014754425.2. Lineage (NCBI taxonomy): Eukaryota > Metazoa > Chordata > Mammalia > Artiodactyla > Bovidae > Oryx > Oryx dammah. Next base: position 54,222,648 of record NW_024070185.1, read on the forward strand.
TTAGCTCAGATAACCATTATATCTACTACTGTGGGCAGAAATCCCTCAGAAGAAATGGAGTAGCCATCATGGTCAACAAAAGAGTCTGAAATGCAGTACTTGGATGCAATCTCAAAAATGACAGAATGATCTCTCTTCGTTTCCAAGGCAAACCATTCAATATCACGGTAATCCAAGTCTATGCTCCAACCAGTAATGCTGAAGAAGCTGAAGTTGAATGGTTCTATGAAGACCTACAAGACCTTTTAGAACTAACACCCAAAACAGATGTCCTTTTCATTATAGGGGACTGGAATGCAAAAGTAGGAAGTCAAGAAACACCTGGAAGCATGGTAAAGACTAATAGAGTTTTGCCAAGAACATGCACTGGTCATAGCAAACACCCTCTTCCAACAACACAAGAGAAGACTCTACACATGGACATCACCAGATGGTCAATACTGAAATCAGATTGATTATATTCTTTGCAGCCAAAGATGGAGAAGCTCTATACAGTCAACAAAAACAAGACCAGGAGCTGACTGTGGCTCAGATCATGAATTCCTTATTACCAAATTCAGACTTAAATTGAAGAAAGTAGGGAAAACTGCTAGACCATTCGGGTATGACCTAAATCAAATCCCTTGTGATTATACAGTGGAAGTGAGAAATAGATTTAAGGGCCTAGATCTGATAGATAGGGTGCCTGATGAACTATGGAAAGAGGTTTGTGACATTGTACAGGAGACAGGGATCGAGATCATCCCCATGGAAAAGAAATGCAGAAAAAAAAAAAAAGGCAAAATGGCTGTCTGGGGAGGCCTTACAAATACCTGTGAAAAGAAGAGAAGCGAAAAGCAAAGGAGAAAAGGAAAAGACAAGATATAAGCATCTGAATGCAAAGTTCCAAAGAATAGCAAGAAGAGATAAGAAAGCCTTCTTCAGTGATCAATGCAAAGAAATAGAAGAAAAGAACAGAATGGGAAAGACTAGACATCTCTTCAAGAAAATTAGAGATACCAAGAGAACATTTCATGCAAAGATGGGCTCGATAAAGGACAGAAATGGTCTGGACCTAACAGGAGCAGAAGATATTAAGAAGAGGTGGCAAGAATACACAGAAGAACTGTACAAAAAAAGATCTTCATGACCCAGATAATCACGATGGTGTGATCACTCATCTAGAGCCAGACATCCTGGAATGTGAAGTCAAGTGGGCCTTAGAAATCATCACTAAGAACAAAACTATTGGAGGTGATGGAATTCCGGTTGAGCTTGTTCAAATCCTAAAAGATGATGCTGTGAAAGTGCTACATTCAATATGCCAGCAAGTTTGGAAAACTCAGCAGTGGCCACAGGACTGGAAAAGGTCAGTTTTCATTCCAATCCCAAAGAAAGGCAATGCCAAAGAATGCTCAAACTACCACACAATTGCATTCATCTCACATACTAGTAAAGTAATGCTCAAAATTCTCCAAGCCAGGCTTCAGCAATACGTGAACTGTGAACTTCCTGATGTTCAAGCTGGTTTTAGAAAAAGCAGAGGAACCAGAGATCAAATTGCCAACATCTGCTGGATCATGGAAAAAGCAAGAGAGTTCCAGAAAAACATCTATTTTTGCTTTATTGACTGCCAAAGCCTTTGACTGTGTGGATCACAATCAACTGTGGAAAATTCTGAGAGAGATGGGAATACCAGAGCACCTGACCTGCCTCTTGAGAAATCTGTATGCAGGTCAGGAAGCAACAGTTAGAACTGAACATGGAACAACAGACTGGTTCCAAATAGGAAAAGGAGTACGTCAAGGCTGTATATTGTCACCCTGCTTATTTAACTTATATGCAGAGTACATCATGAGAAAGGCTGGACTGGAAGAAACACAAGCTGGAATCAAGATTGCTGGGAGAAATATCAATAACCTCAGATATGCAGATGACACCACCCTTATGGCAGAAAATGAAGAGGAACTAAAATGCCTCTTGATGAAAGTGAAAGAAAACGAAGATCATGGCATCCAGTCCCATCACTTCATGGGAAATAGATGGGGAAACAGTGGAAACAGTGTCAGACTTTAACTTTTTGGGCTCCAAAATCACTGTAGATGGTGACTGCAGCCGTGAAATTAAAAGACACTTACTCTTTGAAAGAAAAGTTATGACCAATCTAGATAGCATATTCAAAAGCAGAGACATTACTTTGCTGACTAAGGTCTGTCTAGTCAAGACTATGGTTTTTCCAGTAGTCATGTATGGATGTGAGAGTTGGACTGTGAAGAAGGCTGAGCACCAAAGAATTGATGCTTTTGAACTGTGGTGTTGGAGAAGACTCGAGAGTCCCTTGGACTGCAAGGAGATCCAACCAGTCCATTCTGAAGATCAGCCCTGGGGTTTCTTTGGAAGGAATGATGCTAAAGCTGAAACTCTAGTACTTTGGCCACCTCATGCGAAGAGTTAACTCATTGGAAAAGACTTTGATACTGGGAGAGATTGGGGGCAGGAGGATAAGGGGACGACAGAGGATGAGATGGCTGGATGGCATCATTGACTCGATGGACGTGAATCTGAGTGAACTCCGGGAGTTGGTGATGGACAGGGAGGCCAGGTGTGCTGCGATTCATGGGGTGGCAAAGAGTTGGACGCGACTGAGTGACTGGACTGAACTGAGGGCTAGGGGATGGAGAAGGCAATGGCAACCCACTCCAGTACTCTTGCCTGGCAAATCCCATGGACAGAGGAGCCTGGAAGGCTGCAGTCCATGGGGTCGCTGAGGGTCAGACACAATTGAGCGACTTCACTTTCAGTTTTCACCTGCATGCATTGGAGAAGGAAATGGAAACCCACTCCAGTGTTCTTGCTTGGAGGACCCCAGGGATGGGGGAGCCTGGTGGTCTGCCATCTATGGGACTGCACAGAGTTGGACATGATGGAAGTGACTTAGCAGTGCAGCAGCAGGGGAGGAGAGGGGCAAGATTTGATAAGAGGTACAAGTTTACTGGGGGAATGCTAAATGTGTTCTAAAATTGAATTGTGGTGGTGGTTCCACAAGTCTGTGAAAATATTTAACATCCTTGAATTGTATGCTTTAAATAGGTGGATTGTATGGTATGTGAGAAAAAAATTATGGTTGCAAATTAATTAAGTCTAAATAATCATGGATATTATTATTACAGAGAAGGAAATGATTATAACAAACCTTGACAACAAGAAATATTGAAGGGGTACCAAATAATAAAGGAATAGAAAGAGAATTAAGAGGTAGATTATGTATGCCAATTTCCTCATTTTTGTCTGAGAGCACATGGTTGAAATTTTTATATTTTTCCTTCATGTTTTTCATAATCACTTTTCTTCACCTTACAAAAATATTTTTGAAAACTCATATTTGTAGTGATAAAGAGACATTTTTGAGTATTTCACTATTATTTCATTTTAAATTTGGTTATTTTCTTCTGTTACATTCAAGAATGTTACATTTGATGTATATAAAATACTGTATAAAGAATGATGTCATTTTTTGAAAATTATGTGTGTTTGTTTATCCTCTTCCTTTCTCTAGAATCATATGGGCATATATTGAGAATAATCTTCACTTAGCTTTAAGTGTAGTAATTTCCAAGAAAATAGGTTATTTGTAAATTTCTTTAGTCTTAGCCATTTTCTTCATTATATAAATTATTAAAAATTTTAGAGGATAATTGCTTTACAATATTGTGTTGGATTCTGCCATACATGCTCTTGTATGTCATAAGTATACATGTCCCCTTTCTCTTGAACCTTCTCGTCACCCCCCACCCAATTTCACCACTCTAGGTTGTCACAGAATACCACATTGAGTTCCCTGTATTATACTGTAACTTCTCATTAGCTATGTGTTTTACGTATGGCATTCTCTCAATTCATTCCACCCTTTCCTTCCTCTGCTGTGTCCATAAGTCTGCTATCTATGTCTGTGTCTCTGTTCCTGCCCTGCAAATAGGTTAATCAGTACCATTTTCTAGATCCCATACATATGTGTTAATATATGACATTTGTTTTTCTCTTTCTGACTTCACTCTGTATAACAGGCTCTAGGTTCATTCACCTAATTAGAATTGACTCAAATGTGTTTCTTTTAAGAGAGTAATATTCCATTGTATATATGTACCACAACTTCTTTATCCATTCATCTGTCGATGGACTTCTAGGTTGCTTCCATGTCTTAGCTATTGTAAATAGTGCTGCAATGAACATTGGGGTACACGTGTCTTTTTCAATTATGTTTTTTTCAGGGTGTATGCCCAGTAGTGGTATTGCTAGATCATATAGTAGCTTTATTCCTATTTTTTTATGTAATATATCAGTTTACATTTCCACCAATAGTACAAGAGCATTGCCTTTCCTCCACACCCTCTCCAACATTTATAGTTTGTAGATTTTTTGATGATAGCCATTTTGACCAGTGGTGAGGTGATACCTCATTACAATTTTGATTTGCTTTTCTCTAATAATGAGTGATGTTGAGTATCTTTTCCTATGTTTGTTGGCCACCTGTATGTCTTCTTTGGAGAAATGTCTATTCAGATCTTATGCCCATTTTTTGATAAGATCGTTTGTTTTTCTGGTATTGACCTGCATGAACTGCTTGTATAATTTGGAGATTAATCCTTTGTTAGTTGTTTCACTTGCAGTTATTGTCTCCTATTCTGAGAGTTGTCTTTTCATCTTGTTTATAGTTTCCTTTACTGTGCAAAAAGTTTTAAGTTTAATTAGGTCCCACTTGTTTATTTTTGTTTTTATTTCCATTACTCTAGGAGGTGGGTCAAAGAGTATATTGTGTTGATTTACACCAAAGAGTATTCTGGCTGTGTTTTCCTCTAAGAATTTTATTGTTTCTGGCCTTACATTTAGGTCTTTAATCCATTGCTAGGTTATCTTTGTGTATGGTGTTAGGAAGTGCTCTAATTTCATTCTTTTACATGTAGTTGTCCAGTTTTCTTAGCATCACTTACTGAAGAGTCTGTCTTTTCTCCATTGTATATTCTTGACTCCTCTGTCAAAGATAAGGTGCCCATAGGTGTGTGGGTTTATCTCTGGGCTTTCTATCTTGTTCCATTGTCTATATTTCTGTTTCTGTGCCAGTACCATACTGTCTTGATTACTGTAGCTTTGTAGTATAGTCTGAAGTCAGGAAGATTTCTCCAGCTCCGTTCTTTCTCAAGATTGCTTTGGCTAGTCAGGGTCTTTTGTGTTTCCATACAAACTATGAAATTTTCTTCTAGTTCTGTGGAAAATGCTGTTGGTAATTTGATAGGGATTGTATTGAATCTATACAATAAATATATAGACAATAGACACTTTGGATAGTGTCGGAGAAGGCAATGGCATCCCACTCCAGTACTCTTGCCTGGAAAATCCCATGGATGGAGGAGCCTGGTAGGCTGCAGTCCATGGGGTCACTAAGAGTCAAACACAACTGAGCAACTTGACTTTCACGTTTCACTTTCATGCATTGGAGAAGGAAATGGCAACCCACTCCAGTGTTCTTGCCTGGAGAATCCCAGGGACAGCAGAGCCTGGTGGGCTGCCTTCTATGGGGTTGCACAGAGTCAGACACAACTGAAGTGACTTAGCAGTTGGATAGTGTAGTCATTTTCACAATATTGATTCTTCCAATCCAAGAACATGATATATCTCTCCATCTGTTTGTGTCATCTTTGATTTCTTTCATCAGTGTCTTATAGTTTTCTGTATATAGGTCTTTTGTCTTCTTAGGTGGGTTTATTCCTGGGTATTTTATTCTTTTTGTTGCAATGGTGAATGGGATTGTTTCCTTAATTTCTTTTTTTGATTTTTTGTTGTTAGTGTATAGAAATGCAATGGATTTCTGTATATTAATTTTTTATCCAGCAGCTTTACTAAATTCATTGATTAGCTGTAGAAATTTTCTGGTGGCATCTTTAGGATTTTTATGTATAGTATCATGTCATTTGCAGTGAGAGTTTTGCTTCTTCTTTTCCAATCTGGAGTCCTTTTATTTCTTTTTATTCTCTGATTACTGTGGCTAGGAGTTCCAAAACATATTGAATAATAGTGGAAAGAATGGCCTTCTTTTCTTGTTTCTGATCTTAGAGGAAATGCTTTCACTTTTTGATCACTGAGAATAATGTTTGCTATAGGTTTGTCATACATGGCCTTCATAATGTTGGTTTATTATGGTAGATTTTCTATGCTCATTTTTTGGAGAGTATTTTTAATCATAAATGGGTATTGAATTTTGTCAAAAGCTTCTCCTGTATCTATTGAGATTATCATATTGCTTTTATCTGTCAGATTGCTTATTTGATGTATTATATTGATTTATTTGCATACATTAATGATCTCTATCTAAATTTATTATTATGAGTATGCATAGTTGCTGTGGGAATATAGCTGTCATTATTTCCTTGGATTGCGATTTTCTTGTAATTTTGGATTAGAAATTAAAGGTGGCAATGTTGAATGACAAACCACAGATCACTAGTGTTCCCAAAAGGAGCAGGAGTCCAGTGGTGGGTGTACCTCTGGAGGACAGATGCCAGGCATAAGATAACAGCTCTTTTAGAAGGCATATTATCCATACAGAGAACAGTGTCAATCAAAAGTTCCTAAGAGGGGAGTGGATAAGATAGTGTCTTACCCACTAAGAGAATATTTGTTGATCTTCAGTAATAGAAATGACAAGGGCAGCACCCTCCCCCTCCTCCCTTCCTTTTGACCTCCCTTTCTCCCCCTCTGTTCCCTTCTATTCTCATATACTGATTTTCATCACTCTTCTCTTCCCTCTTTTATCTAAGAACAGCTGCTTTCTCTCCTTCCCACTTTTTCCTTCTCCTTCCCTCTCCCTTCCTCCCTCCCCCACCCTCCCATCCTCCTTTCTCTCTCTCTCTGCTATGTGATTATTTTGTTTTGCCCTTTCTATAGAGACCAAAATCTAGGATTGTTTAAGATGTGAAAATATTTTTCAGACAGTGACAGGAAACTACCCCTTTTGGGTTAAGAATAGATGCCATCTCCATCTATAGCTGTGCTCTGCTGAATTTCACTCTGAATTCTCCTTATCTGAAAGAAAAAATAAAATCTTCCAAAAAATCTTCCCATTAGTGAGTATGAACAGCACACTAAAGTTTTTATTTGATTGACCACGTGTTTAATTTGTCACTCAAAGAGAAAGGAAAAATGGTGATAATTGGTGCATGGCATAGGACAAATATGTAGTTAAAAAGCACTAGTGCTAAGTCACTCAGTCATGTCCAACTCTTTGTAACACTATGGACTATAGCCCACCAGTCTCCTCTGCCCATGAGATTCTCCAGGCAAGAATACTGGAGTAGATTGCCATTTTCTTCTCCAGGGGAACTTCCCAACCCAAGGATTGAACCCAGGTCTCCTGCATTGCAAGCAGATTCTTTACCATCTGAGCTACCAGGGAAGTCCTAAAGATGTTGAAAAAATCAAGACACAAAGTGATGTGTGTACATGACATCAATGATAGCGAATAGTTGAATGGAGATGAGAAGATCATATGCAAAATGTTTACAGCAATTGTGTTGAGGCACTGAAATGATAGTAACTAATTCCTGCTAGTTCTCAAGTTTTTTTGGTATTGTATTGGACCATAAAGAAGGCTGAGCACCAAAGAACTGATGCTTTCAAATTGTGGTGCCAGAGAAGACTCTTGAGAGTCCCTTGGACTGCAGGGAGATCAAACCAGTCAATCCTAAAGAAAATCAACTCCGACCATTCATTGGTGACTGATGCTGAAGCTAAAGCTCCAGTATTTTGGCCACCTGATGCAAAGAACCAACTCTTTAGAAAAGACCCTGATTCTGGGGAAGATTGAAGACAAAAGGAGGTAGACAGCAGGGGATGAGATGGTTAGATAGCATCAACAACTCAGTGGACATGAATTTGAGCAAACTCCAGGAGACAGTGAAGGACAGAGAAGCCTGGCATGTTGCACTCTGTGAGGTGCAAAGAGTTGGACACAACTTAGCAACAGAACAACAAGTTAAAAAAGGAAGGAAGGAAGGAAGGAAGGAAAGAAAGAAGACAACACAATATAGGACAAAAATTAAGAACTTTAGAGTCAACTTAAACCGGGTTCGCATCTCAGACTTGTTACTTGTTCTGACCATGGCCTTTGGCACCAGACCCGGTTTAGTTTTTCTTAACTCCAGTTCATCTTCTGTAAATCAAGAATAATGGCAAAATGCTGCATGGTTCTTGTCAGGATGTGAGCTGAGATAACGTATTATCTGTGTGTGGTGCATGGTGTGTCTAATAAATACAAACGTATTGGCATTATGATTATTTTGAAAGCTTTCTACCTTGTATGCATGAGAAAAGAAAATATACAAAATGTTTGTCGTATGTATTTCATGTGTGATCTGTGCAAACAGAAAAGTTTTTCACCAGCTCCCCATTAAAGAACAAGAGAAAACTTGTCATGTTAGTTAAGAAAGAATCTGAAAAGGGGTCCTTTCTCTACTAAGTCTGAAAAAATGTACTGAACACAGACAGCTACATAGCAAGCATGTACTTTATGGCATATGGCATGCTAAGATAGATAAAGCACAACCCCTGGCTTCCAATAGTTTCCTGCCTAGTGGTGCGTGCACGTTTGTTCACAAATAACCCCAGGACAAAGATGGAAAGACGGACAGAGATGATTACAAAGGAGAAATAACATTCATTGACCTCTTATTTTATGTCAAGTATTATTTTAAGGAATTTATATAAAAGTAAATATTATTATCCTCAGTTTACCAAGGCCCAAGAAAGGCTAATTCTCTGAAGTCACACAGGTAGAGAATAGTGGTACATGGAGATAGCCCCAATGAAACTTTGGTCAAAGACTGACTTCTTTGATAGGCAGAGTAGAGGATGGAGTGATCAATTCAATCTTTGGGAGGTTGAGTTGGGAAGAAAGAATTAGGGAGAGAAGAGACCTTTTAGTTGAGTCTTTGAAGAATGGATAGGATTATGAAAATAATACTGGTGGAGGTATATGACAAGCGGAAGGAACAACATGGGGAGGGCAGAAAGGCATAAAAATAGAGCCAGCTAATATTAATATCGGGATCTGGTGTACTTTGATTTCCTGCTTCACAGAGGAGGATGTAGGGGTGAAATTAGAACCCTCAATTCTAAGGTCTCATGTCAGTCCGTACATTTGTTTCTGGAGGAATGAATAATCAAAATCGATGGGCTTATTCTGAGAAATATTCTTTCACAACCAAAATGAAATTTAGAGACTCAATCTGTAGATGGATAAGATATAAAGGAATCCTGGAAATATTTTCTTAGCTGAAAAGAAGAAAACATCTTTAAAAAAAAAAATCTTATACAAAGACATTTACTCTGAACTCTTTAAAACAGAAACCCATGCACTAGAAAGATATATTTATTTCTTAGTTGTTATAGAGGGTTGAATAATATCTCCCACAAATTTTACCCCTTCTGGAACCTCAAAATGTGACATCATTTGGAAATAAGGTCTGTGTAGCTGTAATTAGTTAAAATAAATTCATAATGGATTAGAGAGTGCCCTAGATCTAATGACTGGTATCCTTATAAGAAAGCCATGTGAAGACACACCAAAGGGAGATGAACATGTAAAGATGAAAGCAGAAACTGGGATAATGCATCAACCAGCCAAGAAAGTTCAAGTATCCAGCAATCACCAGAAACTGAGAAGAGCCAAGGAAACAACCCTCCCTCAAATCTTCAGAGGCAATTTGACCCTGATGAAAACTCGATTTCAGATTTTTGGAACCATGAAAAAAAAACATGTCTGTTGTTTTAAGCCACAAGTTTCTGGTACATTATTGCAGCTGTAGCAAACTAACTTAGCAGGCAACTGAAAATCTCAAGTAATTCATAACAAAATAAATTTGGTCATAATATGGCAATGAAAAAAATCACTGCAGATGTTTACTGCAGCCATGAAATTAAAAGACACTTGCTCCTTGGAAGAAAAGTTATGACCAACCTAGACAGCATATTAAATATCAGAGACATTACTTTGCCAACAAAGGTCCTTCTAGTCAAAGCTATGGTTTTTCCAGTAGTCATGTATGGGTGTGAGAGTTGGACTATAAGGAAAGCTGAGCACCGAAGAATTGATGCTTTTGAATTGTGATGTTGGAGAAGACTCTTGAGAATCTCTTGGACTGCAAGAGATCCAACCAGTCCATCTTAAAGGAAATCAGTCCTGAATATTCATTGGAAGGACTGATGCTGAAGCTCAATACTTTGTCCACCTGGTGTGAAGAACTGATTCATTTGAAAAGACCCTGATGCTGGGAAAGATTGAAGGCAGGAGGAGAAGGAGACAACAGAGGATGAGATGGTTCGATGGCATCACCAATCGATGGACATGAATCTGAGCAAGCTCTGGGAGTTGGTGAAGGACAGGGAAGCCTGGCATGCTGCAGTCCATGGGGTTGCAAAGAGCTGGACACGACTGAGCTACTAAACTGAACTGATAGCAATGACAGTCAATATAAATAAGACTTAGAAACCTTTGGAAATCAAGAACTTTATGTAGATCTTGGGCTCCAAAGAAACTGAATGGTGACTGCAGCCATGAAATTAAAAGATGCTTCCTCCTTGGAAGAAAACAATGACAATCCTAAATAGTGTATTAAAAGGCTGAGACATTAGTTTGTGCACAAAGGTTATTATAGTCAAAGCTATGGTTTTTCCAGTAATCATGAACAGACATGAGAACTGGACAATAGAAAAGACTGAGCACTGAAGAATTTATGCCTTCGAACTGTGGTGTTGGAGAAGACTCTTGAGAGTCCCTTGGACTGCAAGGAGGTCAACTCAGTCAATCCTAATGGAAATCAGTCTTGAATATTCATTGGAGGACTGATGCTGATACTGAAGCTCCAATACTTTGGCTACATGATACAAAGAGCTGACTCACTGGAAAATACCCTGATGCTGGTAAAGACTGAAGGAAGGAGGAGAGCAGGATGACAGAGAATGAGATGGTTGGATGGCATCACTGACCCAATGGATACAAGTTTGAGCAAACTCCGGGAAATGGTGAAGGACAGGGAAGCCTGGCATGCTGCAGTCCACAGGGTCATAACATGACTGAGCAACTGAACAATGAGTAAAGACAGGTGCTGCAAAATTCCAAACAGCTGTCTTGGAAGCAGCACAGAAATGTGGATCCAGTAAACAAAGTTTTCTCATTTTTTTGTATGCTAGGCCTTTCTTGTGTGTTCTCTAATAGCAGGCTCTAAGATTAGCCCAAAATAAACAAAAATATATTTACCTCTGTCTTGATTTCACTTTTTCTATCCATCCATCCATCCATCCATCTATCCATCCATTCATCTACATAATACAGAGGTAAAGTAGAATATGTCAGGGATACTGAATCCACAGGCAGTCATGAAATAAGAATCAATACTGTCAGTGGCTAGGGAAAAAAATCACTTTAAAGACAAACTTCAACCAATAAGAAATTAGACACATTTATTGCACATAGGATCCCATACTAAGAAAGTTCTTGTGTTGCTATAGCTGATGAAATTAAGCTGTGTCTAAGTGGAAAGGGGCCCCTGGGAGGGAATAACAGCAACCCAGGCATTCTGTACTGAGAATGATGCCAAGCAGAAGAACTTCAAAGTCCTGTGAAACTCTGAAACTCTCTTGGGCTGGAATTCTACTTCTCACCAACTTTATTTCGCTTCATCTGCCAGTCCTTCTTCTCTCCCAGCTATGAATTCACAGTCAGGCAGCGTCAGTATATGCGGTGTGTTGCAGTGAAAATGCAAACACATTTTCTATAATGAACATATGGGAGACTCCAGTTGAAAAGAGTTCCGATTCTATCCCAAGCATGTTATTGGCTATGACTGCAGAGAAGCAGGCAGCAGACGGAATCAGGAAGCGTGGAGGCAAGAAAGGAAGGATGTGTACTTGACTGCTGTTTCAAGATCCTAGTCTTGCCATGCCATGCTGCAGCCTCTTTCAAGAAGCAAACTGGTTTGGCTGGGTGCTTTCCTGATTTTTAACACTTATCTTTCATTCTCAGGTCCATGGCCTTATGTAAGGGGGAAGCATCTTAATGTAAATTTTGTTTGTGCTTTGAAAGTTGAATATTAATATTAATCTTTAACAATTTTTAATTATAAAAATGTTAAGCATTCAAGAATTAAGATAAATAAATATACAAGTAAACTTGCATAACTGTACTTAAGCTCAACAATTATTAATACATATTTTTCTTCATACATATACATTCTAAGGTACACAAATATAACATATGCATATATACATATATGTGTGTGTATATGTGTGCCATCTTAATAACATACCCTTAAAAGCAAGGACATTCTTATCCATAGCCTCTATACAAAGCATATGTATTTTTGAAGAGTTGAATCTTGCTTTGTTATCAATTTTCTCTAGGATGATACAGATTCAAAATGACAATAAATTAAAATTATTTCTCTCCCCCAAATAAAATTACTCATTTAAATGTCAACTCAAGAGTGTTTTCCATCAAGATTTATCTTTCATTCTGATGTGAAGGAAGACATATATCTATATAGATCTGTCAGTGGTGAGTACAATCATGGGATATGTTGGGAATCAAAGAAATAGCATTACTGTTGACTGCACTGAGAAATCTAAAGGTCAGAAAAGCTGCTGTCAGGTTGGTACATCAGAAAACTGCAACCATCTACTTAGTCAAGGATATTACCACCCAAATACAATTGCACTTGGTCGTATATAGTAATTTCTTCTCCAGCCATGAGGTTTCATGCAGTATAACAGGATGCTTGGGATAGACGTTCAAGAGCTTATTACCCTCCGTTTCTAGATTTGTAGGGAGTGTCTTCATTTGTGTTAAATGCGATCTGTTTTCATTTTAGTATATGATGGAAACGAAGTTATGTGTGAAGAGTGAGAGATTACAGAACATGCAGGACAAAATATAACATCAAAACTTGGGGTACGCTTCTCCCTGTTTATAGGACTGAAAAACTAGTTGGTTGCCTCACTGAAGTAGAAACAGTCATCTTTAAACTTGTTTTCTCATTGTATGTCTCAAAGGATATCACTGAATGTCTGCTTGCTCTATCCCATTGACTATTGCTTCACAGAAGAAATTTCTGAGGTGTTTCTGAGCAAAGACTATTTCTTTCTTCAAATACCTACTTCATGAGGATCTTAAATAAATGCAATGTCATTTCCAAGTTGAACAAAGGAAGACTTCCATTTGGAATCCTTTGATTTCCTTTAGATGTGGGGTTTCATATTTTGCTATTGACTCAGGAGACAAGTTAAGTGGTGGTCCTGTGCCATAAGCTGAAATCTGGAGGCTGTATCAATGACCTTTACATTCTCTGTTTGCCTGTTTTAGTTCTCTGTGTAAAACTGAGTGGATGAGGCATCAGAATACAGTGATTCCCTCGTGGCTGTGAAAAGGAAAACTTAAGTACCAACATAAAAATCTGCATAGTTTAAAATCTTTTCTAATTGCCCCCATCATGTCTTTCTCCATTTCTATTTAATCTTTGGACTCTTTTTGGATACCTTTTCACAATTATATGGGGAAAAAAGGATCTATTTTATGAATAGGAGCTTCTCAGAAGGATTGTTATATTTGTATGATAGCTATCTCTGTGTACTTACTGATTTTTACCTTAAATGATAACACTTACTTTCATAACTCTTTTCTATCTACAAAATGGTCTGAACTAGCTTCATTATAGAGCTTATCATGAAATATCTTACCTGCTTATGCAGTTTCAAAATCTGGATATTTATGGTGAATATTGTAGAACTTCAGCACTCAGAATGACTACTTTGATTATCTTTGTAGACTACTCAAGGTCTGTGATCTATTGTAACTGATAATTTTTTTCTCTGGCAAGAAGTTAAATTGGCATAGACCGAGATGTTAGTTTGTATAAAAGTCACTTTACTAGTGAAAGCACCTATCACACGGCATCTGCACCTCACAAAAACGTTGTGTTCTTTGCTTGATTTTACATATATCATAAACACAAATACAATTTTTTGAGAAAAATATAGACCAGGTGAAAAAAAATTTAATAAAAGTTGAAAATATCATTTCTTTGTCATAGAAAGATATGTGATAATAGCCAGGAACCAAGGGTCTTCTATAACATGATCCCACTAACAGTGTGCCATATTGATAGCCTCAGTAGTTGGAACTATGGAAATAAACCTCCACATGCCTTCCAAAATCTGATATCACAGAACACTGTTTTTATACTAAGTTACTCTTCTGGGGGAAAAGAGTCTATTTTACCAGTTGCAGCTGCCAGGATTTGCTATTCTGTCCTACCTTTCTCTTCTCAAGGGATCTGGTAGAGGGTGAGGGGAAGGTCCAGGCTGTCTCTTAATTTTATTCTAAAGAAAGGATAGGAATGAAGAATAAAACCTCAGGGAGGGGTCAAGAGGAAAACCATCCACCACCAGAGAGTAAATAGAATACTCATAATGACATCCATCAGCAATGAATAAACTAATTTTTTAAATGGAAGAAAGCATTGAAGACAAAATTTAGAAGTAAAAAGACAAAAAAGAAAGGAATATGGCACGCAAGAGAAAAAACAAAGAATCTACTCTAACAGAATATTTATCCCAGAAAGCTAAAGAAAATTATGGGCAACAAATGCATTTCTCATAGAAATGAAAGAGAATAGACTCTGCAAGGAGATTTCAGGAGACCAGAGTAAAAGATGAAGAGATCACATATGAGCTCCTTTGACAACTAAATGAGATGAAAAGAAAATTGGGAGAGCTCAGAAAAAGACAATGTGACTTAGCCCATTTAGAGAGCTATAACAGCATATCACAGACCGGGTGGCTTATAAGAATACTTATATTTCTTATATTTCATGTCCTACAGTTCTGGAGGCTGGAAAGTCCAAGATCAAATAGCAGATTTGATATCTGATGAGAAATTACTTCCTAATTCGTAGGCAGTGGCTATCTTTTATGTCTTCACATGGTGAGAGGGACAAGAGAGCTCTCCAGGGCCTCTGTTTCAAGAGAACTAATCTCATTCATGACAGTTGAGCCTCATGAGTGTGTGTTAGTCACTCAGTCATGTTTGACCCTTAGTGACCCCACAGACTGTAGCCTGCCAGGCTCCTCTGTCCATGGGATTCTCTAGGCAAGAATACTGGAGTGGGTAACCATTTCCTTCTTCGGGGAATCTTCCCAACCCAGGGATTGAACCTGGGTCTCCTAAATTGTAGGCAGAGTCTTTACCATCTGAGACACCAGGGAAGCCTGGAGCTCATGAATCACCTCCCAAAGGCCCCACCTACCAGCACCATCACCTGGGAAGCTAGCACTTCAAAATTCAAATTTTAGGAGGATAAACACATTTCAGCCTATGGCAAGCAGTGAGTGGAGAAGAAAATTTTCCATTGATAAGAACAACAGGAAAATATTAATACCTAGAAAATAAACCAAATGTTAAATATGCAAACCCAGTTTGAAGAAAAGATAGCATACTACTGAGGAACATAGAAGAAAAAAAATTATTCATTAGTGGGACTCTCATGTTTCCTCCATTCTTAGTTTCAATATTTCATACAATAAATATAAATCCATTTTAAGTAGAAAAAGACAACTCAATAAAACTTTTGAGTATGTGTGGTTTAGAGTTACTGTATATACTAAAACATGGCTGATGGGAGTATGATGTGTGTGTGTGTGTGTGTGTGCTCAGTGCAAGGCTGAGCACCACTGAGGTAACATTTCAACTTTCCAAACAACTTGCTATACAGAAAAATTTACTGCCTAATTCCTGATTTCACTAGTCATGATTTCAATGGTTATTTCTATCATATCATGCACATGCAAATTTAATGATATATATAATATGAATCAGTGTTTCTACATAATTTTAAAAGAAATGTTTGTAAATCGTATAAGACATTGAGTAAAATTCACAACTGTCTTTGTTAGGTTTATCAAGAATTTATATTTCTGAGACCTTTATAGAGCTACTTAATAAAACTTTGGGCACATGTAGGCTTTCAGAATATCTACATGTGACTAATAATAGTAATCTGGAAGGAGGAAAGACAGCAGGAGGAAATCTAGGAAGGATATTAGTGATTGGAAGGAAAATTGGATAAATGTGTAAATATACATTAGTTATTAATAAAATACTCAATAAAATTAGGATACTTATACTTCCTCCAAATCTTCCAAAGCCAAATAAAACCAAAAGAAAATTAAAACACTATTGTTTTAAGATGAGAGAAATATTTCCAAATTAACTTGGAAGCATAAATATACAATAGCTGGAAACTTTTTGAAGAAAAATAATGAGTTAAAACTAATTCTACCATATAATAAAATATATTGTAAAACCACAATATTTAAAACAGCATGGTTTGATCCAAATATATTTAAATGTATACTGGAATTTAGAATAAGAATAGGCTAACACTTCCCACTGATTTTCATAGCCAGCAAAAGATGGAATTATATTTTTGGAGTGTCTTCTGTTCTCTTTACATAGGAGATTATCCCTTCAGTATCAATTTATGCTCATCAATCTCTCTATTCTCAGAAATCCAAAAACACTGTGACAAACCAGTTTGTAGTCAGTATACTGTATGACTCAAGTCTGTTTTTGCTTCCATCTGCTACTATGATAAATCACCACAGTGTTAGTAAATTAAAATAATACAAATTTGTCCTCAGAGTTATGGAGGTAAAATCAAGGTGTAATTAGGCTGACTCCTCTGGAGACTCCAAGTGAAAATTCTAGTCCTTGTTTCTTCTAGCATCTGGCCCCACATTCTTGGGGCGTTTTGTCCCCTGCTTCTATTATCATATCATCTTCTCTCTGTGACTTTGATCCTCCTGCAGACTCTTGTGATTATACTGGGCTCACCTATATATTGAATGCAGGGTAATCGCCTCATTTCAAGATTTCTAGTTTAATCATATCTGTAAAGTCCCCTTTACCATGTAAGTAGCATAGAGAGTCCAGGAATTAGGACATGGACAAATTTAGAGGAGAAGAGCATTATTTAGCTGACTAGACCCTCCTCTGTTATTCTAATTACCTTGTAATAAGAAGACAGAAAAAGACTGATGCCAACGATATCCACATGCATATATACATTTGTAACAATGGAGTGGTGAAGAAAAATTTCCTGGATGCTGAATCTTACATGTTCTATTAGCTTCTTCAGTTGAGCTGTGTTTTTAAGAAATGGATAAACAATGGAAAAATAAATTGTTTATTAACAAATGAAAAAGGTATGAAATATTTTTCTTTTATTTTGCATTCATTGAGTCATTTTATATTTGTATATTGAATACCTAATAACTATAGTTATTAGACTAATAGTAGCTATCATTTATTAGCTGTTTTCTATGGGTCAGTTATTATACAAAATTACATAAATCATCTCATTTATTCTTAATGATCCTATAATCAGGGTATTATTATTTTCCACAATTTACAGATGAAGCAACTAAGACTAGAAGCACTTATAAGACTTGTCCAGTTATATAGCTAGCAGGTGTGAAAAACAATATTTGAACTCAGTGACTCTAAGGACCTTACCTTGACAGTCATTAGCTTTGTTCCCAGGATTGTACAGGGCACTAGGCAACAGGGACAAATGAAGTGACCTTTGCTCTAGGCTTCTGTTCTGTGGCAGATTCAGACTAATAGGCAAGAACAAAAGGGTGAAACATGTGCTGCGATGGGGAAGATTAGGATGTAAAAGGAGTGCACGGCGGGCATCTAACTTAAACAAAGATGGTGATTCTTTTTTTTAGGAGAAAGCTGAGGAATGGAGAGTTGGTGGAAGGGCAGGTTGAAGAGCAGTGAAGAGAGGACTATAGACTGATTGAACAGAACAGGCAAACACCTGGAAGCAAGAGAGCATGGAGAGATTAAGGGATTAAAAGAAATTCATTATGGCTGGATGATAAATGTCAAGGAGAAGACAGCAAATGGCTGGGGAGGGAAACCTGGGCCAAATTATGCAACACCTTATCAATCGTGTTAAGGAGTTTGAACTTCATTAGAACTTCATCAAATGGTCTGTCCCTCTAAAAGTTATAAGAAAATAAATGACTTGATCAGACTTGCACTTCAGGATGTTGTGAAGCACAGTTTGGATGTGGCAATGCTGGAGACAGTGAGGCCAGCCAATAAGCTCTTGCAGGACTTTAGTTATTACAGAGATGTTGCAAAGTTAATGTGGGTAGGTATATATAAAGTTAATATTTGTATGTTGAAACATACATCGAAATATTGTGAAGAAGGCAAAATTCACATAATATAAACCACCCGACTTCAAAGAAATTTCGTATTTGCCTCATAAGTCTCTTTCTTCACCCCCCTCTTCTCTCCTCCACCCAGCACCCCACCTTGCACCGTCCCTACCCCAAATATATTCCACTATGCTCTAAGGAGTACACTAGTAGACAAAGCTGCAGAGAAGAAGTACACATATTTTGTATGATACAGTAGCCTAGCTATCACCTTAAAGCAGAACACTAGAGAGAAGCTTCTATGAAGGCAATTTATTTGGGAATGATCTCAAGAAGCCAGAGTGAGGGACAGGAGGATGAAACAGTGAAGGAAGCTTTGTTTTCCTTCCTGAATAAAAATAAGGGAATGTTTCTTCAATTTGGTGGAACCTCTTGAGGTGCCTATAATGAAATGCAGCTCAAGACTTTCTTCTATGGAGATGAAATTGGAAGCACATTTATCATCCATCACCCATTGCTCAATGTAGCAATTCTGTGAGTGAGTGTTAGCAGGCTTCTGGGGCAGCCAAGCTGAGAAGCTCTAGGGCAGACATCAAGCCCAAGGAGAGGCACCAGCAAGCTGCCCTTGAAGGAAGGTGGTTGAAACTCACATAGAAGCCGTTGCCACAGTCACAGCTAGAGTCAGGCATGGAACTGTAATTTGTAATAGTTGCTATCCAAAGTTGTTGTGTTGTTTTGTTTTGCTGAATAGATATTTGCAAAGTCCTAACCATATCAGTGGAGAAGGAAATGGCAACCCACTCCAGCATTCTTGCCTGGAGAATCCAATGGACAGAGGAGCCTGGATGGCAATAGTCCATGGAGTTGCAAAGAGTCGAACACGACTGAAGCGACTTAGCACAGCACAGCACAACCGTATCAGTGTCACAGTTTTTTCTTTGTTTGTTTTGGTTGTTTTATTGGAATATAATTGCTTTACAATGTTGTATTAGCTCTGTTGTACAATGAGGTAAATCAGCTATATGTATACATATATCCCCTCCCTCTTGGACCTCCTTCCCACTCCATCCCCTACCCCACCCCTCTAGGTCAACACAGAAAAGCAAGCTGAGCATCCTGTGCTATACTGCAGGCTCTCACCAGCTATTTTGTACACGGTAGTATATTTATATCAAATCTAATTTCTCAAGTCATCTCACCCACCTCTTCCCACGCTATGTTCACATGTCCAACAGCTGTATCTCCATTCCTGCTCTGAACTAGGTTCATCTGTACCATTTTTTTTTTAGATTCTACATATGTGTGTTAATGTACAATATTTGCTCTTCTCTTTCTGACTGACTTCACTCTGACAGACTCGAGGTCCATCCACATCTCTACAAAAGTATTTTTTCGTGTTGGATTTGACACGTTTGTGCTGCTTCCCTCACTCTTTAGGTTGCAAGATCACATTGTCTGGTTATTTTTAATGCCCATCACTTTAACCTACAACACTACTTGCCTCATACTAGGTACTTAACCATTTTTAAATGTAAGTGACCACGAAGTCCTAAACATCTGTATTGTGCAAGGTTGCCTTTTTGAGACAATTGTCTCAACTAGGTTTTCTTGGGTTGTTGGTACTTTTATTGCTGTGGTTCACCCTGTCTACTGCTCGGAAGATAGTCTAGCTTTAGCAGACCATTGCAAGGGCTGGAAGGTAATTTTCTATACACGAATCAAAAGAAACCCCAGCCAGCATCCTATTCTGCAGAGTTATTCCACGTTGGGTGACTCCAAGGTAATCAATTAAATCTTAATCTTTGGGAAATAGCCTATCCTTCAAAGTGAGCAAAGGAAAAGGTGCTTTACTCAGCACCATGTTTCCCCTGATTGATTCTGAATGGCTTCTGTATCTCAGAGCCAGGAACCCTGAAACCAGTGATAGGTGTGCTCATGACAAGGAAAGTGGCCCTGTGGTAAAACCCCCACTTGTCCTCAAAAAGTCCACCCACAGGTTTGCTACAGATTGATTCTTACAATGAGAGTTTGTATTCTGTTCACAGAGATCATTAGGGATCACATTCTAATATTGAGATGCATATCAATTATGGACCAAATGTGCATTCTGGAATTAGAAAGAGGGAAAGAAATAACTTTTGTTTACTGTTTTTTTCTCCCCCTATTGCTCCTTGTATTTGGCCAAGAAGAAATTAAGACCCAGGAAAATGAAGTGACTGCTCAAAGTTACCCAGCTATTTTGTGACAGAAACAAAATGAGAGGCATTCTGTATGGTATAGTTTTGTTTTTTCTTTTTTCCAGAGCAATTCAGTAGAGTGTAGGTTACTGATAATGCTAAAGTGGCAGGTTTGATTTTTGTGTATAAGCCATGGATTCTTCCCTCCTTCTACCGCTCCCTAAAACACATAAACGAGCCTGAAAATGCCTTGAGGGTTAGAAATGTGTCTCTTATCCAGTGCCTGGCACGTTGTAGGATCTCAAAAAATATTTGTTGTAAAATGAATTTCTATGGCTGTGGTATTAGTCATCCTGAAGGAGGATAATAACCTTTTTCCCCAAATACATTTTTCTCTGCTATCCTGGTTACTTTTTCCTGTCTTTGTTTATAGTCAATCAATATCACTATTAAGGTGCCTCCAGCCTGGTTGTATTCGGGTGTGGAGCCTTGTCTGTTGGACACCCCGACTTACCACAGAGATACCAAACACCCTTTCAAAATCTATTACTGGGTCAAACCTCAACTCTGCTGCTTTAAAAAATCACTTCTTCAAGGTTTATTTTGATGTTTTCTTTCTCTCCATGTCAGCAGGACAGCTGTGAATTTCTTATTTTCAACAGGACCCTCTTTGAGTAACGGTGACCCAGTAAGAGGGATTTTCACGTACGCTCCCAGAATTTTTCTGTCAGAGGTTTAAGCTTTCTCCCATTAATCTAACTGGAAAGGGGACTTATTTTTTTTGCTCAGTGTCTGTAATTGTAATTACTGTCTTGATTAATGCCAAGTTCAAAGTCTAGGTCTGGCCATTACAAAGGAGACAAAACTAACAGAGAATTTAATGGAAGAAAAAAAAATTGCATTTTTTAAAAATATTTTTCTTACTTGAGGATAACCTGCATTGTTAGATGCTGCAGAAGATATATGACCAAGGAATATGTTTAATTAGCTTAATTTTAAAATAACACCCTGGAGTGGTATAACTCTGATTTAGTTTTACCTTATCTTACACGTCGACTCATCCTTTCCCTCCCTGATAGTCTAGGAAATAAAGCAGGTATAGTCCTCTTTGACAAAGGTGGAAAGTTAGGCATCCCCAAGTTTGTCACTTCATTGAGAAAACAAGGATTGGGGCATTTGAGAGGATATAGAGCTAAGGGAAATGTGACCAAAAAGACCCGTGTACCCCAAAAAGTCTAGTTAAGAGGAACCAAGTCCATTCTGTGGGGAGAAATAGTAACATCAAATACAAAGAATGAGACGAGAATATGGAGAGAATATAGTTATGATACTAAATATCTCAAAAGTTACATAAGATATAAGTTCAGTTCAGTTCAGTTCAGTTGCTCAGTCATGTCCGACTTGGCAACCCCATGAACCGCAGCACGCCAGGCCTCCCTGTCCATCAACAGCTCCCGGAGTCCACCCAAACCCATGTCCATTGAGTCGGTGATGCCATCCAGCCGTCTCATCCCCTGTTGTGCCCTTCTCCTCCTGCCCTCAATCTTTTCCAGCATTAAGGTCTTTTCAAATGAGTCAGCTCTTTGCATCAGGTGGCCAAAGTAATGGAGTTTCAGCTTCAGCATTAGTCCTTCCAATGAACACCCAGGACTGATCTCCTTTAGGATGGACTGGATGGATCTCCTTGCAGTCCAAGGGACTCTCAAGAGTCTTCTCTAATACCACAGTTCAAAAGCATCAATTCTACGGTGTTCAGCTTTCTTTATAGTCCAACTCTCACATCCATACATGACTACTGGAAAAACCATAGCCTTGACTAAATGGACCTTTGTTGGCAAAGTAATGCCTCTGCTTTTTAATATGCTGTCTAGGTTGGTCATAACTTTCCTTCCAAGGAGCAAGAGTCTTTTAAAATTTCATGGCTGCTGTCACTATCCTCGGTGATTTGGGAGCCTAGAAAAAAGTCAGCCACTGTTTCCACTGTTTCCCTATCTATTTGCCATGAAGTGATGGGACCAGATGCCATGATCTTCATTTTCTGAATGTTGAGCTTTAAGCCAACTTTTTCACTCTCCACTTTCACTTTCATCAAGAGGCCCTTAGTCCTTCTTCACTTTCTGCCATAAGGGTGGTGTCATCTGCATATCTGAGGTTATTGATATTTCTCCCAGAAATCTTGATTCCAGCTTGTGCTTCCTCCAACCCAGCATTTCTCATGATGTACTCTGCATAGAAGTTAAATAAGCACGGTGACAGTATACAGCTTTGACATACTCCTTTTCCTATTTGGAACCAGTCTGTTGTTCCATGTCCAGTTCTAACTGTTGCTTTCTGACCTGCATACAGATTTCTCAAGAGGCAGGTCAGGTGGTCTGGTATTCCCATCTCTTTCAGAATTTTCCACAGTGTATTGTGATTCACAGAGCAAAGAAAAAAAAATGTTATTATGACTCAGCCATTATAATGAATTGGTACCAAAAGACAACATTAGTTGACAATAGCAATGCCATATTTATATATTCAGTGAACAGGTAGCTTCCTTGTAAATATTTTTCAATTTATTCCAATGGAGAAAATCTAGAAGCAATTGCCAGTGAATAACAAATGGCACTATTTAAGTTGTTGAACAAGTCTTCATTGAGAAACTACCATGAGTAGACACTGGGTTACAAACTGTGCTGGTTCAAAGATGAGATGGAAATGGTCACTGCCCTTGAGAACCCATAACCATAAAGAGAGAAAAGTAGAAGCTAAGTATCAAATATGACTACTACTGAGCATTCTATTAAGAAGCATTGTTTTAAGGTCTTTATATTAAGAATTGTATGGAAAGATATTAAAAGAGATCAGTGTAGTAGGAGGGACTTTGTAAGTATGTATGGTGATAAATATTAACTAGACTTCTTGTGGTGATTATTTTGTGATGTATACAAATATTAAATTACTATTTATACTAATTATATGTCCATTACACCTCAGTTAATTTAGAAAAAGCATTAGTGGAGACATAACTGCCTAGGTGATTAGGCAAGAACGTATAGGCTTGAAAGTGTGGGTTGAATTTTCAAAGATGGAAAGGATGCATTAAAGTATTCCACTCAAATAAACTGCACCAGGAAAGCAAGGAGGGAAAACATTCTAAGGCACCTAGAGGAATAAAATGAATGTCAGTTGTGACTGGTGAAGAGATATATTTTAGGGACCAGGGGTTAATGCATCAACTTCAGTACAGGAAGGAGAGTTTGGTTTTTATGAACCACTGAAGATTGTTGACTGCAGATTTCATATGATAAAAATAGGTTGATTTAGCAAACGAAGAGTAGCAGTAGCTGAGGGAATATCAGTTAAATAGCCATGACAATAGCTCAGGCTTCTCCTGCCCCCAAACAACCATGGACAATGTAAGGAAAAAGAAAGGAGGGGTTCCAGAAGATAGTCCCTGTGTAGTTTACGTTGTAAATAACCCAGTTCATCATCTCCGATAAAGGCCTTATTGTGATGCGTTTTATTGCAATAACTGATGTCCATGGAGATGCTCCAAGCATAACTGAGGAGGCACTTTGGCCGTTAGAGGGAACAAAATTATTCTTCTAGGGTTCAAATACACTTCCCTAAGGATAAACTGTGATCTAAGCTGTGAAACCAGTTACATACAAAATTCACAGGTTTCTGACCAGAACACACATAGAAATCATTCTTCAAGATGAGGAGAAGCATTTGTTCTGGAACAAAAAAAGGACTCATCATGTTGAAGTAGTATTTTGAAATGTTTGGTGATTCATATCTTAGTAAAATCTTAATGTCTGATAAATAAGGCTAAGAGAACATTGCTATGAAGGGAGGGGTGTTTCTAAACTCATATAAATTGAAGAGTATTGTGCAATTTTGGTTTCTACAGTGGAATTTTATTTTTTTTCTTTATTCTCTTCCTTCTTCTTCTCCCAGTAACCCCAAAAGGGGCAATCTTCCTTCCTCATGCAAGGGAACAGAGAGAAAGAACAGTAGACATAGAGGATAGCTACAAATATACCTTACTCAAGACAACATCTGCAGGCAGATGCGTGAGTGTTGCGTGAGTGTTCCCATTTCTCAGGATCTGATTTCCTCTAGTCAATTATGCTGATCTGTAGAGCAGATAATACCATAATTAAAAGCAACCATGTGGTTAAAATAGCTTATATATGCCAGATCAAGCACTTGGCAGATCTACAGGCTTTGATAACCATTATAACATAATTTCTTCTTTATCCATTTGTCTGTTGATGGATGCTTGGGTGACTTCCATGTATTCTTGGCTATTGTAAATGGTGCTGCTGTGCATTGGGGTGCATGTATCTTTTTAAATTAGTATTTGCATTTTTTCCAGATATATACCCCAGGAGTGGAATTGCTAAATCATATGGTAGTTCTATTTTTAATGTTTTGAGGAACCTCCATGTTTTCTTTAGTGATTGCACCAATTTCCACTCCCACCTATAGTGGAGGATGATTGCTTTTTTTTTTTTCCATATCTTCTTCATTTGTTAGAATTTTTGATGATGGCCAGTTTGGCAGGTGTGAGGTAATATATCATTGTAGTTTTATTTGCATTCAGCAATGTTGAACATCTTTTCATATGCTTGTTGGCCACCTGTATGTCTTCTTTGGAAAAATGGCTATTTGAATCTTCTGCCCTAATGATAAAAGAAATAGGGAGTGCTGAATGACACCCTTAATAATACACACACACCAAGAGTATTAAATTAAACTGTAGGCATGTGATCAAGAATCACATATATTTTAAGAAAAACAATATACTGGAAATATACAAGAAGAACTAAAAGTATAAGAAAATATGATTCATAATCTAATCCAGGAGAGAGTTTAGAAGTATAATTAGTACCCTCAGAGGAATCTGAGATAAAGAAAACATGATATATATAAAATATATAATTGCATATTATTATATAATTATATATTTATATATAATAAAATTCATGTTGTATAATTATATATTAGTATATATGCTATATAAATTAATAATATAAAATAGCATGTTATTTTAATATAGTGCATCATTACTTATAATAAAAATTATGTGTAGTGAAAGTGAAGTCGCTCAGTCGTGTCCAACTCTTTGTGACCCCATAGACTGCAGCCTACCAGGGTCATCCATCCATGGGATTTTCCAGGCAAGAGTACTGGACTGGGTTGCCACTTCCTTCTCCAGAGGATCTTCCCGACCCAGGGACTGAACCCAGGTCTCCCACATTGTAGGCAGACGCTTTACCGCCTGAGCCACCAGGGAAGCCTGTGTAATATATTACTCAGCCTTAAAAAAGGAAGAAATATTACCATTTGAAACAACATGGTTGGACCTAGAAGACATTATTGCTAAGTGAAATGTCACAGAGAGGCAACTTCTGCATGATTTTATTTATATGAGATATCTAAAAACAGTTAAACTTATAGAAGCAGAAAATAGAATGGTAGTTGCCAAGGGCTGACAGGGAAATTGAAAGTTTTCAATGGGCATAAAGTTATACTAGATAAATAAATTCTAGAGGGCTGCAGTACAGCATGGTGCCTGAAGTTGACAATATTGTATTGGGCACTTAAAACATCTTCAGAGGGTAGATCCCATGCTGAGTGTTCTCACTACACATTCAACAAAAAGGCAAAGGGACAAAGAAAAAACTCCACGAGTGCTGGATATGTTTACTGCCTTGATTATGATGATGGTGTCACAGGTGTATGTCCAGACTCACCAAATAGTATATATTAGATGTATACAGATTTTTTGTATATCAGATATACCTCAGAGCTGTGAGAAAATAAAGACATCGACTCTTATAGGATACACTCTGTATATGTTGTATAGCAGCTTAGTCATAAGCGATAATTAAATGTTTGTTCCTTGAATATGAGCAGTTCTTACCAAGTTTTCAGCTGCTGCTATGATCAGGTAGTATCCTTTCCTATCTTGTTTTTTGGTCTGTGACTCTGTGCTTACCTCACTGCTTCTTTCTGGCTCTCTCAATGAAATGGCACCTAAAGAAAAAAATTGCTTCTTTTGTCTGTTGCTGGCTTTTTCACAGTGGGGCTCTTGATTTGAACAAACCTGAAGATGTCAGGCTGTATAAGCACTCAGGGAAAGACATGTTCACAAAGGTTCCTGCTCTAGAAAATTATACACTACTTTCAAAATGCTTTGCCACATTTAAAAGTATAATTACACCCTTCTTTTTAATGGCTGACATGACATATATTTACACGTGTTTTAGCTGACTTATGACAATACACAGTTGTGTGTTATACATTTGGTGGCAACATCTAAAATTTCATGCGAAAACATCTGAAGCTGTCTGTTGTTGACCCTGTGTTTTAGAGTAAAAAATGGAACTTGCAAGCTTCAGAATACTTTTTAATCTTTGTATAATCAGTTAATTATCACTTTGCCTTGTTGCCTGCAAGAATTATTTGCTCAACCACCCTCACCATGTTACAGACTTTGTTGTTTTTCTGTGGTTGTTTCCATTTTAGTTGGGGTTTCTAAAACAGTACAGTCCCAGAGAACTTACTATAATGATAAAAATGTTCTATATCTGCATTGCTCAATATGGTAACCATTAGACACATGTGTACAGGAAAATTGGCTACTGCAAATGAGGAACTGAAATTTTAATTTTATTTTATGTGAATTAAATTTAAATAGCCATATGAGACAAGTAGTGCTGTTCCACAGAAATATATTGTGGGCCACACATGAGGTTTTTAATTTTATAATAGCTACATTTTAAAAAAAAAAAAGCTAAAAAGAAAGCAAAATTAAATTTTAAAAATATGTTTTATTTAACCCAATAAATTCCAAATAGTATCATTTTAACCTAGTCAAATTCATAGAAAAAGTAAAATTGCGGTTGCCAAGGGCTTTATCAGAAGAAGGGAATGGGGAGTTATCTTTTAATGGATGCAGAATTTCAATTTTACAAATTAAAGAATCCTATAAATGGATAAGGATCTTCCCAGGTAGTGAAAGTGGTAAAGAACCCACCTGCCAGTGCAGGAGACGTAAGAGACACAGATTTGATCCCTGGGTTGGGAAGATCCTCAGGAAGAGAGCATACCAACCCACTCCAGTATTCTTGTCTAGCGAATCCCACAGAGAGAGGAGCCTGGTGGGCTACAGTCCATGGGGTCACAAAGAGTCGAACATGACTGAAGTGACTGAGCATGCCCACAGGCAATAATCGATGATGGTAATGGTTGTACAACAATGTGAATGGACATATTGCCTTAAAAACGGTTAGAATGATAAATTTTATGTTATATATATTTTTTCACAATTTAAAAAAATGAAAATAAATTATCCAATAAAAATATTTTTAAAGTCTCCTGCATTATAGGCAGATCCTTTACCATCTGAGCCATCAGGGAAGCCCAAGAATACTGGAGCGGGATGCCTATCCCTTCTCCAGGGGTACTTCCCAACCCAGGAATTGAACCAGGGTCTCCTACATTGCAAGGTGGATTCTTTACCAGATGAGCTACCAGGGAAGTCCAGTTATCCAATAAAAATACTATTGAAGTCATAATTTCTTTTTTTCTTACTAAGTATTTAAATATTTAAAATCTGTTATTTAATTTTTACTTAGAGTATATCAGACTAACTTAATAGCTAGTTAGTCTTCATACTACTTAATAGCTACAAGTGGCTAGTGGCTGTTATAAAGGGTAGAATTGTTATAGAGAAAGAAAACAATCAGAAACATTTTTCATTAACTTCCTGCTCTTCCTACACTCCAATTGGGACCCAGTCATTTTTAACCTATATAATTATTAATCTATAGAATATATATCCATTAACTACAAAAACATAGCATTCTGGGAGGAGATGTTGATAGCAGGGAAGCTGTGTGTATGTGTGTGTGTGTGTGTGTGTGTGTGTGTGTGTGTGTGTGTGTATGGTTGGGGCAGAAAGTATATGAGGACCTGCTGTGGAACATTTTTATGAACCTAAAACTGCTCTCAAAAATAAAGGTTTTTTTGTTTTGTTTTGTTTAAGAAAAAAAGGAGGGGGAAAGAAAGAATGAAGAGGGAAGTTTTGATGCATGGATGAATCTTGAAGACATTAGGCTAAATGAAGAAAGCCAGTCACAAAAGGACAAATATTGTGTGAGTCCACTTATATAAGGTAGCTACAGTGGTCAGATTCATAGAGACAGGAAATAGAATGGTAGTTTCTAGAAGTTTGAGGGAGAAGGGTTGGGGAGTTATATTTTAATGAGGATGGAATTTTCAATTTGGGAAAATGAAATAACCACAGTGATGATGATGTTTAAATAACAATGTAAAATGTACTTAATACCACTGAACTATACACTAAAAATGGTTAAGATGGTAAAATCTTATGTATGCTTTATCAGAGTTAAAAAAAAAAAAGTTTAAAAAGGAAAAGCTCATTCCTCATCATCTTCCCCCAAGAGTATATCAGCAACCTACTTTAATTTTGACCAACCAGCAAAGTATTCACTCTTGATTCATCTCTTTCCCTCACTTCCATTTTTCTCCCAGGAGAAAATTCTTCAATTCTGATTCCAAAACATAGCCTCATTTTGTCCACATCTTTTCATCATTATCATCACCTCCTGCTTACTTGGGATCTTTCTACTTATTGTTTTCTCAGCCCAGAAAACTCTGCTGACCTTCTTGAAATGACTGGACTCTTCCTGTCATTCAAGCTGCATCTTTCAGGACAC
Organism: Oryx dammah; assembly: GCF_014754425.2. Classification (NCBI taxonomy): domain Eukaryota; kingdom Metazoa; phylum Chordata; class Mammalia; order Artiodactyla; family Bovidae; genus Oryx; species Oryx dammah. Next base: position 54,251,818 of record NW_024070185.1, read on the forward strand.
TTCCTTGCAAAAGTCTTCCCCCACCACTTTAAAGTAGCCACTCAGTTTCAGTGTTTTGCAGAGTACTTATAGCTTTCTGTACACAGTTTTTGTTTTATCTTTCCCTAGATCATAATGTAAATTCCATGGGTTCAAGGACTTTTTCGATCTTTATTATTATTCTTTCTCTCCATCTAGTTCAGTGCCTGGTACAAATTTGGCACTCAACACACAGTTTTTAAATAAACAAATGAAAGAATCTGAATTCTAGTTTCCTCACTGTGAAAGTGAATATTCATAATTGAATTTAATAGGTTGATTTGAGTATTAAATAAAATAATGTCTGTTTAAGTACTTAGAATGGTGTCTAAAGCACAGACAGCACACAGCAAACATTAACTGTTATTGTCATTAGTATTATCTCTAGGCAAATATAGAGTGATCATGGCACCTTGGGGCATTGCTGTTACTAGTTTTTACCTGGGAAGCAGAGAAGTGACAGCTAAAGGGAATCTTCTTAACCCATAGAAAGTGATAGAATATTTCTGGTAAGAAAATTGGTGTTTGAATATTCAAGTCAGTTGTGTAAAAAAATTTATTGGCCAGGGTGAATTAATTGGACATGGAGGAGGTATATTTTTGTTATATAAAATTTCATAAATGAGAGTGTCCAATCCAGATATCAGTCATGAATCAACAGAGTACTTGAAAGCTTAGAATGCATCTTACATGCATCATCTAACTTTTCCCCTTTACAATAATTCTGTGATGACACAAAGACAGCTATCAATAGTCATTACCAAAGAAGCATCTTGAAAGATGAAGCACATAAAATAAGTAAGCCAAAGCCTGAATCCAGTTTGTACATCTCTAGTTTTTAATATTGTTAATCAAAATAATGTAGTTTTTAATAGGAAACACTGAAACACTCAGATTTATATGCAGTTTGGGTATGATTATTTCATGTTCTCTCAAGACAGATTAATTTTAAAATTAAAATATCAAAATTCAATTTTGTCTAGTTTAAAAAGAAATCATACAGAATTGTTAATATTCAAAGTTGTCCTGAGTTTGAAGGATTTTGGTTTGCTATTTAGGGCTAAAATATCCTCTTCCTTACACTGAGCCAAAAATCCTCATGTAAAAATATCAGCTACCCAAGCTGTACTTGTTATACAAGGCTTTTTTCCCCCTCTCCCTTAAGATTTCTTATAAAGTTGCTCATCTTCTCTTGAAAAGAACAAAATCCTGGATTATATCAGTTCACCTTGGCAAAAAGAAAAGCAAGAAGTTCCATAATGGTAACAGAAATGAAATCTTTCACTCCATTTATATATTTCACTAAAAATAGAGCACTTTCAAAATTTAAGGTATTGTAGTTTTTAAAAATGTAGAAACATAAATGAGATAATTTTATCTTTAGTTTCTTAAAGCATTTCATTAAAAGAAACCCATTTGTTCGATAAATTGGTTTTATGCATAATATGCCATTGCGTAATGATAGCAGCTGAAAAGATAGATAGGTGGAAAAGAAGAGATGAAAATCAGAGTAGAAAATCATAAGGATGATCTAGACAGTCTGATTATCCAGGAGGAGGATTGCCTTAGGTAACTGTGGAAGAATCAGAAATGTAGCGAAAGGAAAATCAAGAAGATATGCATAGTCTTAACTGAGAAGGACAATAACTTGAACATAATGGAGACAATGAGGAGTTAAAAGTAGAAGGTGACATGCCAGTTATGTAACGGGGTGAAGGTGAGGGAGGCAAAGTACAGTTAAGAGAGAAGGCAGAAGGTAAGCAGTGTGCTAAGGACAAGAAGTCGGCATCTTATGTTTGTGAAGGGGGCATGTGATAATCCAGGTACTTCTACTGTTGGTGGAAACATCATAAAGGAACTATGCTAGCCTGCATTCAAGTGTGAGAAAAAAATATTCTCCATATCTGTAGAGAAACTGTACTCCCATTGTCATAATTTAATAATATGATAATGTTACAGTCTAAGTTACTTAGTAGCAATGGTAATTATGTACATATATTAACTTATTTTTTAATTATAAAAATGGTACCTTCTTCACTATATCAGTTCAATCACTCAGTTGTGTCTGACTCTTTGTGACCCCATGGACTGCAGCATGCCAGGCCGCCCTGTCCATCACCAATTCCCAGAGCTTACTCAAACTCATGTCCACTGAGTGGGTGATGCCATCCAACCATCTCATCTTCTGTTGTCACCTTCTCCTGCCTTCAGTCTTTCCCAGCATCAGAGTCTTTTCAAATGAGTCAGTTCTTCACATCAGGTGGCCAAAGTATTGAGCTTCAGCTTCAACATCAGTCCTTCCAATGACTATTCAGGATTGATTTGCTTCAGGATGGACTGGTTGGATCTCCTTGCAGTCCAAGGGATTCTCAAGTGTCTTCTCCAACACCACAGTTCAAAAGCATCAATTCTTCAGTGCTCAACTTTCTTTATAATCCAACTCTCACATCCATACATGACTACTGGACAAACCATAGCTTTGACTAGACAAACTTTTGTTGGTAAAGTAAAGTCTCTGTGTTTTAATATGCTATCTAGGTTTAACATAGCGTTTCTTCCAAGGAGCAAGCATCTTTTAATTGCATGGCTATAGCAAATTTGGAAAACTCAGCAGTGGCCACAGGACTGGAAAAGGTCCGTTTTCATTCCAGTCCCAAAGAAAGGCAATGCCAAAGAATGCTCAAACTACCGCACAATTGCACTCATCTCACACGCTAGTAAATTAATGCTCAAAATTCTCCAAGCCAGGCTTCAGCAATATGTGAACCGTGAACTTCCAGATGTTCAAGCTGGTTTTAGAAAAGGCAGAGGAACCAGAGATCAAATTGCCAACATCCGCTGGATCATGGAAAAAGCAAAAGAGTTCCAGAAAAACATCTATTTCTGCTTTATTGACTATGCCAAAGCCTTTGACTGTGTGGATCACAATAAACTATGGAAAATTCTGAAAGAGATGGGAATACCAGACCACCTGACCTGCCTCTGAGAAACCTATATGCAGGTCAGGAAGCAACAGTTAGAACTGGACATGGAACAACAGACTGGTTCCAGATAGGAAAAGGAGTACGTCAAAGCTGTATACCGTCACCCTGCTTATTTAACTTACATGCAGAATACATCATAAGAAATGCTGGGCTGGAAGAAGCACAAGCTAGAATCAAGATTGCTGGGAGAAATATCAATAACCTCAGATATGCAGATGACACCACCCTTATAGCAGAAAGTGAAGAAGAACTAAAAACCCTCTTGATGAAAGTGAAAGAGGAGAGTGAAAAAGTTGGCTTAAAGCTCAATATTCAGAAAACAAAGATCATGGCATCAGGTCCCATCACTTCATGGGAAATAGATGGGGAAACAGTGGAAACAGTGTCAGACTTTATTTTGGGAGGTTCCAAAATCACTGCAGATGGTGACTGCAGCCATGAAATTAAAAGACATTACTCCTTGGAAGGAAAGTTATGACCAAACTAGGTTGCATATTCAAAAGCAGTGACATTACTTTGCCAACAAAGGTCCATCTAGTCAAGGCTATGGTTTTTCCAGTGGTCACGAATGGATGTTAGAGTTGGACTGTGAAGAAAGCTAAGCGCCGAAGAATTGATGCTTTTGAACTGTGGTGTTGGAGAAGACTGCTGAGAGTCCCTTGGACTGCAAGGAGATCCAACCAGTCCATTCTAAAGGAGATCAGCCCTGGATGTTCTTTGGAAGGAATGATGCTAAAGCTGAAACTCCAGTACTCTGGCCACCTCATGCGAAGAGTTGACTTATTGGAAAAGACTCTGATGCTGGGAGGGATTAGGGGCAGGAGGAGAAGGGGACGACAGAGGATGAGATGGCTGGATGGCATCACTGACTCGATGGACGTGAGTCTGAGTGAACTCCAGGAGTTGGTGATGGACAGGGAGGCCTGGCGTGCTGCGATTCATGGGGTTGCAAAGAGTCGGACACTGAGTGACTGAACTGAAATGAACTGAGTCACTATCTGTAGTGAACTTGGAGCCCCCAAAAATAAAGTCTCTCACTGTTTCCATTGTTTCCCCATCTATTTGCCATGAAGATATGGGACCAGATGCCATGATCTTACTTTTCTGAATGTTGAGTTTTAAGTCAGCTTTTTCACTCTCCTCTTTCACTTTCATCAAAGAGGCTCTTTAGTTCTTCACTTTCTGCCATAAGGGTGGTATCATCTGCATATGTGAAATTATTGATATTTCTCCCCACAATCTTAATTCTAGTTTGTGATTAATCCAGCCCAGCATTTCTCATGATGTACTCTGCATATAAGTTAAATAAGCAGGATGACAATATACAACGTTGATGTACTCCTGTCCCAATTTGGAACCAGTCTGTTGTTCCATGTTGCTGCTGCTGTAGCTAAGTCGCTTCAGTTGTGTCTGACTCTGTGCGAGCCCAGAGACGGCAGCCCACCAGGCTCCCCCGTCCCTGGGATTCTCCAGGCAAGAACACTGGAGTGGGTTGCCATTTCCTTCTCCAATGCATGAAAGTGAAAAGTGAAAGTGAAATCACTCAGTCGTCTCTGGCTCCTAGCGACACCATGGACTGCCACCTACCAGGCTCTTCTGTCCATGGGATTTGCCAGGCAAGAGTACTGGGGTGGGTCTGTTGTTTCATTTCCAGTTCTAACTGTTGCTTCTTGACCTGCATACAGATTTCTCAGGAGGCAGTTCAGGTGGTCTGGTGTTTCCATCTCTTGAAGAATTTTCTACAGCTTGTTGTGATTCACACAGTCAAAGGCTTTGGCATAGTCAATAAAGAAGTAAATGTTTTTTCTGGAACTCTCTTGCTTTTTTGATAATTCAACAGATGTTGGCAATTTGATCTCTGATTCCTCTGTCTTTTCTAAATCCAGCTTGAACATATGGAAGTTCACAGTTCACGTATTGCTGAAGCCTGGCTTAGAGGATTTGGGGCATTACTTTGCTAGTGTGTGAGACGAGTGCAATTATGCGGTAGTTTGAGCATTCTTTGGCATTGCCTTTCTTTGGGATTGGAATGAAAACTGACCTTTTCCAGTCCTGTGGCCACTGCTGAGTTTTCTAAATTTGTTGACATATTGAGTGCAGCACTTTCACAGCATCATCTTTTAGGATTTGAAATAGCTCAACTGGAATTCTTCACTGTAATACTTAGGAAAAAATTAATTAAAAAGAAAATAAATGCTATATACAGCCTTAGCATTCAGGAAAAGTCATTCTTAACAGACATAGAAATATACGTTTACTTAACATTTACTCTGTGTGATCACATAAATTGTTTGATATTTTTAATCACATTTTAACAATGTAATATGTGACTCTACATTAAATTAATTATATAATTAATAGTTTTTCAGAGTGATGCCTTTAAAGGCTGAATAATATCCCACTAAAATATTTTGGTCTTTTATATTTTCATTTTTTGACATGGAACCTAGCAATGACCAATTTTATAAATAAATGCCTATCTCTTTCTAAGTGAAATTTTTGGGTTTAGCTTTTTAAAGTCCCTTGATATGTAATCATATTGGCTTTAAGAAAGTTTCATAAATATCCACTGCTTATAGTGTGAATTTGGGAACAGAATGAACTTGGATAATGGATATTCTTTACTATCTGAACTCACACTACAAGAATTTAGGAATTAGATAGCAAAGCATTTGGCACAATATTTTCAGAAACTTGGAATTACTTGGAATGCAATTTTATATCTTGATATTTCTTGTAGAATTATATAGAAAAGTGACAATTACAATGATAGGAGATTTTTATTAGCAACAATAGATGCCAGAAAACAATGAAGTAATATCTTTAAAGTACTGAGGAAAAATAAAATGTCAAGAGAATCAAATATTCAGCTAAACTGTCATTCAAGAGTACAGGAAAAATAATGACAATTTGTTTTTCATACTTAAAAAATAAAATTTCCTGCAAACCCTGAAATATCCTGAAATAATGAATCAGTTCAGTTCAGTCTCTCAGCTATGTCCGACTCTTTGTAACCTCATGGACTGAAGCATTCCAGGCTTCCATGTCCATCACCAACTTCCAGAGCTTGCTCAAACTCATGTCCTTCGAGCCGGTGATGCCATCCAACCATCTCATTCTCTGTCTTCCCCTTCTCTTCCTGCCTTCAATCTTTCCTAGCATCAGGGTCTTTTCCAGTGAGTCAGTTCTTTGCATCAGGTGGCCAAGGTATTGGAGCTTCAGCTTCAGCACCAGTCCTTCCAGTGAATACTCAGGAATATACCTTTGCAAAAAAGAACAATAGAAAAAAATGGAATGCATAAAACAGTAAGTGTGAACATTTGAGAAACGTTTATAAATCTAATTAATTATTGACTAAAAGTTACAATAGTTTTACATATTTAAAAGGTAATGCTAGATAATATGAAAAAGCCTGAATTACAGAGTAACTTCATATTTCAGATAAAGATAGCAAACATCTTTTAAAATACATAGTAGAATTCATAAGTAGGAATAATTTCCAGTGGCCAAAAACAAAGCAGAGACAAGAGCCTGAAGGTAAATATAATGTTTTAGAAGCAATGAAGAGAATCAAAATGTGGCTCTTCAACACTTAATTATGTATAGAAAGAGACAGAAGATGAGGAACTGGGTAGATAAAAATGAAAAATTTTAATGGAAAATTCACAGAAATCAAGAGAATGAACTTTCAATAAAAAAGAAAGACAGATATTCTACTCATTGCTATCTCAGAAAGATTTTGAAAAAGTTTGTCTGTCATGCTAGAGTTCTAAGTTTGGGTAACATAATTACTAGGCTGACTTGCTAAGTGTGTTTATTTGGTTACAGACTTAAGTGTATAAAAATTTTAAAACCATTAGAAGAATATATAAAAGAATTATGCTTATGAATTTGGAATTATAAGCAGTTTTTTTAAATAAGTTTCAAAAAGTAGAAATTTTATGAAAAAGACTCATAATTTGATCAAAATATAAATCTTCTGTCAAATAAAGGAAAGCAGGATGTAATAGAAATGTAAAAGGCAGAAAATGCTGAAAAAATGTATTGGCAAATGTAAAGCATGCAAAGAACTGGAAGTAACAAAAGTATACACAAAACATCAAAGGAAAACTAAGAAAAAGGCAACAAAAAAGGAAAATGGATAAATGGTTTACAGATACAAAATTCAAATCAGATACTCAATTGGATAATAGATACATAAAAGTTATCAAAGCTGGCAAACATTGAAGTAAAATTAAAACAATCTAGTCTCCAGTGTGGTATTGGGGAAGACTCTTGAGAGTCCCTGGGACTGCAAGGAGATCAACCCAGTCAATCCTAAAGGAAATCAACCCTGAATATTCATTGGAAGGACTGATGCTGAAGCTGAAGCTCCAATACTTAGGCCACCTGATGCAAAGAACTGACTCATTGGAAAAGACCCTGATGCTGGGAAAGATTGAAGAAGGGAGGAGAAGGGGACAACAGAGGATGAGACAGTTGGATGGCATCTCCGACTCAATGGACATGCATTTGAGTAAACTCTGGTAGCTGGTGATGGACAGGAAAGACTGGCATGCTGTTGTCCATGGGGCCGCAAAGAGTTGGACACGACTGAGTGACTGAACTGAACTGAGCTGGGTCCCCAGTATAGCCCTATCAGCTTGGCAAAATTTTATTAATGTGATATTGCCAACTGTTATCAAGGATGGAAAGAAAAACAAAATATTCAACTATGACTTCTGAAAACATAGACAACAGTTTAGCAAATTTAATAAAGCAGACCAACTTCTCCTTCTCTCCCTGTAAGTCCTTTTCTAGACATACATCTTAGAGCAACAGTTCTAAGTGTGGTCCACAGACCAGTGGGAGCCCCTGAGATCCTTTCAGGGTATCTGCAAGTCAAAACTACTTTTATAATAGTTAATAAGACCTCATTTTTTTTTTGTCTGTAGAGATGTTTGCATTGGTGGTATAAACACAATGAAAGATAAAACTGCTGATGCTTTAACACAAATGTAGACAGAAACATTGGAATATGGTTTCTGTATTCTTTACCACCTGGGACTTGCAGTTAAAATAGAAAAAGCTAGTTTTACCAAAGAATGTCCTTGATAAATAGGTAAAAAGTATTAAATTTCTTAAATCTTGACTGTTGCGTGTACATATTTTTAATATTCTGTGTGATAAAATTGCAATTAAGCATGAAGTATTTCAACAGCATATTAAGCAGCAAAGAACAACACTTGTGTGACTGAGTTATGAACAAAAATAGTTGTTTTTGTTTCTGAAATACCATTTTTACTTGAATGAAGAACTGACAGACAAACTACAATTGTTCAGGAGGGTATCTGGCAGTCACTTTCATGGGAGTGAATTTCAACCAAGAAAGTTTGCTGATTCAAGGGAAACAATGGATAATATTTGTAACAAAAAAAAATTCAAATTTCTAAGTGAAAATTAGAATTTTGAAAAACTGATATTAGCTACTGTGAGTTTCAGTTCAGTTCAGTTCAGTCGTTCAATCATATCCGACTCTTTGCGACCCCATGAAGCGCAGCACGCCAGGCCTCCCTGTCCATCACCAACTCTTGGAGTCCACCCAAACCCATGTCCATTGGTGATACCATCCAACCATCTCATCCTCTGTCGTCCCTTTCTCCTTCTTCCCCCAGTCGCTCCCAGCATCAGGGTCTTTTCAGATGGGTCAGCTCCCCAATCAGGTGACCAAAGTATTGGAGTTTCAGCTTCAACATCAGTCCTTCCAATGAACACCCAGGACTGATCTCCTTTAGGATGGACTGGTTGGATCTTCTTGCAGTCCAAGGGACTCTCAAGAGTCTTCTCCAACACCACAGTTCAAACGCATCAATTCTTCAGTGCTCAGCTTTCTTTATAGTCCAACTCTCACATCCATACATGACTGCCGGAAAATCCATAGCCTTGACTAGATGGATCTTTGTTAGCAAAGTAATGTCTCTGCTTTTGAATATGCTATCTAGGTTGGTCATAAATTTTCTTCCAAGGAGCAAGAGAGTCTTTTAATTTCATGGCTGCAATCACCATCTGCAGTGATTTTGGAGCCCCCCAAAATAAAGTCTGACACTGTTTCCACTGTTTCCCCATCTATTTCCCATGAAGTGATGGGACCAGATGCCATGATCTTCGTTTTCTGAATGTTGAGCTTTAAGCCAACTTTTTCACTCTTCTCTTTCACTTTCATCAAAAGGGTTTTTAATTCTCCTTCACTTTCTGCCATAAGGGTGGTGTCACCTGCATATCTGAGGTATTGATATTTCTCCCAGCAATCTTGATTCCAGCCTGTGATTCCTCCAGCCCAGCGTTTCTCATGATGTACTCTGTATATAAGTTAAATAAGCAGGGTGACAATATACAGCCTTGACGTACTCCTTTTCCTATTTGGAACCAGTCTGTTGTTCCATGTCCAGTTCTAACTGTTGCTTTCTAACCTGTTTACAGGTTTCTCAAAAGGCAGGTCAGGCGGTCTGATATTCCCATCTCTTTCAGAATTTTCCGTAGTTTATTGTGATCCACACAGTCAAAGGCTTTGGCATAGTCAATAAAGCAGAAATAGATGTTTTTCTGGAACTCTATTAACAGCTTCCTAATGTTTAAAAGCCCTTTCTGATGGGACTTGTGTGAATTATTTTTCATTGTATGCGTGTATGTTAAGTTGTTTTAGTTGTGTCCCTATGGACTGTAGCCCTCCAGGCTCCTCTTTCATGGGATTCTCCAGGCATGAACACTAGAGTGGGCTGCTACACCCTCCTTCAGGAGATCGTCTCAACCCAGAGATTGAACGCAAGTTTCTTACATCTCCTGCATTGGCAGGTGAGATCTTTACTGCTAGCACCACCTGGGAAGACCTAGTGCTCATTATGAATTATGTATCTATTAAATTATAAAGCTCAAAATTCCTGATTGCAACTTCCACTGGAGAGGGAAAGAAAAGGCAATATGTGTGAAGGACTTCAAATTAAAATATTTTATGTATGTGAAAAAATGAAACGAATTTTATAGCAAGACTTTTTCTTCTTTTCTGTAGGGCATATTTAAATATATTCTATTTTCCTTTTTGGTAGTTTATTATTAAAAACACAAGTGTTTTAACATAAATCTTTATTGTAGCTATTATTATTGTCTTTGAATTAATTCTTCCTTTAGGAAGTTTTATGGATTTGAGTATGGTTCTTGATATATTTTATTCAACATAAAACTTACATAAGTATATAACAACAATACACTAAGAATACATGCATCTAAGTGACTTCCCAAGTCTGTATATTTTTAAAAAACATTTTGCCAGTTTCACAGGAAAAAGTGACACATGATTGGTTTCATTACTATTTTGGTGACCAGCAGTGTTCAGACCCTGGGTCGGGAGGATCTTCTGGAGGAGGGACTTCTGGAGGAAGGAATGGCAACCCACTCCAGTGTTCTTGCCTGGAATTTCCCATGGACAGAGAAGCCTGGAGGGTTATGGTTCATGGAGTTGCAGAGTCTGACATGACTGAAGCTAGTTAGCATGCGCACACACACAGTGAAGTCCAGGAATGGGAAAAGCACAAATGATTAAAGTAAGATTATTCCTGCTTTAGAAACCAAGAAACAGTCAGCTTGATACTCCTGTCTTTGATACTCCTGCACTCTTGATTTCTTTACCACTAGTGCATCCTTGTAAGAACAAAGAGAGCATTGTAGGCCTGTACTCTTAGGTCAAAGAGCAGTGGGAGAATTTACTATCATGGTTTCCCTGTCCACCATTTCTCACATATGGTGTTGGGGTGAAGTGGCTCTGCAATTTCACAGTTATTTAATATGCTCAGTGTCTGCAAGAAATGCGACAAATATCAGAAATAACAGGTTCCCAAATATGTGTATTTGGATTCCCATATCTATGCATATGTGTATGCTAAGTCACTTCAGTCATGTCTGACTCTTTCCGACCCTGTGGATGGTAGCCTACCAGGCTCCTCTGTCCATGGGATTCTCCAGCAAGAATATTCTTGAGGGTTTCTGTGCCCTCCTCCAAGGGATCTTCCTGACTCAGGGATCAAACCCACATCTCTAATGTCCCCTGTATTTGGCAGGAGGGTTCTTTACCACTAGTGCCCCCTAGGAAGCCCTCCAAGATCTATTGGTCTTGTTCAGTTCCTCAGTCATGTCCGACTCTTTGTGACCCCATGGACTGCAGCACTCCAGCCTTCCCTATTCTTCACTATCTCTGGGAGTTTGCTCAAACTCATGTCCATTGAGTTAGTGTTGCCATCCAACCATCTCATCCTCTGTCACCGCCTTCTCTTCCTGCCATCAATCTTTCCCAGCATCAGGGTATTTTCCAATGGGTTGGCTGTTTACATCAGGTGGCCACCGTATTGGAGCTTCAGCTTCAGCATCAGTCCTTCCAGTGAATATTCAGGGTTTATTTCTTTCAGGGTTGACTGGTTTCATCCCCTTGGTGTCTAAGGGACTCTCAGGAGTCTTCTCCAGCACCATGGTTGGAAAGAATCCGTTCTGCAGTGCTCAGCCTTCTTTACAGTGCGACTCTTACATCCATCATAACTACTGGGGAAACCACAGTTTTGCCTATACAGACCAAAGAATAAAACCAATCTGATTTCAGTACTGACTATCTGGTGATGTATATGTGCAGAATTATCTATTGTGTTGTTGTAAGATGGTGTTTGCTATGACCAATGTGTTCTCCTGGCAAAACTCTGTTAGCCTTTGCCCTGCTTCATTTTGTTCTCCAAGGCCATACTCGCCTGTTACTCCAGGCCTCCTGCTTGTGCATTCCAATCCCCTATGATATAAAAATGGCATTTGTTTTTGGTACTAGTTCTAGAAGATCTTGTACATGTTCACAGAACCATTCAGTTTCAGCTTCTTTGGCATTAGCGGTTGGGACATAAACTTGGATTACTCTGATATTGAATGGGTTGCCTTAGAAACAAACTGAGATCATTCTGTCATTTTTTGAGATTGCACCCAAGTATTGCTTTTCAAACTCTTGTTGACTATAAGGGTACTCCATTTCTTCTAAGGGATTCTTGCCCACAGTGGTAGATCTAATGATCATCTATATTAAATTCAACCATACCTGTCTATTTTAGTTCATTGCTTCCTAAAATGTCAATGTTCACTCTTGCCGTGTCTACATACACCAGAAAATCATCTACTTCATATGTTCCCATTCCTTAATTCATACCATCCTTTGGAGATTATCTTACGTAATAGGTCTATTCCTTTCAATAGCTATCATTGTTATATGAGGAGGGATTTTAGTGACCTAGCCTTGTTTTTTTACCTCTGAAATTCTTCATGATGATGACTTTCATGCTAGTTAATAGTTTTCTACACCTTTTGATGTCCTCTGAGATCAAAACCATGCTGAAAGCCAGCAATGCCATTAAATTATCACTTCTTGATGAAGTTATGCTTGTCTATTTCCCATGATCCTGTCCTCGTGGTGGCTTTTGGAAGAAGCCTGTTTTACTCTTTATATTTATCCTTTCTAGAACAAAGGATCCATATTAAATTATTTCATATTTTGTTTATCATTTCAATTTGTATTTCCTTTTTCATATTTTGACCAATTTTTATTGTACTTTGTTTTCTTTTCTTCCTGATTTTTAAAGACTTTTTTTAAGTATAAATATATCACAGGAATCTTGAAACAAATTAATTTGTCAAATTTGTGGTACATTGTAAATTTCCTTTAAGTTTCTTTATGATCTTCATTTTGCATTCAGAAGTTTAAAGTTTATATATAGACATAATATATCAGCTCTTTAAATGCATGGCTTCTTCCATTGCTTTATTTTTTCCCTTGTAAACCTACTTAAGATTTGCCCATAATTGCTTTGTTTTCATTTTTGTACTTGACTACTCAAGTCATGCAGAATTTATCTAGTATGTATTGTAAGGCGTGAACTTGTCTTCTTCTTTTTTTTTTTTTTCTATTATTCTGACAAATTTTATCAGGACAAATAAGTCATGGGGGAAAAAGAAGCTTTATTTTCTCATTCAATTATGATACCACCTCTATCATGTATTTAGTTTTTGCATAGAAAAATCATTTGTATTTTGGGTTTTTCATTCTGATTGATTTGCCTCTCTGTGGATTCCTGGGTAACTGCTATACTGTTTTGATTATTGTTCTTCTAAATTTCATCACTTGTAAGCATTATTCCCTCTGTCTTCCCATTTTATTTCCAGAAAATTTGTTGCCTAATCCTACCTGTTTATTCTTCTAAATGTACCTCAGAATGTCTTCTGTAAAATTTTCTGTGATGTTAATTAGAATTGCAACTTGGATCACAAATTAATTTGAAAATATTAAGTGGAATTCTTATTTCTATTCAGGAACTTAACATATATCTTTAATGATTCCCTTATTTCTTACATACTAGAGTTACTTCATATCATTCTTGTTGATAAAACTCCTACCTTGTTATCGCTGTAAATATGATAGGATATTTTGACTCATAGTTTCTAATAGTGATGGGAAATGACAACCCACTCCAGTGTTCTTGCCTGGAGAATCCCAGGGGCCAGGGAGCCTGTTGGGCTGCCGTCTATGGGGTCTCACAGAGTCAGACACAACTGAAGTGACTTAGCAGCAGCAGCATAAATATTAGTCATTATTGTACATTTATTTTGCATTAAATCCATATTAAAATGGGTTTATTTTCTTGGGCTCCAAAATCACTGCAGATAGTGACTGAAGCCATGAAATTAAGACACTTGCTCCTTGGAAGAAAAGTTATGACCAACCTAGACAGCATATTAAAAAGCAGAGATATTACTTTGCCAACAAATGTTCATCTAGTCAAGGCTACAGTTTTTCTAGTAGTCATGTATAGATGTGAGAGTTGGACTATAAAGAAAGCTGAGTGCCGAAGAATTAATGCTTTTAAGCTGTGGTGTTGGAGAAGACTCTTGAGAGTCCCTTGGACAGCAAGGAGAGCCAACCAGTCCATCCTAAAGGAAATCAGTCCTGAATATTCATTGGAAGGAGTGATGCTGAAGCTGAAACTCTAATACTTTGGCCACCTGATGTGAAGAACTGCTTCATTGGAAAAGACCCTGATGCTGGGAAAGATTGGAGGAGGAGAAGAGGATGACAGAGAATGAGATGGTTGGATGACATTACCAACTTGATGGACATGAGTTTGAGTAAGCTCAGGGATTTGGTGATGGACAGAGAAGCCTGGTGTGCTGCAGTCCATGGGGTCGCAAAGAGTCAGACATGACTGAGTGACTGAACTGAACATATTAAAATATTTTGTTCTGATAGTTTTCCCCCATGATCTGGCTTTTCTAGATAGATAATTTTATCATCTACAGATAATGATAAAAGCTGTGTCTGTTTCTTTATACCAGTGTGAAATTTTTAAAAATAAGTTTAAATAATGTGGAGGCTATTGTTTCTAGTTTTAATATTAATAGCTTTTTTCTCCCTCTAGAGTAGTGTCAGCAATACAAAGTTTTGAAGCTGGAATGCCCTTCTCGTGGCCGTTGCAAACATCATTAAATGATCATTGCATTTTGTATTTCTAGTGTTCTCAGTAACTAGAGAACATATGCATTTGATATTTTTTATATGGATTGAGTACCTCTACTTTAAATATATAATTCAAATTACATCATCCTATTTTAGTTTCTTAGCACTTCAGTCTAAAACATATTAGACTGTAAACAGTAAACTGATATTTAAATAAGATTTACTGTTTACTCTCTGTCTCCTACTCATTTAGGACCAAGACTACATTTACCCTTGTATCCTTAGCCCCTAGAACACTTGGCACATAAAGATATTGAATACATATTTCCTAATAAATGACTCCCATCTATTAAAGATCTGCCCCTAGTTCTCTTTCCACTTCTAGCCCTGCTTACAAAACATCTCTTTAGGGGTTAAGCATCTGAAGGAGCACTACACTTCTGCCTGACTCTCTGTAATTTGTAGGACATTGTGTCTCAAGTGTTGTTATTTCCAGTATCCCTAAAAGAGAATATGAAGAAGGATGTGGGGATGCTCCTAGCTAAAGCAGAATAGTTTGGCAGCACCTGGTGCTGTCTCTTAATCTTGGAGTTAGTGATAAATATATAATAAACAAAGATTTTACCCATTTCTAGAAGATATTAATCCTTTCATACATGAATCAGAGAAAAAAAGCATATGCATGGAATTTTAGACATTATTTCTTGCTCTACCTCTATAACTAATTAATAGGAATATCACCCAGATTTTGTCCAACTGAATTCTCTGACTTGTAGATTATAACGATGCTCTCCTTTTTGTTACTGCTTTATTTTGTATGAACCTTCAGAAATATATGTAATATGAAATCTAAAGTTTTCATAGTCATAGTAACCTAAAAGGCAGTAGTTTTATATGTGTGTGTGTATGTATGGTGGCTCAGATGGTAAAGAGTCTGCCTACAATGCAGGAGACCTGGGTTCAATCCCTGGGTCAGGAAGATCCTCTGGAGAAGGAAATGGCAACCCACTCCAGCACCCTTGCCTGGAAAATCCCATGGATGGAGGACTGTGGTAGACTACAGTCCATGGGGTCGCAAAGAGTCAGACACGACTGAGCGACTTCACTTCACTTCACTTCACTTCATATATGTTTATAGATATAATAGTAAGTGTTTAATGAATGCTGTATTGATTATGCATTTAAGAATTAAGTAACATGGTGCAACAAACTCTGAGAGGTGTATACTAATACCCTAATGTTATAAAGGTTGGTTCTTAAATTCAGAGACTATAAACAGTGTCTATACATTCATAGCCGAAAAATAAAATAAAACTAAACAAAACAGATTCGATACAGGTATCCCGCCTGAAACATTTGTATTTTTACTAATACATTCTGAATTTCAATACTATCATTGCCTGGATACCATGAAAAGAAACAGAAAATACACACACACACACACACACACACACATACAGAGTTGACTCATTATTCACAGTAATTGTGCTCCATTAAGTCACTGTGAACACTGAGTTAATCAATGCTGAATCTTTGTATCTAGGGAAAACATAGGGTTAGGTTCCTACGAGCCCCTGGTCATATGTAGGCAAATTTGCACATGAATCCACAAACTATGAAACTGATTGTATCACACTCACACATACAGTACACATATACACATATATGCATGCACATATCATAGACCTATATTAATACTTTCAATTTCCAGTCCAGCACTGCAAGGTTCATTCTAGCTTTGTCTCTTTATATGTACCTTTGCTCTCTAACAATGAGAAATCTGACTCTGATTATTTACAGTATATCTACTAATTTGTTCAGCCCTAATATACAAACAAGGCGGTTTCTTAATTCATAACCCATCTTCCTATAGAAATAAATTTAAAAACTAGAGTACTTATACAGGCCGTTTTAATCATCTGTAACTTTATAGTATCAGTCAAAATATGATTCTCCATCCCCTTTTTTCTTCATTCCTAAAATTCATTTGTAATTTGATGCACACATTTAGGTGCACTTGTCACAATCTGCAGCCCATCTTTCTTCTGTATCCTGGCTGATTTTTTTAAATTTCCATATATTAAAATTCACTTTTTTGAGGTGTGTGTTCTATGGATTTTGATGAATGCATACAATAAGATATCTAACACTGTTCTGTACATAACAGTTCCATCACCTTCAAAATTTCCTCACACTGCTCCTTTATAGACAACCTCTCTCCCACTCCACACTGCTCCTTTTCTCTCCTCAAAATGTGCCTTTTTCCAAGTGTCATGTAAATTAAATTACATAATATATAGCCTTTGGCTACTGACTCTTTTCCTTAGAAAAAAGCATTTAAGATTCCTCTATTTTATTGCTTGAATCAATAGTTTATTCCTTTTTATGTCAAGTAGTATTCCAAGATATGAAGATATTTTTTCTTTCCCTATACGTCTCTTTTATTGTAAATTTGTAATATTTCATATATACATAAGGACTATTCCCCTGTATAGGGCAGCTGAACACAGTTTATAATGCTGATTCTCTAAATAATTTCTCCAAGCATCAACTTTGGCCAACAACGTCTATTGTTTTTAATGCATTCACCAGTTGAAGGATATCTTGGTTGGCTCCAGTTTTTGGTGGTTATGAATAAAATTGCTGTACGCATTTTTGTTGTTGTTCAATCACTAAGTCATGTCCTACTTTTTGTGACTCCATGGACTGCAACACACTAGGCTTCACTGTTCTTCACCATCTCCTGGAGCTTGCTCAAACTCATGGCCATTGAATTAATGATGCCACCCAGGCATAGATTTTTGTGTAAACATAAGTTTTAAAATTCTTATGGGTACATATATAAAAGGGAGATTACTGGTTCATATGGCTTAATTTGCTACTGGATTTGTTTCACTAGTATTTTGTTGAGTGTTTTTGCACCTATATTCATAAGGGATACTGGTCCAGTTTTTTTCTTTTTTGATTTCTTTTTCTATCTTTGATATCTAGGATAATACTGGCCTATATAATATCTTAGGAAATTCCCATTTCTTTTGGCTTTTGCAGGAGTTTGAATTTCTCACTTCTCTAAACATGAGGTAGGATTTACCATTAGGGCAACATGATCTTGAGTTTTTCTCTGTTGGAAATGCTTTAATTACTGACTCAATCTTTTTTTTTTTTCCTTAGAGGTCAATTCAAATTTTTAATTCCCTTGAGTCAGTTTAGGTAATTTATATATATTAACTTGTTTATTTCATCAAGGCTATCTAGTTTTTTGGCATACAGTTGTTCACAGTAACATGTTTTAATCTTTTTTATGTCTGTCAAGTTGGTAGTAATGTCCCCACTTTCATTCTAGATTGTAGTGATATGTGTTTCTCTCTCTCTTGGGTTAATAATGTTATTCAAGTCTTTTACAGACTTCTTGATTTATCTAGTTGTTCTATCCATTACTGAAAGTGAGGTATTGATATCTCTGTTATTGTTGAACTGTTTCTCCTTTGAGTTGTTAGTTTTTTCCATGTATTTTAGGGCCCTGTTGTTAGGTGTATATATTTTTATAATCATTATATGAAAGATTAACCCTTTTACTATTACATATGTCCTTTGTCTCTTGTAATAGTTCTTGACTTGAAGTTTACTTTCTCTAATATTAATAGCCACTCCAGCTCAATTTGGTTACTGTTTCATGAAATATTTTTTATAGTCCTTCACTTAAAACCTGTTATGTCATTGGATGTAAAGTAAAAGTCTTTTGAAGGCATACAGATTAAAAAAAAGTAAATTCCATTCTTCTTATCACTACCTTTTGATTGGAGAGTTTAATCCACTTGTATTTAAAGTAATTACATATAAGAGAGGGCTTAGTTCTGTTATTATATTGTATGTGTCTTATATCTTTTTATATATCTTATTCCTTCACTACTGCATTCTTTCCAGTGAAATTGATATTTTCTACTGTGCATTTTTAATTCCCTTATTGGTTTCCTAGGTTGTGCTAGTGGTAAAGAACCCGCCAGCCAATGCAGGAGACATAAGAAACTTGGGTTTGTTCCCTGAGTCAGGAAGATCCCCTGGAAGAGGAAATGGCAACCCAGTCCAGTATTCTTGCCTAGAGAATCCCACTGACACAAAAACCTGGTGGGCTACAGTCCATGGCATCATAAATAGTCAGACACAACAGAAGTGAGTTAAGTCATTGTTTCTTTTAATATATTTTAGTTATTTTCTTAATCATTGTCATGGAGATTTCTATTAAAAACTTACAACATTTAAATTCAGATTTTGGTTTAATATTAAAATAATTTTGATAGTATCCAGTATACTATAGAGCTCTTTTATCTTCCCCTCTTCTTTCAGCTATTATGGTGACAAATTACATCTTTGTATATTTTATGCCCATCAATATAAGTTTATAAATGTTTTGTGCAATTGACTTTTAAATAAGATACGTACAGAAACGAGTTTCAAACAGAAAATACATTAATTCAGCCACTAAAGTATTTCCTTATAGTTTTATGCTGCAAATGGGGCTGGGACTAGCATAAGTAAAAGGGGACAAAGTTTGTTCTTTTTAATGAGCTCAGCCATATTTTTTAACTCAGTTTTGCCTGGATTGCTGCAAGTTTTTAATTAGCTTCCAGAGATACAAATGTTGATACTTAGAATTTTTGTCAGTTTTGTATTTTATGAAGAGGTGCTCTTTTGGAATTCCTTATATCATTATTTTATTTGATATTATTCCCTTTGTATAATTTTTAAAAATAAAAATTTAGTTGGCCCTTGAGTAATACAGCTTTGTACTGCATGGGTTCGTTTATATGCAGATTTTTTCAGTAACTATATACTACAATAGCAAAGCCTTTTCAAATGTGGATCACAACAAACTGTGGAAAATTCTCAAAGAGATGGGAATATAAGACCACCTGACTTGCCTCCTGAGAAATCTGTATGCAGGTCAAGAGGCAACAGTTAGAACTAGACATGGAACAATAGACTCGTTCCAAATTGGGAAAGGAGTGCATCAAGGCTGTATGTTGTCACCATGCTTATTTAACTTATATGCAGAGTACATTATGAGAAATGCTGGACTGGATGAAGCACAAGCTGGAATCAAGTTTGCCAGGAGAAATATCAATAACCTCAGATATGCAGATGACACTACCATTATGGCAGAAACTGAAGAACTAAAGAGCCTCTTGATGAAAGTGAAAGAGAAGAGGGAAAAGGTTGGCTTAAAGGTCAACATTCAGAATACTAAGATCATGGCATCTGGTCCCATCACTTCATGGCAAATAGATGGGGAAACAATGGGAACAGTGGCAGAATTTATTTTTCTTTGAGCTCCAAAATCACTGCAGATGGTGACTGCAGCCATGAAATTTAAAGCCGCTTACTTCTTGGAAGAAAAATTATGACCAACTAGACAGCATATTAAAATGCAAAGACATTGCTTTGCCAACAAAGGTTTGTTTAGTCAAAGCTTTGGTTTTTTCCAGCAGTCATGTATGGATGTGAGAGTTGGACTGTGAAAAAAGTTGAGTGCTGCAAAATTTCTGCTTTTGAACTGCAGTGTTGGAGAAGACTCTTGAGAGTCCCTTGGACTGCAGTGAGATCCAACCAGTCGATCCTAAAGAAAATCAGTCCTGAATATTCATTGGAAAGACTGATGCTAAAGCTGAAACTCCAATACATGGGGCACCTGAGGCAAAGAACTGACTCATTGGAAAAGACCCTGATGCTGGGAAAGATTGAAGGAAGGAGGAGAAGGGGACAACAGAGGATAAGATGGTTGGATGGCATCACCAACTCGATGAACAATGAGTTTGAGTGAACTCTGGGAGTTGGTGATGGACAGGGTGGCCTGGCGTGCTGCCATCCATAGGGTTGCAAAGAATCGGACACGACTGAGTGACTGAATGGAACTGATACTACAATATTACATGATGTGTGGTTGGCTGAATCCATGGATATGGAACTGCAGGTGCGGAGCACTCATTATAAAGTTATCTGTGGCTTTTCAGCTCCCCCTACCTTCTGCTCTGTTCAAGGACCAACTGTTTCCCTCTGTTTCCAGTAGTCTTACATCATTCGTTGCCAGGTATTTTTCTAGAGGGAAAAATAATATTTTAAGTGAAAAGCATTGTAAGCAATGTAAAGGTCTACACAAACGTCCCTGGACTGATAGATTCTTTTTTAACCTCAATAATAAGAAGAATAAGAATATCTGTCTTCCCTGAAGCAGTTATTGTGTGCTAGGCATTGCCTATGTGTTTTATATGTATTATCTCGCTTAATCCATGTAACAACTTTGTGCTGTGGTGACTTTTATTATCCTCATTTTATATATGAAAAAATTAAGTTTTAAAGAGATTAAACTAAAGGTCATATAAGTCACAAGGGACAGAGATATGATTTACATCAGTGTCAGTTTGATTCCAGAGTATTGTTCTTAACCATGATGCCAGGAGAGTAAACAGTCCAGAAAATATTGTAATATCTGACTTAGATATGCAGATGATTTGTTACCATTACTATTAAAATATAAATATTAGATATTAATATATTGAATAAAAACTAGGATGTTATCTGAGTATACCAATAAACTATTTACAAAATATTTCTCAGGTGGCAGTTTTGTGCTAGATATTTCTTAGGATAAAACTTGATTACTATCTTTAAGAATCCAATTATCTACCAAGGAAGTGAGAATAACTATGTGAGAAATAATTAAACTCTAAGCCTTGAGACACTAAGAATAAAGTCAATGGGATTTTAGAGAAAAGGGGTCATGGGTAACAGGTTGCAGTGCAAAAGGACTTCATAAAACCACTGGGATAAACTTGAAAAATAAAGAGGATTGGACATGGCTTGGAAACTTTTAGATTCATGACTTAATTTGATAAGTTCATTTAAGAACGTTTTTTTAATGCAGACTCTATTCAAGGCATTGAAACTATAAAAGATAAAGTTCTAGACTCTACCTTTAAAGAATTCAAATATTTGTTTAAAGTATATGATGCCAAGTACTATCTTGTAAGTTTGTATGAAATGCTATAGACAAGTGTAAGAAGCAATTATACCTGTCTGTAGGGAGCAAGGACAACCCTTAAAACTCCAGAGAACAGAAGACTTTCAAGCTTTAAAGGATGAGGCAGTAGTCATTGATTCTACTACACTTAACACTGCTCGGTGGACCCAGCCTTCCTGGGCAATGGTAAGGGGATGCTAACATGCTTGCTCTCAGGTTTCATACCAGAAGCGCTAACTCTTTCCATCCTGGTCTATATTCTCTTTTATGCAGAAGAGCTAAGACAGTGTGGTAGGCGGCTACAGGATTTATTGCCTATAAGAAATCACTGAAAGCCAGAGACAGAATAAAAAGGTCTTAACTATTCATTAAATTCTTGGATTTGCATTCTAAAATTTTTAAAAATAAAACATGTATCCCTTGTTTGCTTTCTTTCCTTCATCTAGATTCCTAAGTCTTCCTTCAGTCAGAATTAGAATATCACAAACACTGTCAGGGCTACACTCTTTAAGTTCTTCATATTTGTATGGCATTGTAAGACAGAGAGGGCTTTGGTGTCACAGACAACCTTATTTGGCACCTGACTAGTCCTTTCTTGATGGTAGCACTTAATTATCTTAAAGTTGGTTGGTTTCCTTCCAAGCACACTGCAAACCATATTGTTAATCTTGTAAATGCCATTTGGGGTTAAGCTGACTTGACTTTTTTTTCCCCTGTCCTTGACTTTGGGTTCAATTTATTTGGCAAGGCTGATTTTTCTTTGCTTATGTCTATTTCTAATGCACTATTAGAAGACTTATATATTTTTTTACATTCCATTAACAATTCTCTAGAAGCACAGATATGCAGTCCAGGTAGAAAGATATACAAAGGCACAGGGTTTGGAAAGATGTTCACACAACATGATTTTTTCAGAGTGAATAAAATATAAGCCTGTTAGGAACTAGAGATTAAAATGAGAAAATAAGCTAATGGTCAGGTTATACATACATAAACCCAAGGCATTTTGACTTTATTCTGTTAAATAAATGGAATAGTAACTGATTTCTGAATCATAAAGATCACTCCTTTAGAAGAATAAAGGATGTGTTAGAAAGAGCCTGGTGGGCTGCCGTCTATGAGGTTGCACAGAGTCGAATGTGACTGAAGTCACTTAGTTAACAGAAAGAGGCAAGTAGCAATAGTATTAGGGGCATGTGTTAAGCTTATTAAAATACTTAGCAGGGATTAATCTATCTTTATTTTTATTCTAATGTGGTAGGGATTTTTAAAAATTAGTCTAAACCGGACAGAAGTGGTATAAGAAGGGCAGGAAATACTGGTCTAATTATAAATAATCATCATTGACTTTTTATATAGGAGAACTTATATGCAGATTACATCATGCAAAATGCTGGGCTGGATGAAGCACAAACTGTAATCAAGATTGCTGGGAGAAATATCAATAACCTCAGATATGCAGATGACACCACCCTTACGGCAGAAAGCAAAGAAGAACTAAAAGAGCCTCTTGATGAAAGTGAAAGAAGAGAGTGAAAGAGCTGGCTTGAAACTCAACATTCAGAAAACTAAGATCATGGCATCTGGTCCCATCACACCATGGCAAACAGATGGGGAGGGGGCTCCAAAATCCCTGCAGATGGAGACTGCAGCCATGAAATTAAGACACTTACTCCTTGGAAGAAAAGCTATAACCAACCTAGACAGCATATTAAAAAGCAAAGACACTACTTTGCCGACAAAGGTCCATCTAGTCAAAGCTGTGGTTTTTCCAGTAGTCATGTGTGGATGTGAGAGTTGAACTATAAAGAAAGCTGAGTGCTGAAGAATTGATGCTTTTGAGCTGTGGTGTTGGAGAAGACTCTTGAGAGTCCCTTGGACAGCAAGGAGATCCAACCAGTCCATCCTAAAGGAAATCAGTCCTGAATATTCATTGGAAGGACTGATGCTGAAGCTGAAACTCCAATACTTTGGCCACCTCATGCGAAGAGTTGACTCATTGGAAAAGACCCTGATGCTGGGAAAGATTGAAGGCAGAAGAAGAAGGGGACAACAGAGGATGAGATGGTTGGATGGCATCACTGACTCAATGGACATGAGTTTGAGCAAGCTCAGGGAATTGGTGACGGACAGGGAAGCCTGGTGTGCTGCATTCCATGAGTTCACAAAGAGTCAAATACGACTGAGTGACTGAACTTTTTATAGTTATTTATGTGACTAAAATAATTATAAATTTGTTATGAAAGTTAAAAGTAAAGTATGCATCTTTATACTTTTTTCTAGTATTAAAATGTCAATCTGAAAAATATTTCTATTGACATACTGAAGAAAAGTATTTTCACTGACATACAGTTTAAAGATTGTAGCTTACCTTTTCTCTCATTTTCGCCTCCATTGCTACCTTTCCCTTCCCCACAATGAAAATCAATTACTAAACTTTTATAGGAGTTGAAATGTATTCTGTGAGTTACTCTCTTCTTTTTGCATCATCTGGTTTTCTGACCAGCAGCACTTTTTGCTTCTCTTCTCTTACAACTTCCTTTGAGAACCTATAAAACTTTGAAGAATAATAGATTAAACAGTACCCCACTTTCATACAGTATTGGCAGTCTGGTCTTCACATGAACTGTGGTCAGATTTACCTACATCTCATGACAGATTCTACTCGTCCTATTTTATAGATTATGTTTCCATATAACACCTTTTATACTCAGGATATGTGCTGAATATTTTATTTACAATTGCTCACAAGAAACTGAGAGGATTGTGAATGAATTATGCCTCAAAAAAATGAAAACTAAACCTCAGAGACAAGGAACTACTTATGACTAGAGTTCACAAATGCACAAATCAAGTTTTATAAAATTACTGTTTACTCAGAAAAACACAAAAAATTAAAACCTAATGATAGAGTGATAGTTAAGAGCCTCATTTAATAACGTTTAAACATCTCACTCAGAATTTTTTCTTACTTACATTTTTTAATAGATTGATGACTATCCAAAGTGCAGCTGTTTTGCTCAGAAAAGACTCTAGGATATGCTGGTAGATAATATGTATAGAAGGTAAAGTCACAAATCAATAGAGGAAAGTGATTATTCAATAAACAATTACTGAAAAGTTTTTTATGTATTTAGGAAAAAAGAATATCTAAATACATACCTCACAGGATGCATAAAAATTTATAGATAGTGTAAGGAGGAAAAGAATAACTCAAAGTATTAAAAGGAAATTAAAATGAAGAGGCAGTGATTTTTCATTATAATTCTGGAAACATGGAAAACTTTCCAAGTTCAAAATCAATGGATATATCCCAGAGGAAAGTGTTGATAGATTTAACTGTGCAATTAACACCTTCTGTGCTATGCTGTGCTTAGTTGCTCAGCTGTGTCTGACTCTTTGCAACCCTGTGGACTGTATCCCACCAGGCTCCTCTGTCCATGGGGATTCTCCAAGCAAGAATACTGGAGTGCGTTGCCATGCCCTCCTCCAGGGGATCTTCCCAACCAAGGGATTGAACCCAAGTCTCCCAGATTGCAGGCAGATTTCTTTATTGTCTGAGCCACCAGGGAAGCCCAATTAATACCTTCTATTTGCTATCAAAAAAAAATCCCAAGATAAAGAAGTAAAGCTTACATCTACCCACATATCATTTTTAATAGAAATATAAAAATAAACCTGAATAGAGAATAATAAAGTATGGGTTGAAGACAATATAATTCACCCAGTTAATGGAATATTATAGACATGACTAGTGATGTTTATAAAGAATCCAAAATGACACATGGAGGCCATATATTTTGATATTAAAAAACAAGAAAGACTAAAAAAAAAACTGCATATGCTAATAAGTATAGATATGTAAAATTACTTCTGATATTTTAATTTTTAAAAATTTAAATATAACTGTTACACAATAGCAACCATTTTAGAATTTATATCTTTCTTTTCAAAGTCCTATTTAAGGAAACATCTCTCGTCAAAATCTTCTTCTTGTTTTTTTAGATTAAGTTATTTTTGTTTGTTCTTTCTAACTTGAAATCATCCCAGTTTTTTTTTTTCTCAAACTTTGGAACTACTTTAACTTTCTAAATCAGTTATTAAAAACAAAAAGTAAATGACTGACACGGTTTAAAATTTAGGAAATGCAAATTCTTGTCTCCTAGATTCTTGGTTATAAGCCTGGTGGGAAATTGCTTTACATTTATTTGCTGTGCCATGTTTTGTCTTTCCTTTAACTCATCACATTATTTTGGCACTTATCCAAGTGCTGGTTAAGTCCGTCAGTCTCTTGTAACAATGTGTGATTCTAAACAGGACAGATGCTGATCCAGGAAACCACCTCTTGAGAGACCTTAGAACCCAGAGGACAGAAATCATTAACCCTTCAGATGCGGTGAACATCAAAACACCTCTAGTCCTACAGCAAAGTGCTTTTCACTGTACAGCAAAGACTGAGATATTCACATTACTTGGGCTACTTAAAACAAATGTACATGAAACAGAAAAGGACATCCTAGACAATGATAGAAACACAACATGGAAAATCACACAAAAATAATGTAGATGGCTTCTTACTTTGGTACTTAATTATTTCTTGTTTTAAAAAGGTATTTGCATTTACACTTGGTCTAGTTGAGCCTTATTATTACTGCTCTCATTTGTAATCATATGTAACTGTTCCTTGGATTTATGGGTTTCAGCCCTGACCCTGTAAACCTCTCTCTCTCTCTCCTATGAGTAATTCTAACTCCATAAAGCAGTATTAAAACCACTGACTTCTCTTGTCCTGTTTGTTCACATATGTATATATATATATATATATACACACACACATATGTATATATGTACATAAGATATATAATATATTCTATTTCTATTATATAGAGAACATATATATTTAAAATGTGTGTATGTATAGCACACACATATATTTATTTATAATCCTCTGTCATAACTAGCAATACCTTAGTCACATTATGTTTGGCAGTTAACACTGATGATTCTTCAGCAGTGCACACAAAGGGAAAAATAGGTTTGAGGATTTATCTGTTAATAAAATTTACTACCTTTTTCTCTGTTCCCTACCCTGTACCCTTCAGTTAGGTTACAACTTCCCTGCTTTTGGTATTCTCTCAGGTATTTTACTATTTCTTGGCCCTTCTTGTTTCTTGGGATATTTTAGTATTTAACATAAGAAAATTTCTTCTTTTTTTACTTTTCTCAACCTACTACTTGTTAATTTACTGATTATTTCCACCTTAATTTTCCAGTGTTGTCTTTATTTGGTGGGACCATAATGGGTGAAATCTATATGATTTGATTTATCCCACATTGAAGTCAGAGATATTTTCTTAAGGTAATTGCTTTGACATTTTATTTCTCCCACGTACCTCCTACACACACATGCACACACACACACGCACACACACATACACACTTTTTTTTCTTTCTTTTCCCTCCTCCTTGCTGAGCTCCTCTTTGCCATGTACGTCCTTTTTCCTTATTAAAATATTTGTAACCCATATGCACACCTGTAGAGATAATCCATAGTAGAGATATTTACAATAGCCATGAGGTAGAAGCAAGTCAAATATTCATTGATGGAATTCATGAACAAAATATGTAATATACATGCATTCAGATATTATTCAGTCTTAAAAAGGAAGGAAATCCTGTCACAGTCTATAAGTTGGATGAATCTTAAGGACATTGTGCTAAGTGAAACATACGAGTCAAAAAAGACAAATACAATATGATTCCACTTATAGGAGGTAGTTAAAGTAGTCACATTCATAGAAACAGAATGCAGAATGGTGGATACTGGGGACTAGGGGCAAGGGAGAAAAAAGGGAGTTGTTTAATGAATATAGAGGTTGAAATTTGCTAGATACAAAAATTCTGGAGATTTGTTTCACAACAGTGTGAATATATTTAACACCACTGAACTATAGACTTAAAAATGGTTAAGAAAATGCTATAGACTATTATAATCCCTAATATATTGATTTTAGGAGGTATGGGGCCTCTAGGAAAGTAATCAGGTCATGCAAGTGAAACTCTCATGAATGGGGTTAGTGTCCTTATAAAAGGAATTACCAGAGATCCTCCCCCATTTCATTGAGAACACAGTGAGAAGTAGGCTGTCTCCAACTATGAAGAAGACCCTCACCAGAACTCAGACTCTCAGCCTCCAAAACTGTGAGAAATAAATTTCTGTTGTTTATAAGCTACCCATTCTTTGGTATCTTAGGTTAGAGCAGATGGTATCTTAGGTTAGAGCAGCTGAATGCACTAAGACAGATGGTAAATTTTGTGTTAAGTATTTTTGGCCACAGTAAAGAAACAATAAAAGAAGAATATATTTATTTCTGATTCTTGACACCGATATGCTAGCTTCTATGTCACTTCCTATTGAGCCCAACTATTGGGCAGTTTAGCCGTGATAGCTGACAAATTGCCACATAATTAGCATAGAGTCTTTGCTTTAAACAGGAGCTTTGCCACCTTGGTCTCCCTGCGGTACTGTGGTTGTACATTCACTGGAGCACTTGTGTGTGTGCCAAGTTATTTCAGCTGAGTCTGACTCTGCAGACCTATGGACTGTAGCCCGCCCGGTTCCTCTGTCCATGAGATTCTCCAAGCAAAAGTACTGCAGTGTATTGCCATGCCCTTCTTAAGGAGATCTTCCTGATCCAGGGATTGAACCCACGTCTCTTCTGTCTCCTGCACTGGCAGGCAGGTTTTTTACCTCTAGCACCACCTGTCACTCTCATTCCTCCCACTTGATTGTAGCCGGCTGGGATTATGCTCTATTTAATGCCATATCCACATCCCAGAAGGCTGGGAGGGTAGCAGGTGCTCAGTAAATATTTGAGAAAGAGTATTGGCCCAGAATAAGGGACCTTTGTTCTAATCCCATTTCTACCATGTTCTGCCCTCCTCAGATATTGGTTGATTGAGCTGTAAAGAGGGAAGTTTGGACTAAGTACTCTAAAATGTATTCTAGCTCTCAATTTCTGCTCTTAGACATCAGTGGCTCTGAAACAGCATCATGAGAAAGCAAAATGATGACCCAGCCACAAATTTGAATACTTACCTTTGGGATCTAAGTCTAAAAGAACTAGAGAAGCTTTGGGGCAATAACAGAATCCTTAGATGGGTGAACAAACAAAATCCAAGGGAGGACTAAGACACATTTTTAGTGATCACCTTGCATGAATTTGAGGGGTAGAGGGAAATTGATCATTTCTGTAGGTACTTAAAAAAAAATTCTATAAAACTCTTCATAGTCTTCTTGAAAAAATTAAGTTCCTCATTTCCTACTCTTTCAGTACCAAATAACTTACAGGGTAGACTGAAAAGACTATTCTGCTGTGAAAATATCACTTTCTTACTTTTCTTTTTCTTCAAAGGCCTGTGGGCATACATAACATAATGTTAAGTTTGCCAAGGTAATGGGCCTCAAGACATGAGACAATTATATTAATTACTTCTCTTGAAAGTATTTTCTTAAGTGTCTAGTACTTTATGCCATATTCTGGAAACACTAGTAAGTACCTTCTCCTTATCTAGAAACTAAGTCGAATCCATAGATGTATGCAGAGATTTCCAGTCCCTTGAATCTCCAGGGTGTTTGAAAATGTCTGAAATCTCTTTAAAGAGCATATTAACATGTATCCAAAAAGTTAGACCGTAATACTATTTAACTGCTCGATTTTTCCATTATGGGTCTGTCAGCAGGAATATGTTGCCCTATAGTACATGACAAGTGAAAACGCTGGTAACATTGTTTTTCATAGACAGAAAAAATACCAAAGAAGCAATTTCTTAGCTAAAATGTCACCTGTTAGATGTATAGGGCTCACTGTATTTTGTTGCCCTGGTAACAGATGGTGTAAAATGACTCCTTTGCACCACTCCATCAGAGTGATTGCATCCTGTTTTTTCCATCATTTTACAAGAGGCTGTTTTCATTCTCCCTTCCTGACCATATTAAGTGTAAAGAGATTGAATTACTGTGCTGTACCCTCTCCATCCGATGTGGATTTAAGAGTTGATATTGATGTACTGAGAACTGTGTGCTTCTTCAAGGGAAAAAAAAAGCTACAAATTATAATGAATTTGACTTTTATGTATTGACCATTCAGGAGCTGAAGTAGGGTTTCTGCACCCAAGGGATAGACATGGCCTGATCAGCATTTTTCACTCGAACGAATCCAATTGATAAAGCAATATACTCAGTGTCACTTTGCTTGATCTCCAGGTTTAACAATAGTCATGCTAAAAGTAGATACATTACTCTATAAATTTTACCCATAAAAAAAAATGTGCTAGCCATAGCTTTCTACAGCTGCACTCCTTCCAACTTTTAACTGAGCAGGGCAAAACGGAGGCTGGTTCCAAAATTGTGCTGAGACCGTGCAAGCGTGGGCAATGTGTATTCAGGTACGGCTTCATGACAGCCAGAAGCCAGACATCACTTTACTTCCTTGACCCAAACCACTGAATCAGAAAGCACTTCCTGTGAAAACCCAGCTCCTTTCTCTCTTTTAAATGGAAAATTACTCTCTGAAGTGACACACTGCTTTATAATTATCCAACTGTTTCATTCTGTCACTGTGAACAACTTAATGCCTCAAAAACGATTTGGCTGAAAATTTCATTTGTCCCAGATTTGAAATAAGAGAGTGATTTTCTTAAAGCAAGAGTTTTCATTAATGTACTTTGGGTAATTTAATTTTTGACCATTGCTACATAATACTTGTCATTCCACTACAGATTTAAACCAAAAACAAAAACAAAAACAAAACACTTAGAATTACATAGACAAAACAAATCAGCAAGTGAGGACATTTCAAGAGAATAGGAAACTCTCTGTGCCCTGTCCTGAGGAGAGCGGGGCACGGGGGATAATCTCTTTTCTTTACTTAACACTTAACGTCTTAAGAAAAAGGCCTCCAGTTAATTGCATTTCTTGAATGGTAATTCCCTTTTAGAATTTTATATAAAAGACTGTTTTGAAGTCCTACTGCTTGATCATAATTTAGAGAGGCAAGACACTCTACCCGCACAGCTATTATAATTTGGGTAACTGTGCTTAGACTTTTTAAGTGACTTCAGCCATGATGATAAATGATCATTTCCCTTCATAGGGGAAATCCTGCAAACATTTCAATAGCTAACTAATGACCTTTTATTGTTTGATTATTCTTAATATGTGTACAACAGGAAACTGTGGTATTGATTTGCTCTTCTAGTCTATTCTGGTAAGTTGGCTATCAAAGGTTCTTTACTTTGAATCAATCAGTCTCTCTGTGTATCTTTCTCTGTGCCTCTTTGGGGCTCTCTTTCTTAATGCTATCTCTTTGTCTCTGTTTCTCTCATCTGTTGTCATCTACCTCTCACTGCCTCTTAATCCAGTTTCCTGAATATACCAGAAATTCACTGATATAAGTTGTTCTGGTCCCAGAAGTCTGTCAGAGAAAACCCACCTCATGTTTTGAGCATCCATTTTAACTGACTTCTTCCTATCACTGCAATTATATGTCTCCGTCCCCATAGATGTGTGCCATGTGGTTAACACCCTAAAGCAGTGGTTCTCTAAGTGTGGTCCCTGGACCAGTAGCATCAGCATCACTTAGGGATTGGTTAGAAATGAAACTTATCAGGGATTATCTATAACCCCAGAGCTATATAGGACTGGGAATTCTGGAGAGGGCACCCAGTGACCTGAGGTTTTAACAAGCCCTCCAGGTAATTCTGATGCTTGCAATTTGCTGTTCTGAACCTCAGTTTGTTCACAATTAGCCCATTCTGGTAATTAAAGCTATGTCATATCTACAGTCATAGGTGAAACCAGTTGATTTCAAGTCACAAAGCCACAGCTATGACAAGTGGCTTTAGTGATCCTGTGACCCTTCCCACCCAACCCCAGAATTTAGTCATTCTTATCTTAGGACTCTTAAAGAGTTTGGGGAGAAGAGCACCTAAAAGGACCTTTAAGCAAGACCGACAAAGCCCTAAGTGTAAGAGAAACTGAGGGGAAAATTCTATCAGAATCTGTTTTGAGACTGGATTCTACTAATTTTGCTGCTAATTCTGTAAGTTCTTCAGTAGCTCATGTGGCTTCTGTCTCCTCATTTGCAAATGGAATAAAGCCATCTAAGTCGTGGAGTCTTCATAAGAGATCAGATGATAGCTGAGGATATGCTTTTTAAATTATAAAGAGCTATACAAATATAAGAAGATACTATTAATATTATAATCACTTTTATCTTTAACAATAGCTTTAGAGTAATTATTAAGGATTTAGATAATGAACTACTGCTGACACCAAATGTCTTTTTCTTCTCTCTATGTTCCTGGGGAAATCAGGAATCTTTTTGGTAGAGAGTTTTGTCCTCTTTTTTCCCTTTTTCTTTTTCTATTTGGGCTCTGGACTCACTGTATAAATAGCCCAGTGCATAATACCACCTGCTTGGAAGATGGCATGAAAGAGCAGCTCTCATTTTGTGCTCAATCACAGAACCAGTCCCTCACCCATATTTTAAGAAAGATAAGAGAGCTGCCAGGCGTAAGTGCCTTGTAAATATATTTCCTTTGCAGGATTACAGGACATGGAGAAACTGACAACCATAGATAGTCCTTTCTAGAATATGTCATCTTCCTGGGCTGGGAGTAATTGAGGGAGAAGTTTTGGGATGATAATGACACTAAGATCAAAGAATTATACATATGAGGAGGGGAACTCACAGCTCTCCCTCCAAGACTCATCTCCCTCCCCCCAGTAACCCACATAAATTTTTCAGAGACTGAAATACTTCAAGAAGTACTGTCCAATAGAAAATAATGCCAGCCACATGTGTCATTTAACTTTTTTCTGAGTTACATTAAACAGTATATTAAGAAAAGATGAAATTAATTTTTAGAGTATATTTAACCCAGTATATCCAAATTATTATCATGTTAGCATTGGCATCCCACTCCAGCACTCTTGCCTGGAAAATCCCATGGACGGAGGAGCCTGGAAGGCTGCAGTCCATGGGGTCGCTGAGGGTCGGACACAACTGAGCAACTTCACTTTCACTTTTCACTTTCATGCATTGGATAAGGAAATGGCAACCCACTCCAGTGTTCTTGCCTGGAGAATCCCAGGGACGGGGGAGCCTGGTGGGCTGCCATCTATGGGGTTGCACAGAGTCGGACACTATGGAAATGACTTAGCAGCAGCAGCATTAAGCAGTGTAAACTCTGGACTTCCCTGGTGGCTCAGATGGTAGGGAATCTGCCTGCAATGCAGGAGACCTGGGTTGGGAAGATCCTCTGGAGAAGGAAATGGCAACCCACTCCAGTACTCTTGCCAGGAGAAGTCCATGGACAGAGGAGCCTAGAGGCTACAGTCCATGGAGTCACAAAGAGATGGACATAACTGAGCAACCAAACACTTCCTTTCCTACTTCCTAATGTAAACATTAATGCAGTGGTTTACACTCTCTTTATCATCCTAAGTCTTTGAAATCTCATACGTATTTTACCCCGAAGGGCAATTCTCCATGAGGACTAGCCACATTTCAAGGGCCCAGCAGCCACGGGTGCTAAATGTAGTTACTGTACTGAACAACAGAGGTTTAGAAAATCTTAATTTTAAAACGCAAATTGGTAAAACATCAGTGGTCTTACAGACAAGTTGAAACCCTTTCAGAGTATGTTTGAGCAGTCATGTCTGCGGCTTGTGTGCCCTTTTCTTTTCTCCCACATTGTTCTTCCCCTCCCTGGACACATTCAACACACACACTTGTGCTTGCTCTCTCTTGCACGTGCACTCTCTCTCTTACTCCATGGGGCACACTTACCTGGCCAAAGTTCGCTTCTTTCCCCTTTGAGATGCTGTTGTTTTTGTCTGTATGGCCGAGTGAGGCCTCCTCTGTATCATCTTAACAGTAAAGGAAAGGTGCTGATTCAACCTGGATTATTGAATGCACTGTATTCACACTAAACTGTGCTGCTGTGCTCTCCCAAAACAAAAGACTGAGAGTCTCCTTTTCACAGGCTTTCAATTCTTTTACTGACCTTTTCCCTGATCTCTTTAAGGCAAAAGAGAGAGAGAAGAATGAGAAAAGAAATTCTGAGGAATAAATAGACCATCTTCTCACATCATCCCTGACCCTCAGAGGAACCACAGATGCTTCTTAGGGGGCAGACCTAGTCCTTCAGGCCTCCTAAACATAAACAGTGTTCAT
Organism: Oryx dammah; assembly: GCF_014754425.2. Lineage (NCBI taxonomy): Eukaryota > Metazoa > Chordata > Mammalia > Artiodactyla > Bovidae > Oryx > Oryx dammah. The sequence goes on from NW_024070185.1 coordinate 54,285,583, forward strand.
GTTGTGAAAACAATAAAATTTTCTAGAGAGGCATGGTAAAATTAAAAGGTGATTAGAGCCAAGTTAGCTTAGAACCACTCAAATCCTTTAAATTTTAGTACGTGTTAATTTTACTAGAAAGTACATAAAAATACCTATGTTGCCTACATAATGCTTTTGGGTTGGAGAGAAAGAATACTCAGCTTTTGATAAGTGAAATCTCTTTGGGGATAAACAATAACCATCTTGGGTAAGCCCCACAGCACCATTACATACCACTACCTGTTCCCTGCCAGGCCCATGGCCAGGGAACATCTTCCTAAATGTCCCAGGCAGCTTGAGCCAGTCTGGGCACATGTCCCACCACCCTTGTGTGCCTGTGCCCATGTGGTGCTCCACCCAGGACAGTGCTGGCTAATGAAGCCCTGCTGATTTGTTCCAACTGGATAAAATGTATGGTGCATCCTGACTGTAAATATGCCTCTTCTCATTCACAGCCTGTGAAGGCTGGAGGGCCATACATCTTAATTGGGTAATTTTTTTTATATCTCCAAAGACAGGGTTCATGCATCAAAGGTGCCTCAGAGCAGGGCCTCTGGTGCCAGCTGGCATTAAAATGTTGACTATTGCAAGAAGACCCAACACCTCATTCATGGACTGAGTCTTTGAGGTCTTTAAAATAGTTTCCCTTCACTTGTTTTAAAACAGAGCTTTCGCTCTATTATGCCAACATGTTTGAAGAAGGAAATATTTACTTTAAAAATCATTTTTGTTCCCATTTCCTCTCTTATTTTTTTCTCTCCTGTTTTATGCATGCTGCACTTTTAGAGATTTCAACAAACTTCAAAACCATGTGACAATATACCAAATGAATCTGTTCTAGTTCATTTTCAATTTGCAAAATGTGTTTGAATGTAAATGTAAATATAAACACACACGCACAACTTCAAGCTCAAAGGAGTCAATTCTTTGAGTCCATAAATTGCACCAATTAATTGTGCAATATGCTGCTGCCATTTTGCAGAGGAACAATGAAACAAAATGAAGCAAGTTGGATTTCATTGAGAATAAAAACTCCAGTGCAAAAATGTAAAGGAAGGAGTCTTTGCCCAAAGCATTATGAACCAAACCAAAACAGAAGAAAAGGAATAAAGAAACTATTGCAAGGAGGAGATGGAGGCAGACAGAGGCAGGAAATAGCAGCAGAGGCCGTTCCCACCACTACAGAATCTGCGCAGCAAATTGCTGTGCTTTAAGGAGAAGTAGCAATCAGCACCGATTGAAATATCCCTGAATGCAACTATAATGACATTCCTCTTCTCCCTCTCCTGTCTGGCGTGAAAGGCCATCATCGGAAATGTGCACCATCGTGAAGGATATACTTTCTAAAGACAAGAAGACCCCTGACTATGATTCCAGACCAAGAGCCTTCTGTGTATATGAAGCATGTACCTGGTTTCACATGGGTCCAGCGCTTAGAAGGGATTCAGGCTTGATTAAATGTGCTGATGTTACTGTCTTAAACTTTCAGTTCTTAATAATTTTGAACAAATGCTTGTGCACTTTCCTTTTCACTGGCCCCACAGATTCTGTCCTAGAAGGACAATATATAGCTATCTAGTTAGAGAATGTCCAATTGAAAAATACCTTCTCCACAGCTTCCCCAACTAATCAGGAGCAGGGGAAATGAAAACAGCAAATAGAACACTGTCACATTTTATGAGACTATTCCTGCCCCTGTCCTAGTTGGTTAACAAAAGAACTGTCAGAAAGCAGTCGGCAGCACTAGACCCCAGCTTTGCACCACAGATCCACCAGGGCTATTCCCAATGACTCTATTGATTGGGTTGAATTACATGGCAACCCAAGCCATGTCGCATCAAACATGACTTGATATGACAAGACATAACATGACTTGGTGCAAAACAGAAGGAGAATTGGAGGAAAGCATCTTTTTATTTAAAATGCCAAGGAGGATGTGAGACAAAGCTAGGAAAGCAGAGGGGATCATAATAAAATAATGCTGCTAAATTATACATGATAGTCTGTGCTTCTCTGGCCCTTTTCATCCATGGCTATCAAGGCCACACCACAGACCTGGTTAGGTCCTCTTGTCATCTCTTTGCAGGTCCTCATTGCAACCTACTTTGGGATGAGTGTGTTGTGGCTGAGTCTTCCTCATTTAAAAGTAAGATAGGTCCAATCCTGGTAGGGAGCTGTTTTAAAGAAAAAAAAGTACAAAAAACTTCACAGAGAATGTTAAGAAGATTGTTGTCACAGGCTAACGTATGCCGAAGGCCATCAGAAGCTTCCTTACTGATTAGTAAACAAAAATAAATAAATAAAGGAATTCTATTTAGGAAACAGTTGACCCTAGTGTCTAAGAATAAGGAGCAGGTAACTTTTGGTGGGAGAGTGGGGGTGGCATCATATGCTGGGATTGTGTCACCTCAGATTTAAAGAGCACTGCCTGCCACCACTATTTGTCAGTGTTCTGACAAATAAATGTGATTACATAAAGGGAGATGGGCATTGAGAGTGGCCAGTTTTCCCCAGAACTTCTCAATATTCCTGGGAGATCTGGTACTAGCATCTGCACGCTCAAGGTTCAGTTTCTGCTCTATCAGGCTAGGGTGATCTTGAATCCCACTAACGTCTATAGTAAGGAGAAAGTTTGAAAAAACTGCGGACCCCATCATCCTGTATTCCTAGCTGGGTTAGAATGACTCTGCCCAGTAGGCCAGGCAAATGATCCCATAGAAGATGGTGATGGGATTTTCAGAGAGCTCAGGGTCTAGGGCTGTGTACTGAGGGTGTTCTGTGATCAGACACCTTCCTGCCACACAAGGAAGATGACTGAACCCACCTCGGTACCTGCACTCCCTAGACCTGAGACCTCTCTGGTAGCCTGCGCTCACTCTCTGCACTCCATGGATCCTTGCAGCATAGACTAGTGTTACAAGTGGAGGCTTCAGAACCCAATTCCCTGGCTTCAAACGCCAGCATGACCTTTCCTCAAAGGATGTAATTTTGAATGAGTGATTTAATTCTTCTTTGTCTCCGGTTCATTATGTATAAAATAGGGATGATGATGTAACTATTCATAGGATTTTTGTCAAGATTCAGTAGAAAGAAATATATGTCAAGAACTTAGAAGGATTCATGTGTAAGCAGTTCATGAAAATGTATAATAACTCTTAATTCCTCCCTTTCTGAACCAGAGTTGGATATTAAACACTGATCTTTCCAAATACAAAGTCAAATGAGTAATATGGTCAATAGTCTTTTTTCAATGTTTTTTTTTTTTTTATTGTGGTAAAAGTCACATAATATAAAACATACTAAGTTAACCATAGTTAACAGTGTAGTTCAGTGGCACTAAGCACATTCACATTATTGTACACCTCTCACCATTATCCATCTGATTTTTTCACCTTCCTAAACTGAAACTTAGTCCTCATTAAACACTAACTTCCCATTGTCCTTCCCCACTTCACCACCCCTGCCCCGACACCGCCCAGCCCCTGGTATCTACCAGTGTACTTTCTGCCTCTATGAATTTGATTATTCTATAATAGGTACCTTTCATACATAGAATCAAACAGTATTTGTCTGTACCTAATGTATATTGGAATGCATTTTTTAAATTAACTTAATATATGTCCTACAAAGTGACTGTACCTCTTGTCCTTCCTCTGCTACACAACAGATTCTCATTAGTTATCTATTTTGCACACAGTAGTGTACACATGTCGATCCCAACCTCCCAGTTTATTGCAATCCCCTCTTCCCCCATCGGTGTCCATACATTTGTTCTCTATGTATGCGTCTCTATTTCTGCTTTGCAAATAGGTTCATCTGTACCCTTTATCTAGATTCTACATATATGCATTAATATACAGTGTTTATTTTTCTCTTTCTGACTTATTTCACTCTGTATGGCAGGTTCTAGGTACATCCACATCTCTGCAAATGACAGTCTTATTTTTTATAAGGCAACATTTAGAGAATCTCCTCTTCCTACCGATATTTCCTCTGTAGATATACTGGTTAGGTTCCCTGCCATCACTGGAAACTGGACATCTTATCAAGGCTTGGGCATTAGAAAGTCTAACCTTCTACTGGTGAACCAAAGTGACAAAATGCAAAATGGCCCCATGGACAGTGGACTGATTAGGAAATTTTGAATACATAACTAGATTCATAGATTCTGCTCTTGTCATATTCAGGTCTATCCTACCTTTTGTAAAAATGTAGATGATTATTTTTTTCAAGTTCACACAGGTTGTCTAAATGTTTCCAAGTTCTTTCTTTTCTTTTGGTTTTAACACACACACACACACACACCCATTAGATCCATGAAATTAAAGAAACAAACTAAGAAAGTAATTCAGTTCTTTCCACAGTGAATAAAGAATTGTGAAAGAGAACAAAAGGGAATTTTAAGCTCATATTAACTTCGGAATGCTCCCTTCTTTATGTTATCAATGACACCTCTATAATTTATAAGAAAAGAGGTAATGGAGAATAAATACTTTTGACAATGGAGCTGAGAGAATATTAAAAGTTCTATTTCTAGCTGCTATGATTGTGGGAAAAAAAACCCACCCTAGACTTCTGAAAGGTGGCCTTAGCTTACAGCATGCCATCTCATGTTTTGAAATGTATTGTCTCTGTTGCTTTCCAATGAAAGTGAAGAGAAGTTAGACTACTTTAACATTTTTTAATGAATTTAAAAATTAAACCCTGCTGGACGTCCTCGTCACATGAAGATAGACACAGAGGTAACTTGTGAAGAGCAGAGAGATCACATGATATTGGAGTCAGACAAACTGGCCTCCTTGCCTAGCATGGGCCTCTGGATGAAGAATTACACTGCCCTAAGCCTCTCCTTTTCCAGTTAAAGATGAAAACTCTTGGGGTTATTGTGAAGATTAGAAACAGCACATATAGTGTGTAACACAAAATGCACAGTCCTGATGCCTGATCAACAGTGGGAGGCACTCAGTAAATATGAAGTTGTTGTTATTACTGTCATTACCACTACTATGATTATTATTTTGTCATCATTATCTGTGTTGCCATTATCATTATATGCCTGTGCTGGTCACTCTGCAGCATCTTAGGTAACGTAGTTACCATATTCAAGGGCTAGTAGTCTAAAATAAGATCAATAGGATAAGTATATGCAATATATTAACAGTATCATTCTTTATCTGAAGTATTTCCATTAGGAAAGAGGGGAGGGGGAAGTCGAGAGCCTGCCTGGCATATGTGTTCACTTACGCTAAGTGCTAATGCACAGACATTGGCAGGAGGGATGGTGGACCTGCCAACCTTGTGGGGTTTCTAAAAGGGATAGTTGGCACAAGGGGGATTCAGAGAGAGAAAGGATGCAAATAACCTTACAGCAGGCACTGTGGTTACTCCTGGACACTTGGTTTATTTATAGTTCAAAGCTGATCTGAAAGGCACTAAGAAAATGACTTAATGGCACCTCCTTAGCCTGAAGCAGGGCTTGCTTCTTTACCTGGAGAGAGCTCTGGACAGAATCCCAGTCGGCCTAATAGCCAGGCCACACCAAGGGAGTGCCATGAGAGGTCAGATGTTCATAGGAGGCTGGAGCCTCAGGCAGCCTGTGTGCCTTTGTTTGCTCTGCTCTGTACTCTTCTTTCTCTTACTGAGCTGTCAGGCTGCCTGTGACTCTTGGGGGAAGCCCTTGTTTTATGAGCCATCTTTGAGAGATATTTTGTGAGGATCCAGAAAAGTACAAACTGCAGTGACTAAAGGGTTGTACTGAGACCCATGAGGGAAGTCCAAAAAGGCTTAATGAGGTAGTCAGGAAGGGCTGAGGGTAGTGGAACAAAAGTCTTCAAGTGCACCCAGTGGGTCACACAGAGAATAAAAAGCAATTATGTGCTGCCTCTAAGAACAGAACAAGATGCAAAATTCTAGACAAAGAAGCCCAAAACCAGCCTTTGGGGTTCACAGCCCTACTGTGAGTTTCTTCCCAACACCTTTGCTGCTAAGTTATCTATTTACACATAAATGAAAAAGAAAAGAAAAGAGCTTTCATCACTATGCCTCTGTGAGATGAAAGATGATGAGGTTCACTGAAGAGCTGGCCTGGTTCTAGACCCATAGCATTCTCTAGAGCTCTCTTCTTCCAACCCAAAAGGGGATTTTTATAATCTTCACAGCAACCTTTGTGTTTATCCTATCCAAAGCAGAACCACGTTAGAATCTGGAAGAATAAATAAGATCATATAAAATAAGGTCACCCACTCATTAGATAAAGGAGCTGACCTGCTTTAATACCAACTTTGACATGCACCTGCTCTACTAATTTCTGTGTTTGTAGAAGCCAGAGTTGTCCAGTGGTGAGAATTCTCAGAGTCAGCTTGTGTCATGATGTCTCTGTATCCTGAGCAAGGAATACCAAACTGTCCCTAGAATGAGCTTAGCCAGGCAGTGGCAAAACTAGGCTCACTCAGGCTCTTGGACTAGAGGAGATCTGTCCGGCCTCTTCTACTAAACTGGGGGACGGAAAAAATGAAGGCTTTATTGTGTGTAGATTTTTTTGATGATGACCATTCTGACCCATGTGAAGTGATACCTCATTGTAGTTTTGATTTGCATTTCTCCATGGGAAAAAAATCTTAAAAAGAGTGGAAATATATATATATATACACACACACACACGACTAATTCATTTAGCTGTACATCTGAAAGCAACACATTTTAAATCAACTATACTCCAATAAAAAAAAATTTAAAGAGTGAACGAAACCCTTTATTTCATATTCTAACTCACTTGCATAGATTTTTCTTCATTAAATGTCACTTTCCATAGACCAAAATGGTGACTCCTGAGTCCTCCCAGGGACCCAGGTTGAAACTGTGCAGCCAGTGAAATATATTTTATACCTTCCTGCTCATCCCAGGTAACTATATTTTCCATCCTTCTCTACCAGCTCTCAGTCCTACCAAGTTAAAAAGAATCAAATAATCACACAGAGTTATGGGAGATAGAAAACCAGTCTATAACAGAGAACATTCTAGTTGAATATGCCTTACACAACTGAATGAATATGCCTTACACAACTGAATGAATATATCCATTGAGTTGAGCATGGTAACAGTTATCTAGCTTGGGTTATTCATCCTCTGATCAACTATCATGATATCTGTTATTCCCCAGATATTGGAAAGGTTTTGAGGGAACAGAAGTAAACAGAACAACCCCTCCTCCCATATTTTTAAGAAACTTAGTAAATATCTGTAGTATGGTCATCTTTGTGAACAGGAAAAAATTGGCCTGACTCAAGTGTGTAGGTTGAAGTGCTGACAAAGGATGATCAAAGATCAGGTCATAGAATGAGGATATTAGATATTGAAGGGTACCTCTGCTATATCAAGAAGTTTGTACCATACACAACAAGCCCTTCGAGGGGTAATGGAAACCTTTCAGCATGGTCATGGTGCAGCTAGATTTACTTCTTGGTGTTCTTGTTGGGTTTTGATTTTTGCTTTGGGGATTTTATTTTTTTAATTTACTTTAGTTTTTTGTCTGAAGTGTGAAAAATAGACTGGATTGAGGGAAATTTTGTGGGAAAAAGATCAGCAACTATACAACATAGAGGTAAAAGATGGATGGTTAAGGCCTAAACTAAGGCATTAAAATTAGAAAAAGACAAGAAGGAGAACACTTTGAAAACACTGAAAAGGTAGAACTGACATAGCTTGTAACTCTTTAATATTTGTGCATTCTAGACAGAGAGTTCCTAGTTCCAGTTCAGTTGCTCAGTTGTGTCTGACTCATTGCGACCCCAAGAACCGCAGCACGCCAGGCCTCCCATCCATCACCAGCTCCCAGAGTTCACCCAAACCCATGTCCATTGAGTCAGTGATGCCATCCAACCATCTTATCCTCTGTCGTCCCCCTCTCCTCCTGCTCTCAATCTTTCCCAGCATCAGGATCTTTTCCAATGAGTCACCTCTTTGCATGAGGTGGCCAAAGTATTGGAATTTCAGCTTCAACATCAGTCCTTCCAGTGAACACCCAGGACTGATCTCCTTTAGGATGGACTGGTTAGATCTCCTTGCAGTCCAAGGGACTCTCGAGGATCTTCTCCAACACCACAGTTCAAAAGCATCAATTCTTTGGTGCTCAGCTTTCCTTATAGTCCAACTCTCATATCCATACATGACTACTGGAAAAACCATAGCTTTGACTAGACGAACCTTTGTGGACAAAGTAATGTCTTTGCTTTTTAATATGCTGTCTAGGTTGGTCATAATTTTCCTTCCAAGGAGTAAGCATCTTTTAATTTCATGGCTGCAATCACCATCTACAGTGATTTTGGAGCCCAGAAAAATAAAGTCAGCCACTGTTTCCACTGTTTCCCCATCTATTTGCCATGACATGATGGGATCAGATGCCATGATCTTAGTTTTCTGATAGTTGAGCTTTAAGCCAACTTTTTCACTCTCCTCTTTCACTTTCATCTAGAGGCTCTTTAGTTCTTCTTTTTCTGCCATAAGGGTGGTGTCATCTGCATATCTGAGGTTATTGATATTTCTCCCGGCAATCTTGATTCCAGCTTGTGCTTCTTCCAGCCCAGCATTTCTTATGATGTTCTCTGCATATAAATTAAATAAGCAGGGTGACAATATACAGCTTTGAGTATCAATAATTTTTCCACATTTTTATAATAATTTTTAGAGTACAGAGAAAAAACTTTGAGGGCCAGCAAGCAAAAAAAAGAGCCACCAAAATTTAATAAAGATAAAAAGGATTATCCTTTGTGACTCCAAGTTCTGTATCTTACTTTGAGACATGGAAAGGTACTTGAAGAAATAATCAAACTATCAATTTGCAATCTTCTATGAGAAAACAGGATCCTGAGTTGCAACCACAACAGCTTTGTGAAAATCAGATTGTCCAGACCAACCTCATTTCCTTCTGTGGTGGAGTGATATGCCAGGGTGATAAGGGGAAAGCAGTAGTTGTAATCAACCTGAACTTCAGCTAGAGCTTTGATTCTGATTTCATTTTATATGACATTCTTATTAACAAGTCAAGGAGACACAGGTGGACCCCAAGACTGTACTCAAAAGTAGACCAAACTGAAAGGAAAGAAATAAGAGGGATTCTGCTGTGGTCAGTCTAATTAATATCTTTCCTAGTGGCCATTGCGGAGAAGGCAATAGCACCCCACTCCAGTATTCTTGCCTGGAAAATCCCATGGATGGAGGAGGCTGGTAGGCTGCAGTCCATGGGGTTGCAAAGAGTCGGACACGACTGAGAGACTTGACTTTCACTTTTCACTTTCATGCACTGGAGAAGGAAATGGCAACCCACTCCAGTGTTCTTGCCTGGAGAATCCCAGGGACGGTGGAGCCTGGTGGGCTGCCGTCTATGGCGTCGCACAGAGTCGGGCACGACTGAAGCGACTTAGCAGCAGCAGCAGTGGCCACTCAGGACATGAAAAACTTTCATTTCTTCCTTTGGTGGAGTTGCTAACATTACAGTTTTAAATTGATGATGATGAGTGAGGGAAATGTCCTCCTTCCTTAAAAACAGTAGAAAAGGACAGAGATCAACAATGAGTGGTGAAGGTACGAGATGGAAAAAGACAGATGAGACCATGTAAATAAACCAATAGCAGAGGTTATTATTCACATGAGTGTGAAAGTTGGCTGAATTCCTGAACTAAAATCATAATGCCACCTCCCATCATTGTCAGGCTTCATGACAGTTCAAGATGGGCTCAAAATGCTTGAGCTAGATCAGTTTGAGTTACTTGATAGTTCCTGCAAATAGAAAAAAGAATAGTTTTTTAAGGAAGAAATTTTGTTTGTTCTTCATGTGTACGAGAAGAAAAGGGTAGGAGTGTAGACACAATAAAAGTTAGATAGTGGCTGTAGGACTAGCTCAATGTATACATATATTAAGTAATTTGCTTGGAAGGATTCCAAGGGAGCTAACCATACCTACCATTCCAGAAGCTACCATTTCAGAAAGTGCCAGCTCTACCTGCTGAGTGATACCTGAATTTTTACCATTATCCTTTTCAGACAAGGGAACTAAAATGGACTGGTCCATTTCTATGAGTCAGGCACGAAGCATGGCCTATCACATGTACTGCTTACAGAACCCTGCGAGAAGTCACCATCCTTTCACACGCGAGGAAGAAACTGAGGCTCAGAAAGGCTGTGTCACTCACCCAGAGTCACGCAGTCAATAGTGGAGCCAGTATTCAAAGGTGGGTTTTTCATCTTCAGAACCTACCTTCTCTCCATTTTATCACATTAAGAAGCCAGTTTTAGAGTTATATTCTACCTTGAGAAAGCTGGCATTTCCATTGGTGCCTAATTTTTCAGAATCACCTCAGAACCTAGAGGGGAAAAAGTGTATAATAAAAAAGGTCAGAGCAGACCAATTAGGAGTGAAAGGGCACATCTCCAAATGTTAAGATAAAATGCAATTCAGGAAGTTGAGAACATCAAAGACAAACTTCTGAAGCATATGTCTTGGCTAAGCACCAGTGGTCACCATGGAAGATAGAATAAGAGAAAGTAGTGGAAATTCCAGCAGTAGGGACAATCAAGAGGGTGCCCGCTCATCCCTGCCACACACACAGACACTCACACACCACACTACACGTTACACAAACACACACACACACAAACATAGATTAGACTTATAGTTGCCTTAACATAGACTAAACCTTAGACACCCCCCATCGTCACTTCCTCCCTTTAAAGACAGACTGGTACAGAGTGATGCATTCCTGTGTGAGGAGTCTTATAGCTACCTGTAGGTAAAAGTACACTCAGTCCTAGGTCTTCTAGCTTTCAGCAGTCAAGTCTCCATTCCTGGGGTTACAGGTTTTTTCATAGTTTAGGTTCATATCTGTCTGAAGTGATGAATTCAATCCAAGTACTTTCCTTTGGGACCTTCTAGCTCTTTTAGTTTATGAATTGTTTTCTAGCTTAAAATATAAGATAAAAATAGAAACCAGAAAGCAATTATAGAGGATATTTGCTATTTTTGATTTTCCAAATTCCATTTATCCTCTGCTTCACTTCCCTGGTGGCTCAGAGGTTAAAGCACCTGCCTCCAACACGAGAGACCAGGGTTCGATCCCTGGGTCGGGAAGATCCCCTGGAGAAGGAAATGGTAACCCACTCCAGTATTCTTGCCTGGAAAATACCATGGACGGAGAAGCCTGGTAGGCTACAGTCCATGGGGTCTCAAAGAGTCAGACACAACTGAGCGACTTCACTTTCACTTTCTCACTGGTAACAGCAGGGTGACTTGATTTGGGCATTGCATCCTTCCCCTTCAAGGCAAAGTAGAGGAGTTTAATTGCAAAATGATCCCTTTGATGATGGCTGATATTTTTACTTGTGAGGATGTGACCCACTGTGGAAAAATGAGGTGTGAAGAGGCATTTGCTAGGGGTTTCTGGAAGAGAAGTTTCCACATACTTTAGGGAAAGCTACAAGAAGAGGTGCCATTCTTTCTTTGAATGGCATGGAGTTGAGATGTGAGTTTGGAATACTAGTATGGTTATTTCTCTTTCTGTATTGGGATTCCAGCCCATCAAATGTACAAAGAAGGGCAAAATACATTAAGGTAAACCTTGGGGAAACTGGCCTAATGGCACCAAGAATCTTAGCACCAAGTTGTACCAGAAGGCATATATATACTTGACCATTAAGTTCCATTTTAAAGTTGTCAGTATGGATTACTTTTTTTGTCACTAACAACCTAAATATCTCAACAAGAATTAGCTATACTTTTTGTATCAATGAAAATTAACCTACAGTGTGGTTGACTGGTTGAACCCATCTGCAGGTTCACAAGACAGTGTAATCAACAAGTACATCCCAAACTGTCTGTGCACAGGGAAACATGGAGAATGTTAGTGTTAATATAGGGACTAATTCTCCAGAGAGAATTAAATCTAGTTAGGAAAGAGGAATAAACTAGTGGGATAAATTAGAGGAAGATGGGCCAGGCAATACTATATATTCCCAAAGCCTTGGTACAGAACAAAAGATACATGTTGAGAGGGGTTTTGAGAAGGGTAGGGTCCCTTTGCCTGGGGTTATTAGAGATGCTCTGGTCAAGAGGTGAGATTTGAGCTGGCTCTGAAAGTAGAAAGTGTGTAGCAGTAATGGTACTGATATCCATTTGTATTTTATTTACTGTCTCTGAAAACTATATAGGAGTCCCTGAGATGCTAGGGTTTGATACTTTCAGGGGGAAACATTCCCCATTCTAAGGGTTTCTACATGGAGGACCTTCATCTAGAGCAATGTTCTCAAAGTGAGGTTTCTGGATTAGCTGCATCACCATCATCTGGGCCTCAGAAGAAACGTAAATGTTCAGGTACCAACCCAGATCTACTGATTCAGAAGTTTAAGGCATGGATCTAGCAATTTCTGTTTTCACAACCCCTCTAGGTAAATCTGATCTATTTCCAAGTTGGAGAAACACTGATCTCAAGTGGGTCTTCAAATGTTATTAACTGAGTGTTCATGAACTTGGATGAGAAAAAAGAATGAAGAATTTCACGTTTATTTTCACTAATTTCTAACCAAAATTGGCATTTCCTTACATTATGGGGGCTTCCCAAATGGCACTTCTTGCCAATGCAGGAGACAGATATAAGGGACACAAGATCAGTCTCTGGGTTAGGAAGATCTCCTGGAGAAGGGCATGGCAACACATTCCAGTCTTCTTACCTGGAAAATCCCATAGACAGAGAAGCCTAGAGGGCTGCAGCCAATAGAGTTGCAAAGAGATGGACACAACTGAAGAGACTTAGCACTCCATTAGAGACAAACCAGAGTGGTATTTAGCATTTATTTCCATCTCCAAAAGAAATCAGAGGTATTTTCATGCCTCATGTCAGTGGTTACAGACATCTCAAACTGTCACTGACACTCATTGCTACTTTGAAATACAGTAATTATTAGGCCCGTGTTGGATCTTATCATTAACATGTTAATAAGGAAACACATATCATTATATCTCCCATTTTAAAAAATATTTTGATAACTGCGTTTTAATATAATTGATTTCCCTAGCAAGTCTATGCATATTTTATTTTATATATTTAAACAATAATCTTAGGGAGAGGATCCAAGTTCCTTCACTGGACCACTGAAAGGAAGCCTGGCATGAAAAGTATTAATTCCTGACCTAGGGGTAAACCTGGGGTGTCTTCATCACCCTTTATTCAGTGCTCCCAGCAGGAGGAGGGGGCCCATCTGAGTGGTGAGAGGTGTGGAAGCTGCAGGGAAATGTCTACTCTAGCCTTTCCCCTTCTCTCTTGCTGTACTTGCCTCTGTGCAGAGCTCACATGCCCCACCTGCTCTCACCCATGCATTCAGGACTCCACAGTGGCCCAGCTCTGCCCTTGGCTAGTGAGCATATTTGTCTAACTCAGAGCTGAAATGCCAGGAAATCCACATGGACACTGACCTGATGCCACTTACTCTGATCAAGCTGTTACCATTCGCAAAGCTAATATTTTCATCTTCAGCTGTCTATCTCCTATCTGTTTCTTAATTGGTTCCAAACATAGGCAGGGAAGAAAAACATCATTTATTGGCTTTCTAAAACTTCGCCAGTCTATGCATCTATCTCCTTCTCTCTCCCGTTTATTTTTTGTTTTTCTTCTGGGAATATGCTCATGAGAAGGAGACAGTGTGGGAAAGCAGGCAGCCCCTTCTCCACCCAGGAGGTTTCTTAATGGTTTCTTAAGTAGCATTGGTACCAGATGCCAGACAGAAGATGCTGTGATGTTCTTCCTTCTCAGGTGTCCTAGAATCAGAGCTGTAAATTAGTTGGGTCGTCGCCTTTTAAAAGAGGAGGAAAATATGAAGTGATAGTAGTCAAGTTCATTGTCGTGCATCCAGTGAAATCTGTGAACCACCTGTAAAGATTCTTTCTAACAGCTCTACGGATAGACACTGGCTCACTTTCTTGATCTACAGATTAGACTTTTTCCCTACGTAACTCTTTATCCTGTTTGTCATTTTTAACTCTTTAGATAAAATATAGTTAACCTTGTTACAAGTTAAAACAGAGCAATGTGGTTACAAAATTTAGCTCTGCAATATGCAAGGTCATAAAGCCAACCAAAATGTTATCTCTGGAATTTGAAGAAAGGTCCCCAGATCAGCCAAGTTTCATACAAATATCTACTACTTGTAGGAACACTTACTATAAATATAGCCCCCTAACGGTGACTGTCCTTGTACAGTTCACTGTAACACCATGAGATGGAATTACCATGATCTATCTGTTGCAGATGAGGCCACTGAGGTTTAAGGGAGATAAGGTAACTTTCCCAAAGTAACTGAGAGTAGTAGGGCTAGGATTCAAATCCTGACCTGGACATCAGAAAGCCCAGATGTTTAGCTGTTCTCAGATATATCAGTCTCTTCTGTGCAGCTCTAACACACCATCTCTCTCCCAACTATCTTGTAGCTTTGGTTCCAAATTCATGACTATTTAGAGTGCTTGACTCATATTTTCACAATTTATCTAATTTAACAGCCATGTTACATGAGTCATATTATCACATCACTTATATATATATATAAGCAGATCAAGACTTAGGAAATGGAAGACATTTGAGGTCAAACCATATAGCTCCTACTAAAGTACCAGAGCTGACATATAAGCTCCAGTCTTAAGCTAAGTCCAGATTTTTATAAATTCTAGTAAATAATAGATTTTACTGACAAGGATCCTTTATCCACAGAATCTCAGCCCAGCAAATTCTATCTGAGGTAGCTGGTGGGGCACATAAAACGATACAGCCTTGGGATTTCCCTGGCGGTCCAGTAGTTAGGACTTCCTCTTCTAGTGCAGGGGGTGCAGGTTCGGTCCCTGGTTGGAGAGCTAAGATCCCACGTGCCTCCTGGCCAAAAAACATGAAACAGAAACAATATTGTAACAAATTCAATAAAGACTTTTATAAAATGGCCCATGTCAAAAAAAACCCAAAAACTTTAAAAAAAAAGGATACAGCCTCATATAGCATCAATGCTTTGGGACACTAGTGTTTCTTGTACTTCTTCTCATCTACCTGCATTTCTGATAGGAATATTCATTTGTTGTCTCCAAATCCTAGCAAAAGCTTCTGATTCCTATTTCAGACAGAATAAGAAAACTTTACATAACATAGCAATAGCATTTCCGCACATGGCATATAGCCCTTTTGGAATTTTGATTGGAAGGGCTGATAAAATTGTCAGATCTTTCAGTTCTGATGAAAAGTGAAGGCGAGGAGCATAGACTCTGAACAGAGCAGCTTTGACGTTTGTCAGCTCATTAGCAGGAATCTTCAAACACATCTCCAACTCTTGGCGGTCAGTCATGCTCAGTGTTTACACAACGTGACTGGCCCTATGGGCAGAGAAGCAACCTTATCCTCAACACTCCCGTTCCCCTTTTACAAAATGATTGCATAAAGAGATTGGGATATAAGGTCAAAATTGGGCTTACCAGGCAGAAAATGGCCCATGTTTGACTTGTTTACTTGGTGGGTAAAAACTGCTCGTTTGAGCAACAGTTGTTTCAGCCATCCTTTGCGTGGAGGTAGTCAACATAATTGTACTAAGTAGTGTGAAAGGGAAACCTGCTTCAAGGCTACTATGATAATGAGTATTGTCTGGGAGACTGGAGAAAAGGCAGTTAATACTATAATTTTTCATGTTTTTTTTTGTTGTTATTCAGCTAAAAGTAAGAGTCTCATTAAACAGCTTTAAGTGAATTATATTTCTCCATTTCTCTCGCAATTAATTTTTGTGCAGCCCAACTGCTATTTGCGATTTGATGCCTTTGCACGGAGCAGGGCAGCATGAATTGCTTGAGGACCGGCAGAGGGCAATGCTGAGCTGAAGCTGGTGCTAGAACCTTGCTTCTGGCTGTAAAATTGTGCTTGTTATTAAATGAAATCTTAAGGCTAACTTAGCCACAGAGGAAATTAAGCTGCTAATTATGTGTGTCTAAACCACTAAAAATGGGTCCAGTTGTTGCTCAAGATTTCAGAAACACCCACCTCTTCTCCTTGGTTTTAAAATATGTAATTATGTCTGGAAATAGTACCTGTTAATGATTTTATATAATTAAAAGAAATATTTTAAGAGTTGTCTATTCTCATAGCCTGTCACTTTCCAAATAAGCAAAAGATTTGTAGAGCTGGTTAATTAATGGATTTTTGTTTGTTTATTTTTCCAAATCATCTATGTCAGTGTCTTTATAAAATCTGAGTCATCCGTGTTCACGCCACATATAACAGTGTTCTAAGGATTCAGGCAGGATGACCACATTATTTTTATAGCAGTTTCTTAAAAAACGGGTTTCTTCAGAGGCAAAATTTTCAAAGATTTGGAGAGAAGCAATTCTGATTTGGGATAGAAAAGGAGTGATGATTTCACAAATGTTCATATGCATTTAGAAAGGTGAATTTATTGTGAATTTATCCTCATGACAAGGAAATAAAAAATGTATCTCAAAATAAGTCAGGAGCCAGTAACTGGCCAATATTATTTTAGGTTCTTCCTGCTGTGTCAGGCAGCCTGTAGCTGTCCATAGATGATCAGATAAGCAAAAGAAAAAGAAATTTAATACCAGATTTTAACAAAAATGAGAATGCAAGTTAATAGTAAATGTCTGTGTTAGAGTGAATAACTTGAATGATTTGCGTGGCTCAGGCCCTTCAGTTTGCAAATAGTGTTTTAGTTAGATCTCTTTTAGTTTCTGTAGCTCAACAGCATCACCTAGGAGTTTGTTAGATATGCCGAATCTCAATCTACTAAGTCAGAATCTACATGTTAACAATTGGCAGGAGACTGCATTGCACCATAGACTTTGAGAACTACATTTTAGGTCTTATCTCTGGTAATTTGCTTGCTCTGAAAAAGGCATCCTTCCGGCTTCCAGTTTAGAGAAAGTTCATAAAGCCTAGCAAAGTCTTATTTAGAATGAATTAAAAAACGTTTTCTGGCTGTAGTCTTTTTCCCCTTTGTAAAAAAAATAAAGGCTTTTGAAATCTTTAATGATGCTTTTTTCCCCCAGCTGGTTTTAATTGGACCTCAAATATTACCAGTCATGACCCAGAGTCCTGAAAGAGTTAATGTACAGAGGACATGGCGTTTGCATATTCCTTTTTAGTATTTTTGGTCTTGCCGAAGATTATGAAATGTGGGTTTGCCATTCGTTGCATTGACTTGGCTCTCCAGCTGGTTCTATGCTTTTCATGGGTGTCATGAAAGGATGAAAATGACCCATTCCACTTATCCATCAAGAGCTATGAACCAGAAACTTTTTCTTCCTTCCTCAAGCAAGAAGGGCAGTAGGGCTAAGTCAGCCAATCAGAGTAATGAGTCTGTCCTGCTTGGAAAAGGGGGATTAATCTAAATCAAATATTTTTCACACTGGTAATTTTAACTAATTCCCTCAGGAAAGTGCAAGAAATTAGTGAAGGCCCCATAGTCGTGCAAGTGTTCTGGTACAGAAAGTGAAGTTGCTCAGTCGTGTCCAACTCTTGGGATCCCATGGAGTGTAGCCTACCAGGCTCCTCCGTCCATGGGATTCTCCAGGCAAGAGTACTGGAGTGGGTTGCCATTTCCTTCTCCAGGGGATCTTCCTGACCCAGGGATCAAACCCCAGTCTCCTGCATTGCAGGCAGACGCTTTACTGTCTAAGCCACCAAGGGAAGCCACAGTTCTGGTACAGGGAGACACGTAATACCTTTTAACCTTGTTAATATCCTATCCCGCTGGCTTCTACAACTGACTCAAAGAATGGCTAAGACTCTTCAACCCAGCATTACAAAGAAATCCAGCCTTCAAGGAGGAAGACCAAAAAGTCCTGAGACACACTGTGAATGGTGAGAGCTCTGACTGCCTCGATTAAATCGCTCCCCGCATTGTCTTTCTGCCTCTGTTGCAGCAATCGTGGGAGAATCTAAGCTGCCGGCCTGTCCTGTGGGATATTCAAACTGAAGTTTAGAGAGGTTTTCATCCTCCTGCAAGATGCATATGCTTTTTGGTGTGTGATTTGCAAGGACCAGGCCGACGAGGGCTCAGAAGAGGACAACTTAGGTGTGCCATGGCTCCTGAGGTGGGGAGAACCTCTCTGTCCGGAGGCTGTCTCTTTCTTCTGCAAGGCTGTCTAAACACTTGAGGTCTGTTCAACAGGAAGGGCTCCCTGGATAACACTGCAGTGCTTCTCAGATGGACTTTCTCCTCCCCTTTCATCAAAAGGAAAGTCCTTTCTTAATGCTGGCCCACCTTTCTTGGTTTGTCAAACAGAAGCTACAGTAGAAACAGACTAGATTTTATTTGACTTTGTGGGCACTGACCTAGGACTCTTCCCTGAAATTCTCCACAGACTTTTTTAGCAGGAATAAATGGTCAAGAGTTAGCAAGAGAAGAGTGCCTTGCACCCAGAGCAAGGTGTTTATCCATGAGACTTTGGCAGTTTTGTTGGTTAGTTTTTCTTTGTTTGCTTAATGTCAGGTTTATTGATGTGTAAGTTACCCAGAATAAAATTCATTCTTTTTATATAGTTCTATTAGTTTTGACCAATGAAACCACAATCAATATGTAGAACATTTTGGTTAGCCCCAATCTCTCTGGAACCCCTTTTATAGTCACCCTCCACCCCAATTCCTGGCAATCTCTGATATATTTTCTGTCCCTGTAATGTTGTCTTTAGTCCTGAAAGATTTAACTAAGCTTTAAAAAAAATAGATCTTTTCTCATAAGAGCTAACAAATAGGTCCAATTAGTACGATAATCTATAATTTAAAAAATAGGTCTAGAGTCAGATAAGTACAGGTTTCAATCCTGACTCTGCCCCTTTGCTCACACTGATTTAGGGTATACGACTTAGTTAAGTCAAGCCTCAGTTTTCTTATCTATTAAATGATGATCAGTAACATTTATTAAATACCACATTACTTGCTGAGACTTGTTTTAAATTGCTGTGAAATGCTACCCTATTGATGTGATAGCTAATTTCTTTTCTTTCCTATTATTGTTTCTTTCTATTTAATCTTATTACCCATATTAGAGGATTGTGATGGTGGTTTAGTCGCTAAGTCTCGTCCAACTCTTGCAACTCCATGGACTGTAACCTACCAGGCTCCTCTGTCCATAGGATTTCCCAGGCAAGAATACTGGAACGGGTTGCCATTTCCATCTCCAGGGGAACTTCCTGACTCAGGGATCAAACCCAGGTCTCCTGCATTTCAAGCTAGGAATCCTAAATTACACGTTTTATCCTCCACAATGCCTATCAGAAGATATATCTGTTTTGACTACTATAACAAAATATCACAGACTGAGTGGCTTATAAACAACAGAAATGTATTTCTCACAGTTCTAGAGCACGAGAAGTCCAAGGTCAAGCTACATTCCATGCGTGGTGAGAGCCCACTTTCTGATTCATAGACTGCTATCTTCTTGCTGTAACCTCATATGCCAGAGAGGTGAGGGATTTCTTTCATAATAACACTAAATTCCACTTATGAGGGCAGAACACTATCAAAAGCCCCCAAAACAATATATTAGCGAGTAAGGCTTCAACACTGGGGACCTCATGAGCATTCAGTCTATAGCAGTATATAACAGCTATGTGAAACACAGAAATCACATCAAATAATATTAAACATTACACTGAAAAATTAATGCGTTCATGTTGTATTATTTCAGTATATAGAGGTATTCATAAATGATTGTATTATTGATACATGCTTTTAAAATTTACATAAACAGTATAATTTCAGATCTTTTTTCAACTTTTTCCCCCTACTTATGGTTTTTAAGACTCATCCATTATTTAACTACTAAATAGCATTACATTACATGAATAGACAAGTCTGTTTTTCGATTCTGGTGTGCAGAATGGTGTCTCCAATAGTTTTGGTGTCTCCATGTTTTGACTGTGCAAATGTACAAGCATTGCCTTGAATAGGAATGATATCACCTAGTTAAAAAGTGGTTTTCTTTGAGGAGAGGACAGAGAGGAGAAAAGGAGGCAGATAGGGAGCTTTAGATGTAGCTGTAGTATATTTTTTCTTTAAGAAAAGAAAAGAAATAGTGCCCTGGAGCAACAGAGGTAGCAAATGTTAATATTCATCTGTTAATTCAGGGTGATGAGTTCATGAGAGGTCATTATTTCTGGTGTTTTCTGTATTTTAAATTATTCTATAATTGAAAAGGAAATTAAATATATATAAAAAAAGAAAAATCAATGAGCATGGTTCTATCCTGGAATAAATAAACACTATTAGTGGCACTCTTGGGTGTTTCATAAATAACAAAATTTCTTCCATGACCAATGTAAGGTATTTGTGGCTATCCGAGATAGTTTGATAACATAATGTCAAGAGTCAAGCTTCACACTGATAAGGCTTTCATGAGTGATAATGGCTCTGCAATGTTTTTCTGTAAGGATCTAACTGTATTTTTTTTCCCTGCTGTTCTTCTTTTAGCTGTTTTGGTTGGAAGTAATGAATTTTATGCATTAAGAAACAGGCACAGAGCCCCTTTAAAAATAACCACATGAAGTTTGTATGTTAAAGAGAAAAAGGTTATGGGGACTCTTGTAATTCATGTCATCAAACTCTGCTGTTAGCAGGAGTTGGCTAATACAGGACGCCCAGGGAATAAGCAAGCTTTGCCTTCATTTTACTCATCTTTTACAAAATAAAAGGAACTTGGCTTTGGACAGGAAATAGCTAAGCTTTGGAAATAGTTGTGAGGCTTATCCCATTCTTTCATTTTAATGACTTTCCCTGGTATTTAATCCCATCTTCCCCTTCTGTGACTATACTTATTAGCATGCTCTTTGGATAGCTAAGAAAACAAACAAAGCTATCAAAATACAGCTCCCACCAAGTTCCCCTTGTTAAGGTGGCTAGTGAGCATGTTTCCCTGCCCCCTTGTGGCTTGATTACAGAATTCCTGCTGCGGTGACTCCCACGGTTCATTACTCTGCCTCTGAAAATGCTGAGGTATGGAAGGTCCAAGCCTCAGCTCTGCCCTTGGCTGAAGAATAGATGGCTGGCCACCATTAGTGACTGAGTTTGATCTTCATGATAGCATTTGCCTCTTAAGGCACTGTGGGTTCCCAAATACTCCTGCTGTCAGATGACCTGAGGTGGCTTGAACTTCAAGCCCAGAAGATCCAAGATCTCATTTTCCATATGGAAAGTCTGAATCTGCAAAATAGGTCATGAGCTGGACCCACAAGCACTTGAGAAAAGTCATGGCTTCAGAGGGAGACTCTTCCTTTTGAGACTGTGATGTGATCTCCAGGACCAACCCTGCTTGTCAGAACCAACAGAGATTCAGTTCACAACAGTTGAAGAGGCTACGTTTTATCAAAGAAGGTCTATTAGATGGAATTTTGAGCTGAGTGTGATGTGGAATGCCACATAGAATGAGATGCAGCTTGCTATTGCTAAGATATAAGGGGCAAGGTTTAATAATAAGCAGACCAAAGATAGATTTCATGGCTGGACTATCATGAGAAACCTTTAAAGTAGGGCATAGATGAGAGCACTTCAGAGCAATAATTAGTTTTTCTCCAACTATGACAGTGCTGAAGTCCATCATGTGTGATCATCATTCAGTTTAGTCCCTCAAGGTGTACCCTTCCAAAATTTGTAATTTGTATTTACCAAGAATGGGCTGAAATGCAGTCACTGCCCTACTATTAAAAAAAAAAATACATATACATACATATATATATATGGTCATTTCCATTTCACAGACAGGAAAACTAACTCACCAATGAATTAAAAATGTCTGTTACAGATTTCACAGTAGACCAGCAGCAGAGCACAAAGGTATATCATGCCTTAGATAAGAATTCTTATCTCTAGAGCAGACTTTCTCTCTGTAACAGTAATGAACTGCTTCACTGCTTCCTAATGCTCCGTGTGCCTTCGTCAACTTGTCCTTCTAGGCTGCTTGAGGCACCAGGTCACTGTGTCACAATGCACTGTCAGCTGTCACAGTAGCATCAGATGGGTGATGACAACAGGGGTACAAGCCAAGGATACGGACATATCAACACTTCTGTTGTGCAGCATATAGACCATGCTATTTTCTGTATCGGTATTCAAAAAAGATGCTTGGGGATAACAGAAGCTAAAAAATAAAAATGAATCTCTGCCCCCTGGCAAAATGGTTTCTCATCTGCTTGCTAGCCTCAACTTTTCATCAGGCTCTCATATTTGATTTACAGTTTGAAAACTGTAAAGCCAGGATAAAGCTACATGTATGCTAATATTGTAATTGTGCAGATAATTTTGCATAATAACTATAGCTCTTGCCTTCCACTCTATAGGAGTACAAATGGCCAGATTTGTAATATATTGTATTTTGAAAAAAGTGAAAGTGTTAGCTCAGTCATGTCTGACTCTTTGCAACCCAATGGACTGTAGCCCACTAGGCTCCTCTGTCCATGAGATTCTCCAGGCAAGAATACTGGAGTGGGTTGGCATGCCCTCTCATGTGTGTATATAACACACACACACACATATAAATGATGTATACAGAATATATTTAATTATATATGTATATATTCTATTATTTTAATCCAGAGAGAAGTAAACACTGAGATGTAAAACGATAGCTATTTTTTCATTCTCCTAACTGAAATAGATTTTCCTCATGACGTTGATGATGGGATATATAGATCTGTCAGTAAACTTAGATATAGATCCTATGCATTCTCCATCTTTTGTTTGGTTTTTCTCATTCCTTCTGTTTCACCACCTTGCTACTTCTCCATCTACTGGTGCCCTCATTCTTCACACAGTTCATGCCCCGTTCTGCTGCAAGGCTACACTGAGTCTAGATGCCTTTTCTCATTATAAATTAGGGATATCCCATCATGACTTTGATTTAGGGTTTCTGAGAACATGTTTCTGTGGTCCACCTTATTGTACTGAATCATCTAGAAAGCTGACTGAAACTACTCGTCAATGGTACCTACCCCAGACCTACCAAAGCAGAACTGTTTGTACCAGCATCATTATCTTCCATTGTTATGCATATTCAAATTTGGATTTCATTGTCTTAGAGCAGTGACTTTCAGCAGGGATGTTAACAGCCTGGGGACATTTCTTAAAAATGCAGGTATAGCCACCATAGAACTGGCATCTCTTCCATTAGGTTTGATGATGATGGTAATGACCAGGAGAACTTAAACTGTCCCACCACATTCTAGTCTGGAAATAATGCTGCTATAATATCCGAGGAGTATCACCACCACAAGGACTGAAAATCACCTCTAGGAAAATCATTATTAGTGAAGGGAGATTTCCTTTCCTAGGAATGGACTGAAGTATGAATATGTTGAGAACAATTGCCCTTGGGTTTTGTGATGCTCTTCAAAGCAAGTAGTTGGAAGAAAAAAAATAACCCTACACATCTGATTGATTCTTATATTATAAAAGATTTAATTGTATGTGATAACACAGAAACTAAATAAATTTCTTATATAATGGAAATGAGTAATAAGTATCACCTGCTTTTTCTGGTAATATTCAACATAATTTGATATAATTTATATATATCAACATAATTGGCATAATATATATAACATTTCTGGTACTATTCAACATTCAACATAATCTTGAGGGGCAAATAAATATAAATGCTAATTTAAAAAATTGTCGCTTGGTAGCTATGAAAATATATCACTCATTTCAGAGAGCATCATTGACTATGGGCCCCATCTTCTGACCCTCTGGATCACCAATCACATTTGTACCAAAGCCACCCTTCTTACAGGCTACTCCCAGCCAGTGCCTGAGCACAAAGTGGGTAATAAGGCAGGCTTGTCCCAGTGAGATTTACTGAACTCCTGATATAGTGACTTTGGTTCAAGGGCTTCCCTCTGGCCTGGCTGAACCTTTTCTAGAACACTGCTCCAGTTCACAGGTCTTCTTACTCTATCCTTCTTCCTTCCCTTTCTCCTTTCATAGGTGTCAGACCTCTATCATGGTTTGACTAAAGGCTCTCCCTGCCTCCTCTTTCTCCCTCTCCCCATCTTCTCTTATGCTTTCCCCTGATAAATCTCCTGCTTGTCAAGTTCTGTCCTGATATCTGCTTCTTGGCAGGCCTGAACTAACACACTCCACGTTATCACAAGTACTAATCAGTTCCTGTGCGGTCCACTGCTCCACGCATACATGCACATGCACGCTTATGAGATCGCTGATGCTTTCCTCTCATCGCTTCCTTTTTCTTGGCTCCTTTCCCAGTCTCATTCTTATGGTTTCTTGTTTCTGAGGAATGACAATGAATGGTAGTATATTTTTTAAATAAGAACTCTTCTCTTGGCATTTTAATTATACATTGTATCTTCTTGTTAATAAAATACCTGAAACAGTAAAGAAGCGAAAGATTCCTAAAACCCCCTAAGTCAAACTACTTGTGGCAATTTCAGTACTAGTTAGGGAGATATTTGGGCGTCAGAGGCCCCTCAAGTCACACTCTGTAATAACTGTCTACTACAGTTACTTCTGTGTCATGGTATAGTCATCACTCCCCTCTTCCTTCCCTGTCCACTCCTGCCTCCAAAACAAGGATGAAGACTAGGCAGGCTTTCCCTCTTCTCCAAATCACCATGATAATTCTGTTTCCTGCCATACAAAAGAGGAAAGCAACTTTTAACAGTTTTACTTGTTTGACCTGTGTCAGAACTATTGAGTCTGTTAAGTGATATATTTTAATATACGTAGTTATACTCAAGTATTAAGAAGTAAGAAAATTGGAGAAATGAGCGGAACTATCCCACAGCTGTAAAATCATTATAAACCATGACTGTTTATGCAATTAGACTTTCTGTGTCACAGCTAACACAGCAGATAAGCTGACACACTAAGCTAGTCACCATTGCAATAGATTCTAAACGTTGAACCCCATAGTATGCCATCTTCTATGGCAGATAGAGCTGGAGAAGGAAATGGCAACCCACTCCAGTGTTCTTGCCTGGAGAATCCCAGGGATGGAGGAGCCTGGTGGGCTGCCGTCTCTGGGGTCGCACAGAGTCGGACACGACTGAAGCGACTTAGCAGCAGCAGCAGCATGGCAGATAGAGCAGTATTTTGCAATTTTTATCAGATCATTCAAGTCGTTTCAGAAAGAATTATGTCCCTTAACAGAACAATACATAATACATTTTCTCAATTAAAGTGGATATTGAAATGATTATTTAAAAACTGGTATGTAAATATTTCATGTTAGGTCTAACATTCTTTCTAATTGCCTCCATATTTATCCTCAATATATTTGCTTACTCTCTTGTAAATTTAGAATGAAAGTTCATCTCTTTCTTTGGGTGACTGGTCCCTATACTGATTGGAAGGAAAATAAAAAGCAAACATGAAAGTGATTGCATTTGCTAAGCAAATTGTTTTAAAAACTAAACTTTCAAATCAATTATTTTAGTTGATGGTGGACTCTATCAGTGATGAGATTACCTACTCTTTCATATGATATTTTACTCACTCATTTAACTATTTTATCCTCTTCTTTGCACATGAGTTCTTTTTTTTTTTTTTTTTTGACCACACCTCATAGCACATGGGATCCTAGTTCCCTGCTGCTGCTGCTAAGTCACCTCAGTCGTGTCTGACCCTGTGGGACCCCATGGACGGCAGCCCACCAGGCTCCCCTGTCCCTGGGATTCTCCAGGAAAGAACACTGGAGTGGGTTGCCATTTCCTTCTCTAATGCATGAAAGTGAAAAGTGAAAGTGAAGTCGCTCAGTTGTATCCGACTCTTAGCGACCTCATGGACTGCAGCCCACCAGGCTCCTCCATCCATGGGATTTTCCAGGCAAGAGGACTGGAGTGGGGTGCCATTGCCTTCTCCACCAAGTTCCCTGACCAGGGATCAAACCCACATTCCATGCATTGGAGACACAGAGTTTTAACCACTGGACCACCAGGGAAATACTGCACATGAATTTTGAATTCAGAGAGAATGCTTTTGGGGACAGTGGTGAAAAAGAAAGTAAATGTGATAGTGTCTTACTGCTAAAGGAAATAATCTGATTTGTTAGTTTCTCACTTTCTATAATATTCTGAATCCAGTGTACCTTTTTGATATTATATTTCTGCTACCCTGTACATGTATCTTACACACCATCCAGACCAGACCACTCACTCTTTCTGGAGCATTAAGTGAGGATACTGGCCTCTGAGTTTTCTGCTCGTACTTCCCTCTTCTTTGAAATCATTAAGATGCAGCCCACCAGCCCCCAGCAGCCACTCTCCTCTCTGTGTTTGTAAGTTTGACTCTTAGATTTCACATGTAAGTAAGGTCATGCACTATTTTTCTTCCTCTCTCTCTGTCCTATTGCTTAGTGTAATAGTGACTATAGTTATCAATTTTGTATTGTATACTTGAAAACTGGCAACAGATTAAATCTTAAATGCTCTTACCATACACATATAAAGGTAAATATGTGAGGTGACGGATTTAATTAACATTATTGTGGTAATCATTTTATAATATACATGTATATCAAATCATCACATTGTAACCTTAAACTTACACAGTGTTATATATAAATTATATCTCAGTAAAGCTGGAGGGTGGAGAAGGCAATGGCACCCCACTCCAGTACTCTTGCCTGGAAAATCCCATGGACGGAGGAGCCTGGTAGGCTGCAGTCCATGGGGTCGCGAAGAGTCGGACACGACTGAGCGACTTCACTTTCACTTTTCACTTTCATGCATTGGAGAAGGAAGTGGCAACCCACTCCACTGTTCTTGCCTGGAGAATCCCAGGGACAGGGGAGCCTGGTGAGCTGCCGTCTATGGGGTCGCACAGAGTCGGACACGACTGAAGTGACTTAGCAGCAGCAGCAGCAGCAGCAGCAGCAAAGCTGGAGGGAAAAATAGATGCAGCCCATCTCTTGAGGACCTATTCATTCCTCACTTTTCCATGATGACTTTCTTGACTCTCCAAGCAGGATATGACCCCTGTATCATTGAAACCAACATAACACAGAACAGTTTGCTGACACAGATTGTAAAGCACGATTCTGCAGCTAGACTCTGTATTGAAATCCCAGTTCCACTGCTGTGTGATCTTGAACAAGTTGCCTAGTCTTTCTGAGCTTTAATGTCCTGGTCTGTTAAGTGGGGAAAAACAATAGTTTCAATAAATGTTTGTTTGGGAAACTAAATTTGATAAATTATTATCTTTATGTTTTGGTATGGGTTTATCCCACATAGCTTTATAGTGTAATTGTTTGTTTATAAGATTTCTTTCTCCTAGTATTTTGTCAGCTCTTTGAGGTTAGACATTTTGTTTTTTATCTCAGTCTCCACCATAGTGGATGTTCAGTGATTTTCATTTTTCTTTGTAAGTGGCTGAAACACAGTAAGTGAATTCTGATTTCTATGTCTATTCTCATAGTAGTCAATACCATGAGGGGGAAAAGTAACCATTATAAGAACAGCAGCTGTGATAGAAAGACAAATGAGAAATTGACCTTTAGGGACTTCAGGGGAACACACCTGGTCATGACTTACTGGCATAAACTTTTGATGTAGCTTCCATTTTTCCTCTCCCCAGGCAAATGCTTCCAAGCTGGTGTTTTTTTTTTTTTCCTTGTTGTTGTTGTTTTGTTTTATTTTTTAATAAAAAAAAAATTTCAGGTGGGTCAAAAAGCCAACAGGTTCCAATAAGTACTAAAGAAGAGAAAGGACAGCTGAAGAGGTTGCCAGCCAAGAAGGTTCACAGGGAATCCTATTACTGGGGATGTATATGAAAGCCAGATGATGCCTCCAGCCAGATACTGGATCTGGTTAAGTGAACACTGCTGGCTTCCTTTCAGGCTTTAATCAGTTGGACCTTTATTTTCATTTCATAAGTAGCTAAATAAAAAGCACAATGGAGTAAAATATCCTAATATTGATTGCCTCATTTTAAACCAGTTGATAACCATAAGTCTCTGGCTTAATACCTGCCTTGCTACTCTGAATTTATACTGGGAAACCCATCTTAAACATTGTCCTCATTGTTAGCTACAACATACTGATATGTTTACTAGAGAAGGCAATTGCAAACTGGAATATTCATTGGAAGGACTGATACTGAAGCTCCAGTAGGTTGGCCACCTGATGCAAAGAACTGACTCATTGAAAAAGACCCTGATGCTGGGAAAGATTGAAGTCAGGAGGAGAAGGGGATGACAGAGGACAAGATGATTGGATGGCATCACTGACTCAATGGACATGAGTTTGAGCAAGCTCCAGGAGTTGATGATGGACAGGGAAGCCTGGTGTGCTGCTCTCCATGGGGTTGCAAAGAGTTGGACATGACCAAGCAACTGAACTGAACTGATATGTTTAAATATGAATCCCATGTGAGCATAGTAATTGTCTTTCTATATGTGACTGGTGATTAAAAATTTGCAAGATTCTGGTATGATTATTTTTTAACATGTATACTTGATTTTGTCCCAGAAGAACACACCTCTGATTTGATCATGAAAATTAATGGTAAATGGCTTTGTCACTTAGAATTTTGCTTAGGTTCTTTGTAGATACACTCTATTTCTATTGAGCAACTATCTGCAAGGTATAAAAATGCACTGTATTCCTCAAATCTTTGTTTTCTCTTTACCATCATTTAAGATTACTCTTATCAGGAAAAGGAGTAAAGAAGCATGCCTCAAAATCCACATACCCTAAGTTAGTCAGTGCATTGTCAGATAATAGAGCCCAAAATGGGGAAAACAAGAATAAAAACCTGTTTTGTATTATTTGAAATACTGACATTTCAAAAATACAGATTGAACTCTATTCATGTTTAATTTGTCATACTCAGTAAACCTTCTTCTAGAAAATCCTTGGATTCTTTAAATCTGTAGTCTAAATAAGGCATGCCATGTTTTGGTAATCAGATGATAATAGGAAATATTTGTTCTCATCTCTTAACTCATAACTATTCTTAGATGCATAGAATGTGATGGTTAAACTATAAGGGGACTCCGTTTTATTTGTTATGGATCATTTCAGTGGTGATTAGATGTCTTAAATTAATGTGCCTGTATTCATTTACTGATATTTCAGTGTAAAACTCACATAGTACAAATTCTTATAAACATTGCCTGTGTTATTGTTCAGTCTCTAAGTCATGTTCAAGTCTTTATGACCTCATGAACTGCAGCACACCAGGCCTCCCTGTCACTCACTATCTCTTGGAGTTAACTCAAGTTTGTGTCCATTGAGTCAGTGATGCCATCCAACCATCTCATCCTCCATTGCCCTCTTCTCCTTGTTGATATTTATCCCAGCAATCTTTTTTTATATATAAATTTATTTATTTTAATTGGAGGCTAATTACTTTACAATATTGTATTGGTTTTGCCATACATCAACATGATTCCTCCACGGGTGTACACGTGTTCCCCATCCTGAACATTCCTCCCATCTCCCTTCCCTATACCATCCCTCTGGGTCATCCAAGTGCACCAGCCCCAAGCATCCTGTATCCTGCATCGAACCTGGACTGGCAATTCGTTTCATATATGATATTATACATGCTTCAATGCCATTCTCCCAAATCATCCCACCCTCTCCCTCTCCCACAGAGTCCAAAAGACTGTTCTATACATCTGTGCCTCTTTTGCTGTCTTGTATACAGGGTTATTGTTACTATCTTGATTCCAGCTTGTGATTTATCCAGCTTAGCATTTCCCATGATGTACTCTGCATATAAGTTAAATAAGTGGGGTGACAATATACAGCCTTATCATACTCCTTTCCCAATTTTGAACCAATCTATTGTTCCAAGTCTGATTCTAACTGTTGCTTAAAAAATAATTAATTAATATTTATTGAAAGGAACTTCCTAAATGAATATATTTTGTTGCTATAAGGAGCAAACTGATGTTAGTTATCCTATGTACTATATCTCCTTTAGAAATATTGGCTGGTAAGTATCCTGTAAACTCTAGGGTAACAAGAATAATGAATTTCCTTAAACATGCAGCAAAGTTACTGTAAGGTTTCCCAAGTAGAAATAACTGCTGGGTGTTCAGTACCACAATATATACAAGCACTATGCTGTGCTTTACTTGGATTCTCTTGTTTAGTCCAGACGTCCACCCTACTAAGTACTATTATTAACCTCAGTTTACAAATGAGGAAATAGAAGTATAGTTGAGTAACGGTTTAGATATTGTTTTAGTACTTGCCCAATGTCCCTTCTAAGAAGTGGTAGATCTTGATTTATGGCCTAGTGTTAGTCACTCAGTCATATCCAACTCTTTGCAACCCCATGGACTGTAACCCACCAGGCTCCTCTGTCCATGGAATCTCCAGGCAAGAATACTGGAGCGGGTTGCCATTTCCTTCTCCAGGAGATCTTCCTGACCCAGAAATTGAACCAAGGTCTCCTGCATTGCAGGCAGATTGTTTACTATCTGAGCTACCAGGGAAGCCCAATTTATAGCCTAAGATCTTAGTAATCATTATGATTTACCGCCTTTTAAATAGACTCAGAAAATGTATATTCTGTACAAGGAAACCAGGTGAGGATCATGCACTTCGAAGCTCACTCATTCAGTCAGTCAATAAATACTTATCATACACCTATACTGTGAGGTTTTTTAATAATCCCTTCCTAGAATTTCAAAGTTGAAAAGAGAGGCAGCTCCTGTCCTCAGTGTGTTCACAGCCTTTCTGGGGGTGATTATGCCATAGGTTTGAACAAGAGACAGTGAAGTCATCTTCAAGGGTTCCCAGATTACCCATGTTGGCCTGGAATTTTCTCAGTAGAGGAACTGAGGAATCATCATGGAGGGTGAATAGGAATTGACAAGGCTGGCAGTATTCTAGACAAAAGAACAGCCTGTGGAAGGATGTAGCAATGAGAACTGTCAAGGGGTCCAGCAAGACTATAGAACATAAGCACAAAAGGGTCATAAATTCACTGAAGGTTTTATGTTCAAGTTCACACAGGCTGTTTGTGGGGCCCAGATTTGACAAACCCAGCCTCAAGCATGTCAGCCTGGCCCCATGGTTTGAGCTGGTAGCAGCTCTAGGTGGAGGCTTGCTCCTGCACCCATGCAAGTGTTAGAGTTTTCCTCCCCTTGTATTCACTGTTCTTCCACAGATGTACTTTGCATTCAGTTTTTACATTGGTTCTTTAAGGAAGTTTTAATTAATTGTACCATTCATTTCATGTTGACCAACAAAAAGGAAAAAAAAAAAATTCAGCCTTCCTGTTGATGTTAAAGATGATGGATGTTCTTTTCTTTTTGAATAGTTTTGCCAAGCATGATTGATGTAATAATAGGTAGGTTTCATTTTAATGCTAGTGACAATGGGGGGAATAGTTGGCAAGGAGTGGTACTCTATAGCAGGTATTTAATGAAGACAGCCTGAAAATCAATATTAATCCTTTGCTGGCAGCTGAAAATTTCAGAAAACTTAAGCAGATGAATGGGCCATAATGTCAGTCAGTAGTATTAGTCTATTCATTGGCTCATTCTTAGACTAAATGAGAACTGTTGTTGATTAAAAATCCATTCCAGGGATGGCACCACACATTTTAAACAGTTCTTATTTTCCCATGGGGCCAGAAAATGTTCCTCCCTTTGCCTTTTCAGGTCTGTCTTTAATCCCTTCAATTTCCAAGTAGCTCAGTACTTCTCCTGTGGACAAAATTCTTACAGGCCTTTTCAAGGTCTAAGGTTATCTGTCTCCCAGCAATGGAGCCTTCCCCACCTAGACAGTACATCTCCTACATGAGCCCGAGATAATTCAAGGCTGTGACAGGCTCAGGGAGATGTTCCATAGAACAAATGGAACCTCAGATATGGCCCCATGCCTCGATTTCTTGTCCTTATGCCTGCATGTTGATAGAAGAACTACCATAGGAAAGCAATGAGGAAAATTAAGAAAGAAGGAACAATGACCTTTCTCTATTTCTTACCTAGTAAATGTATCCTAGGATTATTTATGTAATTTAGTCCATCTACTTTGGGGATCAGCAGGCATAGAGCTTACATTAGGCCCAAGGCTGACTAGTGCAGCAAAACACTTGGAAAAATGAACTTGAGTTAGTCAGTATTCCAGGAAACAGGAACTTCCTATAGGTTTACCTGCTACTTGCTCCTGGAACAGTAAACAGAAATTCTTTGACGGACATGTTGTGATCTTTGTATGAGTCAAAGATAGCTTTTCATCTGTGTAGAAAGTTGATGACTGAGAAAGCATTCTCTTTCACTGAGACTGCTATAGTGCCCCCTGATTATATATTTATTTAGAAATAATTATAGCATATTTATTTAGAAATGTCCTCATGTCTCATGTCTTTGACCTATGTTGATGGTAAATATATGTTTTCCATATTTCTTAATAATGTTTTTCTCTCAATCAGATCATTGGAATCATTGTGACAATGCACAGGAACCTCAGTTTACAAAATTTTGCTTTCACATTATTGATTGGGAAAGATCTAAAATAATGTAAATGTGTTCCTAAGGTCTCTTTGATAAAATAGGGAGGGAGAGAAATTTTCACAATATAATCTCCAGTGGGGCTGTCTCATGTTAGAATGAAATGAAATTATTCAAATTTATAACAGTCTGCATTTCTAGGAGTTAGACCTGATGTCTTCTTCACATCCTAGGGGAAACGGATTCTTGATGTTTGTGAAAAAAGCAGACTAAAAGTTTTAATTAAGAAAGTGTACAGAATTGGAAGTCCAAAAAACTCCATCCATGGAGGTTTGATTTAATTACAGAGAACCTCTAAAATGAGCCCACTGTTATCAGGTTTAGAGAAGAATGAGAAACAAAACAAATTTAATTCTTATCCATTTCTTACTATAAAGCAAGCATAAATCTGGATCCTTTACTTTGTTATCATGCTAGACACTCACAACTTTTGAAAGTTTGTGTTCCTATACAATTAGATGAGGTCCTTGAGACAAACAGGTGCATTAGTGGTAAATGATATAACAAGAATTCATTCAGATGCCCCTGGTTTCAAAGCTTTTACTACACTTTTTAATGCACCATACTATGTTAAAAAATTTCTAATGTGTGATGAAGGCACAATAAATTAAGAAGTACTCCTTATGGCCCAGTGGTTAAGACCCTGGCTTCCAGTGCAGGGGATGTGGATTTAATATCTGGTCAGGAAACTAAGATCCCACATGCTGTGTGGCAAAAAAAAAAAAAAAAAAAAAAGATGAAGAAGTCCTCCTTGATGTCTCCCTTTCTATTTTTATGTAGAGTCCAGTCACCTCTCTATTGCTATCATGCTGCTGCAAGCTATCAACATCTTTCTTCCTGGATTATGCAATATCCTTCTAACAGGTCTCCCTATATCTCCACTTGTCCTCATATTGTCTAGCCTTGACATAGAAGCTTGAATGGACCTTTTAAAATGTCAGATCAAATCACTCCTCTGCTCAGAAATATTCGTTGGCTCCCTGCTTCATTCAAAATAAAAGGCCATTATAGTTCACTGAAAGTGGTGGATTATAGCACTCCAGGTCTCCATCCTTCCACAAAAGCAACTAATAAGCTAGCAAAAACTGTCAGAGTCAACTTTCACAGAGCTCCAGAACCTAGTCATAAACACAACAATGAACAGAAATGAATGAAGAAGGAATAGGCTCCAATGCAATGAAAGAAATCAGTGACATTTTTAACAACAGACTTTATTTTTTAAAGAGTAATTTTAAATTTACATCAAATTTGAGCAGAAAGTACATGAAGTCCCATATACTCCCTCACTCTACATTCACACAGCCTCCTCCACTACCAATATTCCACACCAGAGTGCTACATTTGTTATTAATACAATGACACTGCATTGACTCATCATTATCACCCAAGATCCATAGTTCTCATTAGGGTTCACCCTTGATGTTGTATTACATTCTATGGTGTATTACGTTCTATTGTATACATTCTCATTACATTCTATAAGTTTTGACAAATATCCACTATTATGGGATCATACAGAACAGTTTCAGTCAGTTCAGTTCAATCATTCAGTCGTGTCTAACTCTTTGCGACCCCATGAATCGCAACACGCCAGGCCTCCCTGTTCATCACCATCTCCCGGAGTTCACTCAGACTCATGTCCATCGAGTCAGTGATGCCATCCAGCCATCTCATCCTCGGTCGTCCCCTTCTCCTCCTGCCCCCAATCCCTCCCAGCATCAGAGTCTTTTCCAATGAGTCTACTCTTTACATGAGGTGGCCAAAGTACTGGAGTTTCAGCTTTAGCATCATTCCTTCCAAAGAAATCCCAGGGTTGATCTCCTTCAGAATGGACTGGTTGGATCTCCTTGCAGTCCAAGGGACTCTCAAGAGTCTTCTCCAACACCACAGTTCAAAAGCATCAATTCTTCGGTGCTCAGCCTTCTTCACAGTCCAACTCTCACATCCATACATGACTACTGGAAAAACCATAGCCTTGACCGACAGAACAGTTTAACTCCCTTGAATCCTTTGTGTTCTGCCTACTAGACCCTCCCTGCGCCCCAAACCCCTTACGATCAATTACCTTTTTACTGTTTTCATTGTTTTAATTTTCTATAATATACTTGGAATTATACAGTACGTAGTATTTTCAGATTGGTTTCTTTCACTTAGTAATTGGCATTTAAGTTTCCCCCACATTTGCCATCTGTACATTTTCTTAGATGAGGTGTCTATTTAGATTTAGAGCCCACTTTTAAATCAAGTTGTTCATTTTCTTATTATTGAATTTTAATACTTCTTTGTATACTTTGCATAACAGCCATTTATCTCTTATGTCTTTTGCAAATATTTTCTCCCAGTCTGTGGCTTGTCTTCTCATTCTTCTGACAATGTCTTTCACAGTGCAGACACTTTTACTTTTAATCAAGTTCAACTTGTCGATTATGTTTATCATGGATCATGTCTTTGGTGTTGAATCTAGATTCTTTCCTGTATTACTTCTAAGAATTTTACAGCTTTGCATTTTGCATTTGCAGCCATGTAGATGGTTCCTTTTTAGCTAATTTTGTGAAGGATATAAGGTCTGTCTGGATTCTTCTTTTTTTTTTTTTCTTTCTTTCTTTTTGCATGTAGCTCTCTAGTTTTTCCAGTACCATTTGTTGAAAGATTGTCTTCTCTCCTTCATATTGCTTTTGTTCCTTTGTCAAAGATTAATTGACAGTTAGGTGATTATCTTTAAACGGGTCTATTTTTGACCTCTCTATTCTGTTCCATTGATCTATTTTTCTTCTTCTTTTTTTTTTAACCAATACCACACTGTCTAGATTATTATACATTTATAGTAAGTTTTGATGTCAAGTAGCATCAATTTTCTGGCTTTGTTCGTCTTCAGTATTGTATTGAATATTCTGGGTCTTTTGCCTCTCCATATAAACTTTAAATAAATTTATCAGTGTCCACAAAATCACCTGCTAGGATTTTGACTGGGATTGCAAGTATATAGACCACGTTGAGAAGAAATGACAGCTTGACAGTACTGAGTCTTTCTATCCATAAATAAGGAATATATCTCCATTTATTCACTTCCTCTTTGATTTCTTTTATTAGAGTTTTTGTAATTTTCCTTACATATACTCATAGGATATTTATATAGGTAGATTCATACAAGAGTATTTCATTTGGGGGAATGCTTGTTTAAATAATATAATTTTAATTTAAAAATTTCAATTGCTCATTCTTGGTATACAGGAAAGTGACTGCCTTTTGTATATGAACTTTGTAGCTTGCAACCTTGCTATAATAGTTTATTAGTTTCAGGAGGGTTTTGGCTGATTCTTTTGAATATTCTACATAGACAGTAATGTCAATACATGGGATACCACAAAAGCAATTTTAAGAGAAAAGTTTATAGTGACATGAAGAAAAAAGAAACATCTCAAATAAGTGACCTAATTTTACAACAACTCAAGAAACTAGAAGAAGAACAAAAAGTTAGCAGAAGAAAGGAAATGTCAAAGATCAGAGAAAAATAATGGGATAGAGACTAGAAAGCAATAGGAAAGACTAATGAAACTAACAGCTGATTTTTTGCAAAGACAAACTGTTAGCTAGACTAGAGAAAAAGAAGGCTCAAATGAATAGAATCAGAAATGAAAGAAGAAACATTATAGCACAGGAATACAAAAGATTATAAGAGACAAGGATGAGCAATTACACATCTACAAACTGAATAACCTAAAAGAAATGAATCAGTTCAGTTCAGTCGCTCAGTCGTGTCCAACTCTTTGTGACCCCATGGACTGCAGCACGCCAGGCCTCCCTGTCAATCACCAACTCCTGGAGTCCACCCAAACTCACGTCCATTGAGTCGGTGATGCCATCCAACCATCTCATCCTCTGTCGTCCCCTTCTCCTCCTGCCCTCAATCTTTCCCAGCATCAGGGTCTTTTCAGTCTTTTCCAATGAGTCATCTCTTGGCATCAGGTGGCCAAAGTATTGGAGTTGCAGCTTCAGCATCAGTCCTTCCAGTGAACACCTAGGACTGAGCTCCTTTAGGATGGACTGGTTGGATCTCCTTGCAGTCCAAGGGACTCTCAAGAGTCTTCTCCAATCAATTCTTCAGCGCTCAGCTTTCTTTACAGTCCAACTCTCACACCCATACATGACTACTGGAAAAATCAGTAGAAATGAATAAATTTGTAGAAACATACCACTTATCATGATTTAATCATGAAGAAGTGGAAAATCTGAACAGAGCAGTAATGAGAAAGGAGGTTGAGTTAGCAATCGAAATTCTCCCAAGAAAGAAAACTCAGGACCACAAGGCTTCATTGGTGAATTATCCCAAACATTTAAAGAGTAATTAAGATGTAATTAAGAATTTGATGTTTCTCAAAGCCTTCTGAAAGACAGACTAGGAGGGAAAACTTTATTTTTCATTCTATGATGCCAGCAATACCTTGATGTATCAGTTGATGCATAAAATTTATTTGACAAAAGTAAAAATTTTTCATAATTTAAAAAATACACCAACAAACTATAGATAAAAAAGAACTTTTTCACCATGATAAAGGGTGGTTGGGAAAAACCCACAGTTAACATTATACTCAGTGGGGGACTACTTAAAGCTTCCCCCTTAAGATCAGGAATAAGACAAGGATGACTCCTTTTGCTGCTTTTATTCATCGTTGCATTGGAAAATATAACCAAGAAACTAAGCAGGAAAAAGAAAAGAAATACAGGAATACAAATTGGAAAGGAAAATGTGAAATTATTTTTATTTACAGATGACATTATATATAGAAACATTCTAAAGCATCCACCAAAAAAAAAAAAAAACTATTATAGTTTTTTTGCTGA
Source organism: Oryx dammah (assembly GCF_014754425.2). Taxonomy (NCBI): domain Eukaryota; kingdom Metazoa; phylum Chordata; class Mammalia; order Artiodactyla; family Bovidae; genus Oryx; species Oryx dammah. The sequence goes on from NW_024070185.1 coordinate 54,322,948, forward strand.
GTAAATGAACTCAGCAAAGTTGCTAGAATATAAGAGCAAAACTAAAATTCAGTTTTATTTTACACACAAGCAATGAGAAATTAAGAAAACAATTCTATTTTTAATGTTATCAAAAACAATAAAATCCTTAGGAATACAATCAACAAAGCAGGTATAAAGCTTTTACACTGAAACTACAAAATATTGATGAAAAAATTAAAAGAAGATATAAATAAAAGGAAAAACATACCATGTACGTGGATTGGAAGATATAATATTGTTGAAATACTATTGCCCAAAGCAATCTGTAGTCAATGCAAACCCAATCAAAAGCCCAATAGCCTTTTATGCAGATCTGTGACTATTAATCCAAAACCAAAGTTGAGTTCAAAAATAAAATTTCTACAAGGGTGCCAGGTGTATTCAATGGGGAAAGAATATTGTCTTCAACAAATGGTACTGAAACAACTGGATAATCATATGTAAAAGAATAAACTTGGTCTTCTACCTCACACTATATTAAAAATTTAACTGAAAATGGATAAAAGACCTAAAAGTAAGCTAAAACTATAAAACTCTCAGAATAAAACATAGGAGTAAATATTCGTGTCCTTAGATTTGGCAATAGATTCTTAGATATGACACCCAAAACTGGAAGAAACAAAACAAATAGATATCATCAAATTAAGTACTTTTATGCATCAAAAGATATTATCAAGAAAGTGAAAAAATAACCTAAACAATTGTAAAATACTTGTGAATCATACATTTGTTAATAATCTAATATCTAGGTTCCTTAAAACTCTTACATTTCAAAACCAAAAAGACAATTCAGTTAAAAAAATGGGCAAAGGCCTTGAATTAACATTTCTCCAAAGAAGATATTCGTGCATATGAAATGATGCCCAGTGTCATTAATCTTTAGAAAAATTAAAGTTAAAACTGCAATGAAATACCATTTAGTACTAAGACAGCTACAATAATAAGAAAAAAAGAACCCAAAATGGAAATTAACACATGATGCAGAATGTGGAAAAATTGAAATCCTCAAACATTCTTGGTGGGAATGTAAAGTGATACAGCTGCTTTGGAAAAGAGTTGGACAGTTCCTCAAAAACTTCCTCAAAAAATTAAACATGGAATTACTATGTGACCCTGTAACTTACCCCTAAGTATATAACCAAATGAATTTTTAAAAAAACAGTTATTCCCACAAAAATGGGTACAAAAATGTTCATAGATTTGTTATTCATAGAAAGCAAAAGAAGGAAACAACCCAGATGTCCATAGTTGATATATGGCTAAACAAAACATGATACAGCCACATGACAGAATATTGTTCAGCCATTAAAAGGATAAAGTGATGATATATTCTATGATGTGGATGATTGTTCTAAATGAAAGAAACCAGATTTTAAAAGTCACATATAGTTCCATTTGTATTAAAAATCCAAAATAGCAAATCCACAGAAACAGAAAGCATTGGTGGTTGCCAGGAGCTAGAAGGAAGGAGGAATGGGAAGTGACTTTTTCATGGGTTTGGGTATCATTTTGGGATGATGAACATGTTTGCAACTAGGTAGAAGTAAGGACAATAATGATAATATTACTAGTTCATGCATATTCACACCCTAGCCAGCGCCTGGAAGGAAGTTCAGGAATGTGAAAAGAATACTGGTGGGAAGTTGTAGTCCTAGAAAAAGAGGTTTCTGAACATGTAGTTAATTGGGATTTAGAATAAAATTTATACCAGATAATAAATGAAGGTAAAGCCCTCAAATGACATCAGCCAACATAAGAAGGGAGTTTAGCAATATATGACTTGGTGAGACCACCAGCACTGTGGCTAACTCCACAGGCCAAGTCTGGAGTGCTGGAGTTGCTGACACACTCCCTGTCATTTACAGATGCGGTATAGAACCTGGGCAGGTCCCAGATTGCAGGTAAGAGGTTTCAGTGACTCAGCTGTGTACTACTAGGGAGAGGCTTGGGAACACACCTAATATAGGCCTAAAACTACTATGTAAAATGGGGAACTGAGGCAATTACCCAAGCAGTTTGGGAAAAACAGGATCTTAACCTCCACTTTCTTTCCTTGTCTGACTACTTTGAGCAATTATTTTTCTTTCATCTGAATCTAGAGCAATTTTCTGAAGTGTGTTCTGCTCTGCAGTGTTAATAGATGTTATCTGGAAAAGAGATTCTTTGGAAATGCTGCATTAAATAAAATTAAACAGACCTCATTATTAAGGACTTCGGAGAGGTTTTATGTGCACTGACCCTTTGAGAAAGAAATGTAACATTTGCCCAAATCTGTTTGCCAATGAAAGTCTACTTTCCTCCTTTGCAAAGGGCCTTGAGGTTTCTGCCTTATCATTATTGAAAACAGTGTGGTACTTGTTGAAAATGGTGGAAATTTCATTGCACTGTTCTCATCTCAGTTACGTTAGGGAAACTAAGTCAGCAATCAGTATTTTCATCATCCTTTTGGACTCTGTAGCCAGCTTTCCATTATTTCCCTGACTACTTGGAATCGTAACTATGGCCTTCTTTGGCTTTTGAAATGTAGTCTTCATTCTTTGTTTCAAGCTATTTAATTACTTGATTTTCCCCATCACTTTTAAATTACTATGCCTCAACTTATATGTCCTGCTTAATGATCTAGGATAATATCAAGAATTGTTTACAAAATTAAATATGCCTATTTGCAAATTGGTATACCCATCTTTGAATTACCAGGTTAGCCCTAACCAAATGCAAATTAGTTGAAGACAAAATAGAGCACTGCTTATTGCAAAGAAATGGAAGCATATTTAATATTGCTCTCCTTGGGGAAAAAAAAAACAAAGATCCTTATTTTGTTCTTTGGATGCTGCAAATATCCCCATGTAATATATTTTGCAGTGTCTTTATTGGAAGACTTTAACTGATGATATTTTCTTAAACTGAAATGACTGATACCAATAGCAGGCGACACAGAACCATTCAATCTTTTTTTAAAATTTCAAACAACTTTCATCATTTGTACTTAAAAGAAAGCCTTTTGTGTATTCTGACCTACAAGCTTCCTTGGGTATTTGCAGAAAGTTTTGGTAAAGCCAAACTTTATGAAAGCCAATTGTATTTATTCAGCTTACATTTTGTTTTAGAAAATGCAGAAACAAGATGTATACTGCACAGGAAAATGTTTGGTTTTTATCTCCAAGTACATATTTTAACTTCCATTTGGTAGGTGTTCAGCTCACCCTTTGTGATGTCTGCATCAAAATATGCACACTGGAAATTGGTTGTTAAGGTTGGAGGAAAATGGAGCTGAAACAAAAAATGTTTTTAAAAAAAGTAACGGAGCTAAATGCTTGATAAACCTGGCTTGGCATTTCCGGGAGTGAACAAAGTATTCACAAACTGTATTAAAAAGAAGAGGAATATTTAAAATAACTCACACTCCACATCCTATGGATATAGACACAAATCTCAGAAGTAATTAAAATAAAGATATCAAAGGGGAGGGCAAATACCCCTGCAGACTCAGAATGGTAAAATACACACAGCCTGACCTCAGTTACCATTGAATCAAATAAGCTGTTAATTACAAAAGGATGAACACCCTCTGGAGATAACAGCAAACTCCAGACAGTCAATAGGATGTGATAACATCCAATACAATCAAGAAACATTTGAGTTGAGCACAGGATTATACATGAGGATTGGAGGATTAGAAGACATGGCATTTCTGAGTCTAGTAAACAGAAAGCACGAGATGCCAGCTGAGGAAGGTATAAGACGGGAAAGGCAGATGTGATGAATTAATCACCAGGAAAGCAGGGAGATAATGGCCCAGTTCTGCTCCTGGCTGGCAGGGAATGAATGCACTAAGATCACCTCTCCTGAACCTCTAACCTTCCATTATGAATCGAGTTTGTACAGTACTACAATGTTAAGAAATTCTAAAACTCCATAATTGCTGTTGATTTTTAATTAAGGTGGGTGGTTGCTACTTTATATTTAGAAAATTATGAGGCAAACTGTGTCCTTTAAGAAATCCTGGTATTACAGTACTGTCACTTATGATTGAGATTAAAGCTGAAAGCATATATTAGTTACATATTGTGGGGCAACAAATTACACTCAACCTTAGTGGCTTAAAAACACTCTTTAAAAAAATCTCACAGTTTCTGTGCATCAGGAATCTAGATACAGCTTAACTAGGTGTCTCTGGTTCAGCATCTCTCACAAAGCTCCAGTGAAGGTGTTGGCTGAGGTTGTAGTCATCTTAAGGCTCAAACTGGGAAGGATTAACTTCCAAGCTCATTCGTATGACTGTATGCAGCCCTCAGATCCATGCCCAAACTTAATCACATGACTGTGAGTAGACCTCAGGTCCTTGCTAGCGTCTGCCTAGAGATATTAGTTTCTTGCCTGCAGGCTTGTCCAAAGGTCTCTTCATAATATTAAAGCTTGCACTCCCCAGGGCAAAAGCTGGGAGAGAGAGGATAAGTCCCAAGGTAGAAGCCCAGTCTTTTTATTACCCACTCTCAGAAGCGTCATCCCATCACCTCTGTTGCTTTCTGTTTTCTAGAAGCAAGTCACTAATAGCAGCCACGTTCAAAGAAAGGTAATTACACAAGGGCAGGAAGACCGGAGGGGTGAATTGCTGAGGGCAATCTTGGAGGAGATCTCCTACCTTATCCATGACAATTTGTGAGTCAATAGAACAATATTGAAATACTTGTGAAAAAAGCTCATTTGCAATCCCTAACTGGTTCTCTTTTGCATTATAGTTAACTCTTTATGGACAATAAAATATGGACATGTGGCCAATATGTAGATGCAAGATTAGGAGCTTCTTGTAGAGATGATTAACTTGCTTCCTTTACCCACTGGTATCTGGTAGTTACTCTAGTTGACATCTCAACTCATACTTTGAGAATCTTATTTGACCCTTTGGTAACATTGGGCAACGTTAACCATTTCCTCAATGAAATAACTCTCTTGGCTTCTGAGAGTACTGCTTTATTCTGCTTTTCCTCCTACTTCTCTGACTTTGCCTATTAATGTTCATCATATACTTTTCCATCTCTGCTTACTTACTAAATTTTTATATTCTTTATAATTTCCTCCTTAGCCCTTTTCTCTAATCACTCCATTTACTTTCCTTTAGTGGCCTTACCTATACCCATAGTTTTAAGTATACTTAGATATTGATGATCTCCAAATACACCTATACACTACAGAAATCCCCTTTACTCCCGTGGAGCCCACACATTCATTTCTATTTTGTTATTTCCATCCCACAAATTTCATTCTTTGCCATCTTCAACATCTCAGGTAAAGACAACACTATAAATCTGCTATCTGGTGCATAACTAAAATAGTCATGTTAGACATCCCCTTTTCCATAAGCCCATTAAGATTGTCTACCTACATCATTTTCTATATATTTCTCATCTTTCTTCTCCTTTTCAGTCAAACTGTAACTGTTCTAATTTGGGCAGCATTCTCTTCTCATCTGAATTAAGATTGTAATCTCCTAATTGATTACCCTTCCAGGGGCAACAACTTCCAATTTGTCTTTGTGTCACCAAAATGATATTTGAATGATTGAAAAGCCCTTCTCTAGCTCCCTATCATAGACATGATAAAATCCAATCTATTCATCACTGATTGCAGAAAACTTTATATTCTTTATATTCTTCTTAGCTATTATCTTCCAGTGTGCCACACACACACTAAATGGTTTAGTCATTTGGGACCACTCACAGAATCTTGAAGCTACTTTCTCACACATACAGACTTTTTTTTTTTTTTTTTGCTAATCTAACAAGTTAGTCTTTAGTATACACTCTAAAAGAATAATTAAAACAAGAGTTACCTAAAGTTAATAAGCCAACAAAGGTGACACGATGTAATAATAGCAATAATAATACTAGGTTCATCTAAAAGAAGGCAAAAAAAAGAGACAGAGGGAGCAATGAACTAATGGCTTGAATAGAAAACAATAACAACATTAAAGATTTAAACTTTGTCATATAAAAAAATCACCTTAACTAAAAAGGACCTAAATAAACATACTAATTAAAAAGCAGAGATTGTCAGATTGGATGAAAAAGCAATACCTTAACTGTTTAACCCTAGAAGAAACTTGCTTAAAATATAAAGAGCAAATGTTAAATGTAAAACAACAACAACAACAACAAAACGTAAAAAGCTGAAATGAGAAGCACCAGGATAACAGTAATCAAAATAAAATAAGAGTGACTATGTTACTCCTCAGTCTTGTACATTTTGCAGACCTCTCTTTAATAAGATAAAGGAAAGGAAAGGAAAGTGAAGTCGCTCAGTCTTGTCCGACTCTTTGCAACCCCATGGACTGTAGCCTACCAGGCTTCTCTGTCCATGGGATTTTTCAGGCAATAGTACTAGAGTGGATTGCCATTTCCTCCTCCAGCAGATCTTCCCGACCCAGGGATGGAACCCAGGTCTCCCGCATTGTAGACAGACACTTTACCCTCTGAGCCACCAGGGAAGTCCATTTAATAAGATAACTCCTATTCATTTCCCCTAATACAGTTGAAGAATTGCCAGTTCTAGAAGGCTTCTTTGGACTGCTCTTCTCCACAGTTCCACTCTACCCTGTGCACACACGCATACATACACATCTACATATACACCATGTAGCCACAGGCTGACTTGCATGTACTTCTTTTATCTTCCCATAGAACCCTGGACCTGCATCACTGCCATGACCATTCTGCATGTACTTATCTGTTTACTTATGTGTGTATTCTCTATTAGAATATCACGAGGGTAGAATCAATCATATGCATTTTTGTATCCCCAAGATCTAATTCAGTGTCTAAAATAAAATAAGTTCATGATAATGTGCTATTGATTAAATAAAAGCACATACACATGAATAAATAGTGAAGTCTCACATTTTTATCATATTCAACGTTTCATTTAATATGTTTCATTTTTAAGAGAACCCCATTTTTAGGGGGACTTGAAAGTAAGATTCTTAAGAATCTTGTGGATGGTGTTTGCTATCTCCTAGTCCCACTAGGTGGAGAAGGCAATGGCAAGCCACTCCAGTACTCTTGCCTAGAAAATCTCATAGATGGAGGAGCCTGGTAGGCTGCAGTTCATGGGGTCGCTAGGAGTCAGAGGCGACTGAGCGACTTCACTTTCACTTTTCACTTTTCACTTTCACGCATTGGAGAAGGAAATGGCAACCCACTCCAGTGTTCTTGGCTGGAAAATCCCAGGGATGGGGGAACGTAGCAGGCTGCCATCTATGGGGTTGCACAGAGTCGGACATGACTGAAGCGACTTAGCAGCAGCAGCAGCAGCAGTCCCACTAGCTGAGAAAGAGAAGTTGGAGTCTTAGCAAATTCTTACTTGAAATGGAAAGCTGAATTTTTCTCTAGCTGATTGCAGAACTGTGTCTTCCAAGCACATTCACCCTTCAGTGTTGACCTTCAGTGTCCTGTGTGCTCACCTTCAATTTTCTTGGGGCTTCCAGCCACTTGGTTGCTATGTTGTGATTAGTTACTTCAGAATGTTCCTCTTCTTCAGGACTAGAGGGTTTGCTCTGTCTGTGCACAACTCCTCTCGGCTTTGGGAGCCAACAGGGGAGGGAGGTGAGCAGAGACTGTGAAGGTTTCCCTTTGGTAAAACAGTCACTTTTGACTGACTCTTTCTGGAAAAATGGACAAGAGCTATAATGCAAGATTAACCTGATCCAACCAAATTTAGGCCCAAGAGTTTCACTTGTGGTGGTTGAGGTTCCAGAATCTCACCATAATAGGATTGGTTGTAATTCTGTTGAACGATTCACAGGGTGATAATAATATAGTGCATAGGTGGGTTTTGGCCAGTTTTAAGAGTTCAGATTCCTTACAGATACAATCCTAGTGATTTTCCAAGCATACCCACATCATAGAGGAAAGCGTTACATCTATGCTCACAGGTGGGTACTTGAATTTGTTTCACTGCCTGGGAGCAGGAAGACATCCAATACATACTAAGAAAGAGAAATCTGTTCTGGTTTAATTGTAGGCCTAGAGTGCCTTTTAACCTCCCAGGAGTGGAGTCACTCAGCTACAATGTAAGACCATTTATTATTATTATATATTAATGTCATTAGCTAAGTATGATGATTTAGAATTCTAAATTCATTTCTCTGTGTGTGTGTGTGTGTGTAACTAATCTGAGTATGGTGGCCTAAATCTGTCTGTGTATAACTAATGTGAAATTTTCCTTGGGATGAAATGTTTTGAATTTTCTGTTTTCATTCGTAGAGTGCTGTTTCCATCCTCTCTAAACCTCCCCAGCACATAGATCATGTTACTTTCTCCCATTTACCACCCTGAATGACACTTTTTCTCCAAATTAAGTTATTCCTTGAAGAATTCCTAGACTAAACGTTCTAACTCCACCATTAGACAAAAATATTAAAAAAGCAGTTTTGTGTCTAAAATTCTTTCTTTCCCTGGTAGGCTCGCCTCTCCCTACCCCTCCCTTCTCCCCATATCCAATTGTCTGTAGGGCATCAATCTCTGTTATCCCATGCTTCATTCATCTTAATAGACTATCCTTGGCTCACAATGATGCAACATGCTATATTTCCAAATTACATCAACAGTTTAGCAAAAATTAGGTGTATGATGAATGATCAAATCTTTATGGTCATGTTTTAACCATCAGCCAGCAAAAAAGGAAAATTGTTTTCATCTAAGACTTCTTGCCTCACCTATTTAGGATATCAGCCCCCATGAACAGAAATATAAACCTCTTACTTTCAACTCAGATTGACAAAATACCTCAAACTCCCTGTAGAACTTTTTGGGGGGCCCAATTTCTTTCCCTTGTAGCTCAGTTGGTAAAGAATCTGCTGCAATTCAGGAGACCCAGGTTCAATTCCTGGGTCGGAAAGATCCCCCGGAGGAGGAAATGGCAACTCACTCAGTATTCTTGCCTGGAGAATCCCATGGACAGAGGAACCTGGCAAGCTATAGTCCATGGGGTCACAGGAGTTGGACACACTAAACCACCACCACCATTATCAAAACTATCATCTCATCCACACATCAACCTAATTTCTTTACACTAATCTCTATCTCATACCACAGGTAACTAAATATAATGTAAGAATTCTGAATGACAATGTGCAATAAGAATATACCGTGATCTAGTGTTAAATCTGGCAGTGGTGAGGATGGATAGAAAGCATGTATTCACATATTGTTCTCGATGGTATGGCTTTAGATGTGAAAACTAGATCTACTATTTCAATTCGTTTCCATCATAAAGTCATCCAAAGATGAGCTGATACCAGGGAATGCCGAGCAAACCAATGAAAAGAAACTGAGTCTTTGATGACATTCTTGATTCTCTGTTTCAAACCAACCCTGAGTTCACACCACCTATGTTCTTCTCAAGCAATAAACCTCTACATCTTTTTTACATTTTTGATCAGATTATATGATAATCGCTTCTCAAGTTAGTCTAAATTATAAACATATTATGGAATATGGTACAGCTTGTAAAAAGAATAAGGTGAATCTGTATGTACTGATATGACTAGAAGCCATGATAAGTTGCTATATTAAAAAGTCAAGATGCAGAACACTAATACTGTACTATTTGTATATAAAAGTGATTATGAACTTTATATATTCATGTGTTTATACACTTATATCCTTGTACATGCAAAGATTATTTCTGTATATTATATAGAAATAAAAATAAGATAAAGCTAACTACTGATGTAAGAATGAGAAGTTGGAAATGGAGAAGAGGACAGACTTTTATACACTTCTAAATTGTTGGGATTTTTTTACCTTAAAGATGAGAATAACAACTAATGAAACATTTGTAAATTCTCATTGTGTTAGATAATGCTAGAAGTGGATATGATACCACTAGCCTTCAAGGAACTCATTGTCAAGAGGAGATAAAGATACATAGACAAATGCAATAACATGTTTACTGAAAGTATCAAGATAATGTTAAGAAGATGGGTGCTTCATTCTGCCTGGAAAAGTCACAAGAACATTTCCAGAGGAAGTTATGCCTAAACAGAAGAATAAAATGGCAAAAGGACTTTAACAAATTAACTAAATGAGGATGGGGTGGGGATTTCATGCACAAGTAACAACACTTTTAAGCACATAGAGTAATAGAATGTAGTTCCTTGTATCTTTCAGGAACTGTGAGTAATTTGACAATTCTGGAGAAGCCAGAGGAAGGAAAATGAGGACAAAGCAGCAGGGAGGGACTAGATGATGACAAGCTTATATGCCATGCTAAGAAGCTTGGGTCTTATATTTTCAGCGCCTGGAAACCATTTGCCAAGGCTGGAGATTCTATTAATTTCTTAGAATAATTTTTAAACAAATATGAAATATCATAATAAAGAATATAGGAGGTAATATAACAAAGCTCAGGAAGTCTTCACCCAGTTTTGTCGATCTTAATATCACTGCAGATGGTGATTGCAGCCATGAAATTAAAAGACACTTACTCCTTGGAAGGAAAGTTATAACCAAGCTAGATAGCATATTCAAAAGCAGAGACATTACTTTGCCAACAAAGGTCTGTCTAGTCAAGGCTATGGTTTTTCCAGTAGTCATGTATGGATGTGAAAGTTGGACTGTGAAGAAAGCTGAGTGCCAAAGAATTGATGCTTTTGAACTGTGGTGTTGGAAAAGACTCTTGAGAGTCCCTTGGACTGCAAGGAGATCCAATCAGTCCATCCTAAAGGAGATCAGTCCTGGGTGTTCTTTGGAAGGACTGATGCTAAAGCTGATATTCCAATACTTTGGCCACCTCATGCAAAGAGTTGACTCATTGGAAAAGACTCTGATGCTGGGAGGGATTGGGGGCAGGAGAAGGGGACGACAGAGGATGAGATGGCTGGATGGCATCACCAACTCGATGGACATGAGTTTGTGTGAACTCCAGGAGTTGGTAATGGACAGGGAGGCCTGGCATGCTGCAATTCATGGGGTTGCAAAGAGTCGGACACGACTGAGAGACTGAACTGAACTGAACTAATATTTACTACCTAATTTTTAAAAGGAAATAAAATATTTCAAATGTTAAAGCTCACACAGTACCCTTTCTTTATCACAACACCATTGCCTACAAAGGAAAGCATACCTATACTTTATAAGTCAACTTTAATAGAAGGAACAGAACACACAAATGTGCTATAACCATTGTTGATTTTTTCTTTAACCCTTAATTCAGCCTGTTCACATCTCATCATACAGTGGACAAACTAAAACATAACCATGCAAATAAAAAGCTGTGGTCATCATGTAGTTTTTCCACATATTACTCTTTCTTTTAATATTACACTTTTTAGAATCAAATGATATGTCTGCTATATCTGATACCACCCAAAAGTTACCAAAAGACTTACCCATTGTTCCAAGATGTTGTATCTCTTTAAATTTTGCTGTCAGTTGCATAACATTCCCTTAAATATGTTTTTTAAGCATTAGACACTGACTTGATATTGGAAAAGGGACATGATGATATGAAAACTTATTTTCAAAATAAGGATCAAGAAAAGTGATCATAAGAATCTTTGATTTAAAATCACCAAAGGTGTATTTCTCCATCTATTAGTGTCCTCTTTGATTTCTTTCATCAGTGTTTTATAGTTTTCTATATATAGGTCTTTAGTTTCTTTAGGTAGATATATTCCTAAGTATTTTATTCTTTTCGTTGCATGGAAACAACCTAGATGTCCATCAGCAGATGAATGGATAAGAAAGCTGTGGTACATATACACAATGGAGTATTACTCAGCCATTAAAAAGAATACACTTGAATCAGTTCTAATGAGATGGATGAAACTGGAGCCGATTATACAGAGTGAAGTAAGACAGAAAGAAAAACACCAATACAGTATACTAACACATATATATGGAATTTAAAAAGATGGTAATGATGACCCTGTATGCGAGACAGCAAAAGAGACACAGATGTGTAGAACGGACTTTTGGACTCTGAGGGAGAGGGAGAGGGTGGGGATGATTTGGGAGAAAGGCATTGAAACATGTATACTATCATGTAAGAAACGAATCACCAGTCTATGTTTGATACAGGATACAGGATGCTTGTGGCTGGTGCACGGGGATGATCCAGAGAGATGATATGGGGTGGGAGGTGGGAGGGGAGTTCATGGTTGGGAACTCATGTACACCCATGGTGGATTCATGTCAATGTATGGCAAAACCAACACAGTATTGTAAAGTAAAATAAAGTAAAAATAAAAATAAAAAAATTAAAAAATAAAGTCACCAAAGGGGTACTTCCCACTGTCCAGTGGTTAAGACTCCACACTTCCAATGCAGGGGGCATGGGTTTGATCCCTGGTCAGGGAGCTAAGATCCCACATGCTGCACAGCATGCCAAATAAGTAAATTAATTAAAACACATTAAATAAAAGTTTTTTTTAAATTTTAAGTCACCAAACGTTTTCTCAGTTCATCTTTTATTAACATCATTGGTGTGCAGTAACGTGTGTTGAGTGGGTGGGTATGTGTGTGCATCTGCATACAAAATAAGCTGTTTGGGTTTCACTATCTGGTTCATGAGAAGGAAGACCAACAAAGTGGTTCTTAGATGACAAGCAGCTCTACCATGTGCCACCACTTTATGAAATGAAGATTTGAATGATACTCAAGAAGCTAGCAACTTCTACACAAGTACAGAGCGTTCTGCATGCTCCATGACCTACACTACAGAAGAGATATACTTTTTAGCACTTCTTTAATGTACTTCATATTATTTGCTCTGTGTTGCTTAATATTCACGAGGCTTAAATTCAATTACATGTTTACTAGAAAAAGAGAACTTTAATAAGCACAAAAAGACATAAACGTTTACTGAACATCCTACATATTTAAGAGGATGCTATACAACTTGTAACAAAATTTAAAGAGATACAACATCTTGGAACAATATGTGAGTTTTTTGGTAACTATCAAGTGGTAGCAAGGACTTAACAAATCCAGTCTAAAGCCACTTTAAATAATTTTGAAAATGAATACACATGCCATATTTTCTAGATTAGTGCTGCTGCTGCTACTGCTGCTAAGTCGCTTCAGTCGTGTCTGACTCTGTGAGACCCCATAGACGACAGCCCATCAGGCTCTGCCATCCCTGGGATTCTCCAGGCAAGAACACTGGAGTGGGTTGCCATTTCCTTCTCCAATGCATGAAAGTGAAATCACTCAGTCATGTCCAACTCCTAGCGACCCCATGGACTGCAGCCTACCAAGCTCCTCCGTCCATGGGATTTGCCAGGCAAGATTAGTGCTAAAGATTTTTAAATTCCTGTACATTCTGTTTATAACCATATTTTGAAATCCCACTGTCTCAAGATAATCATCTTTCTTCTTTTTTAGTTACTCAAGAATTTCCCCATTCTATGACACATCAAAAATTCACCCATTCAACTGCCCTTCAAAATTCAAAACTCAAAGATTATCTTTTCTTCTTTTTTCCATAATTTTTCAACAACAAAGAAAAGAACTAGAGTTTTAGCATGTCTTCTTTCAAAGAAATCTTGAAAAAGAAAACAGAGCAATGTGAAAATAGCGTAGATCTTTTTCTATTTGGTGATTCACCTGACTTGCTCCCTTTATCCAAATATTGCATCTCATCCAATCATTCCAGTCCAAATAGAATCAGCTTCTTCTCAACAAGCACATTCATAATTGGATACAATTGTTCTGCTTTAAAAATCCCATAACTCCTTCCCTAACCCAGTATTTCAAACCTCACTTAACCAATACAAACAATTTAATTAATCAGAAATTATTTGCAACTAAATAAAAGGAAAGTAATTCACCATCCAGCCTTTGAATAAATAACTTAAACTATATTAATACTATAAATATTTATATTAGTACATAAATGTAAAACTCTACTTATAAAGTAATACTCAATATAGTCTGTTAATTATATATAAATAGACTGCAGCCATGAAATTAAGACACTTACTCCTTGGAAGAAAAGTTATGACCAACCTAGTTAGCATATTCAAAAGCAGAGACATTACTTTGCCAACAAAGGTCCGTCTAGTCAAGGCTATGGTTTTTCCTGTGGTCATGTATGGATGTGAGAGTTGAACTACAAAGAAAGCTCAGTGCCAAAGAATTGATGCTTTTGAACTGTGATGTTGGAGAAGACTCTTGAGAGTCCCTTGGACTGCAAGGAGATCCAACTAGTCCATTTTAAAGGAGATCAGTCCTGGGTGTTCTTTGGAAGGACTGATGCTAAAGCTGAAACTCCAGTACTTTGGCCACCTCATGCGAAGAGTTGACTCATCGGAAAAGACTTTGATGTCTGGAGAGATTGGGGGCAGGAGGAGAAGGGGACGACCCAGGATGAGATGGCTGGATGGCATCACTGACTCGATGGACGTGAGTCTGAGTGAACTCCAGGAGTTGGTGATGGACAGGGAGGCCTGGCATGCTACAATTCATGGGGTTGCAAAGAGTCAGACACTACTGAGCGAGTGAACTGAACTGAAGAATATTTATAAAATAACATCTTAACATGTTACACATATTACTTGATAAATAATATTTATTAAATGTAGAATATTTTTGGATATATATTTCTCATTAATCCAACATTCACCTTAGAATTTCAAGAATCCTAAAGTCAAATAATTTAGGATAGCAGAAAGCATAGTTTTGCCTTTCTCTTATTCAGACTATTGAGTTGGAGACTATTTCAAAGAGAATGAAAAAGTCACTCGGAAGTGCTGTCAAAATGGGTTGAAAAGTTTAGACTTTGTAAGGAGGGAGACCAGTTAGGAGGTTATAGCTGTAATCCAGGTAAATGCCAACTGGGCCTCAGCTGACATGTTGGCAGTTGGAAGGGAAAAATGGAGATTGCTATAAAAGACATTTTGAAAGAAGAAGTAAGTTTAGGAGACCATTTGAAAATAGGGCACAGAAGGAAAGGGAGTCTCAAAGATAACTCTAAGATTTTGGAATGGGAAACTTGAGGAGCCGTAGGTGCCAAACGTGAGGAACTGTAAGTGCCATTAACTGATAATGGGATTCCCTGTTGGCTGAGATGGTAAAGTGTCTGCCCGCAATGAGGGAGACCTGGGTGCAGTCCCTGGGCTGAGAAGATCTCCTGGAGAAGGAAATGGCACCCCACTCCAGTACTCTTGCCTAGAAAATTCAATGGATGGAGGAGCCTGGTGTGCTACAGTCCATGGAGTCGCAAAGAGTCAGACACAACTGAGCGACTTCACTTCACTTATTAACTGATAAAGAGAAGCTGTGAGCAAGTGTCAGTTTCAAGGAAAGAAGCTAAATTCAATTCTGGAGCTACTGAGTTTCAAAATCTCTATGAAGTGAATAACATTATTATTACAGTTTTACAAATGAGGAATAGGAGGCAGTAAGTAATTTGGCCAAGGTCACACAACTAGTGAAGTGAGAGAGCCAGAATTTGAATACCTGCAGTTTTCTTTCTTATTAGCCCAGTGAAATTTTAAATCCATAGAGTGTCACAGATCTGTTTGGAAGCAACTATAAGTGGTTAAAAAAAAAAAAAAAAAGTAATTGATGTCTGTTCTTTGTCAGCCCAGAATGGTTGTGTTTTCTTAAAGACCCAATACCTGCTTTTCTGACCTAAATTGTCCACTTATTAAAATCCAACTCCTAGGATCACTGATTGGTCCAAAAATAGGCACCGAATCCAGGTTAAACCAATCACTGCATTTCCTTAAAAACTTTTAGCTTGAAACCTAGGAGTTTCTTGAAACTGCAAACTTGGGTTTGCCAAATAGCCATGTTTCTAATTCCAAGGAGGGAGCTATGTGATAGAATGAAGCCAGAAATAATGGATCTGAGGCAGGGGAAGTGGAGGGCTCCTGGCAGCATTTGAACTTGATTCCAGTCATTCTTGAAGCCTAGCTGTATTTCCTACCTCTTATGGTTTGGTTACATGAGCCAACAGTCTTTTTTCTGCTTAATATGTTTTAAGTCAAGGTTCTATCACTCACTCAATCAGAAGAGTCATGGTTGATAAAACCACACACCACTGGGGGAACTTGAACAACTTATTTAAAATCCCTCAATCAGTTTTCTCATTTGCAAATGGGAGAAACAGACATGCACTTTCCAGGATTTTTCAGAAGATAAAATGATATAGATGAACAATTTGCCTTTTCTTACTTAAAACTCAGTGTATTACCTTAAAAAGTACTAATCATGTTCTTAGAGTTCTTTCACCAGTAAAGTGTTCTCTCTTTTAGAATGAATGGTTGATAACCTAGCACGGGACACACCTCTCTCCCTGGAGCACTGTAGGTTGCCCCTTACAGAGACTCTGAAATCCCTAGTTCACCCATTCTCTCCTGCTGCATTTACCACAGCTTTATATAAGTGGTGAGAGGGAGGGGCAAGTGTCTATTTAATTTCTGTATCCACAGCATATGACATAGTACACAGTCCTGAAGATTTCCTCAGTAACTCTTCTCTAAAGATTAGAAGTAAGTTGAATTTCCTTAAAAATAGTCATAGGATATGATGGTCTAATCCCCACCATATTAAAAAGTCTCAGTAAGCATTCATTAGTGCTCCAAAATCCACATCAGTGGCTTTTTGTCTGTTAATTGCTATGTTATATTGATTTTGTAAAGTTGCAGATTAATTTCAGCTTTTTTCTCTTCTTCTTTCCTTCCTTCCTCCCTTTCTTCCATCTTCTCCCCCTCCTCCTTTTCTTTCTTTCTAGGTCTCTTTCTCTCTCTTTTTTCTTTCTTTCTGTACATTAGGAGCACAATCTGGATTCAGAGTCCCAGATGCTAGATATTTCTTTCACACTTTGCTCTTTCTTGTGAGCTATTATGACTCCTTGGAACCATTTCTGTTATTACTCAGGTCAGCAAGGAAGGGTTGCTCTAACAAGAGATCAGAAATAAGGCCTTAAGTCAAACATCATGCTCTGATACTTATGAATATTTAAGCTACTTGTCAGCGTTTGGCATGAGCAATGGCACACAGTTATGAATTTTACCAAGTGCTTTAAGTTTAAAAAAAAATGATGGTAGGAAAATAAAAACTCTAACCTTTTCCAAGTTTACACTAATGACTTTGTTAGTGAAGTTATGGAATCTAAAAAAAAAAATGCTATGCCTTCTTTAGGTATTAAGAACTGGTATATGTAGAATAAGTGTACATTCAATGCTCACCTGTAATGAAGAATGCAAAATAATTAGGAAGACATAGATTTCAACATTGGTTTCACCCAGTTTAGCAAATGTTGCTAAGATCTTCATACCTAATTTAGCATCTTACTTATAGGAGAGAGGTGGGTGATATTTTCATTATAGGTAAGAAATAGGAATCTAAGAAATTCATTACCTTTAATGCTTATTATGGACAGTTGCCAGGCATCACTGCATTTCACACTGATCAAGAACTAGAAGAGAACAACTTAAATGAGCAGTGTTTTAAATGAAATAGAATTTTTACTCTTTTTGATATTTCTTTTAGATATTTTACTACAAAAATTTTTACTCTTTTTAAATGGGAGAGCATTTCTTTTCCAGAAGTTTTCACAGTATATATTATTCTTTTTTTCAATGGGAATGTTTGCTGCCAAATACCTGCTTAGGATATGAAAAGCCAAATTTAACTTTTCTTTAGTACAGCCTGGCAATTAAGCTTTTGCGTTAGAGGAGAGTTGGCTTATTCATTGTAATAATGGTTATCATTATGGAAAGGGTTTGTTAAGTATTCAGATCCTACTGGACCATATATATGTTACACAAAAAATAACCCCCATTTTCAGAGAACTCATATCACAAAGGAAATGCCCCAAGTTAGACGCATATATGTACACTGTACAATAATCACCAAAATGTCTATCTTACATTTGCTTTATGTTGACAAGTTCAAAAAATCATAAAAATATATCTACATAGTCATTTGTATATTCTTGTATCAGTCCTCTAAGCATAAACATGCTAATTTATCTCCTATTTTACAGATGTGAATAGAGGTTCCTGGTAGTGTACCCAAGGCCACAGAAGTGAAAAAGGTCAATTATCTTTCTACTATTCCATGTATCACATCACTTCTGTGTCTGAATATGTTTGGTCATAGACAAAGTTGCAAAATTGGTGAAGATTGTCCTGTTTGACTCAGCTTCCTATTCTGGAGTTTTCTTTATTGTTATATGCTTCACTTTCCTGAAGCTCTCTTGACTGTGTCTTCCAACACACAGTCCCTTCACCTCCTCGGTGTTCCTTACTCCCTTTCACAGATTCTTTCCCCTCACCCACCTAACATGCTGGTGTTCCTTGGGATTCTGTCCTAAACCTTCTCTTGCCTCGCTATACTCAATATCCCTGGAGGATATCTCCCGTACCTGTAGCTTCAGCTACCACCTGTGTATTGATACCACCCAAATTTGATATTCCCAGTTCAGACTTCTCTCACATTTGCTATCTTTGCCTTATAACCTGCAGTTACTTAACACATTCCCCAAACTGATCTCAGGTTTCCTTTTCTACATGCTACTCCTCCTGTGTCCCCTGTCTCATTCAGTAACACCATCATCTACCCAGCTGTCCAATCTAAGAGCCTCAGAAACACCTTTGACCCTTCTTCCTTTCTCACCCTCTCTGTGTAAGTTAACCTCCATATCCGGAGATTTTCTTAAAGAAGAAGTACTCCTCAGGGTATATGCCCAGGAGTGGGATTGCTGGGTCATATGGAAGTTCTATTTTTACCTTTTTAAGGAACCTCCATGCTGCTCTCCCCAGTGGCTCTCCAAGAGGAATAGGATATTTGTATACATATGGCTGAGTCACTAAATTGTACGCCAGAAACTAGTACCACATTCTAAAACAGTTATCCTCTATTTTTTTAGATTTTTTATTACTATTACTCATTTCATTTCACCGTGCTGTGTCTTAGTTGAGATGCTCATGATCTTCAATGTTTATTGTGGTCTGCAGGGTCTTTAGTTGAAGCATTTGCACTTTCAGTTGCAACACACGGGACCTAGTTCCTCAACCATGGATTGAGCCTGGACCCACAACAGAGGGAGATCAGAGTCTTTAGTCACTGGACCACCAGGGAAGTCCCTAAGTATAGTCCAATTTAAAAAAAGGAAAGAACTTTTCTGCCCATTTTTCTTTCAGTTTCCATTGCCATTGCCTGTTTTCCATCCTGTCCATCTCACTAGAACTTATTATTATAGCCACCTAAATATAAATATTTCCTTGTGTTTCCCTACTCAGGCTCTTACTCAAGGCATTCTATTCTAGCCCCACCTGAGAAACCCCCTTCTAATCACAGTCAGGAAATTAAGGAGGGTGATATTCAAAACTGTTTTCCTCTTTTCCGAGCTATCGAGTCTGTTTCCTCATTACGGTCCTTGTCAACTTTCAAAGCTTGTGTGTTTTTATATCATCTGCCTCCCTACACCTCATCAAGGCAGGAGGACCTGGCGAGAGCAGCCGCCCAGCCAAGTGCTCAAGCAGCAGAAGCTATTTAAGCCGCCTGAGTCTTGGCAGCTACTGCCCTGACTCAGCCATGTTCCCCAGTTAAACAGTTACAACAGTTTTTAAAGAGCCCTTGTTCTCAATTTGTTTGAATTGCATGCTATCTAGTCTTTAATGCAATCCAGAAGAGAGACAGCAGAAATAAATACAACAGCTAAATCCATGAAAGCACAAAAACATCTCCAGGTGAAGTAATAAGTTAATAATCTTTGGCTCTTTCAGTTCAGTTCAGTTCAGTTCAGTTGCTCAGTTGTGTTTCATTCTTTGCGATCCCATGAATCACACCATGCCAAGCCTCCCTGTCCATCAGCAACACCCGGAGTTTACTCAAACTCATGTCCATCAAGTCGGTGATGCCATCCAGCCATCTCATCCTCTGTCGTCCCCTTCTCCTCCTGCCCCCAATCCCTCCCAGTATCAGGGTCTTTTCCAATGAGTCAACTCTTCACATCAGGTGGCCCCAAAGTATTGGAGTTTCAGCTTTAGCATCAGTCCTTCCAAGAACACCCAGGACTGATCTCCTTTAGGATGGACTGATTGGATCTCCTTGCAGTCCAAGGGACTCTAAAGAGTCTTCTCCAACACAGCAGTTCAAAAGCATCAATTCTTTGGCACTCAGCTTTCTTTATACTCCAACTCTCACATCCATACATGACTACTGGAAAAACCATAGCCTTGACTAGACAGACCTTTGTTGGCAAAGTAATGTCTCTGCTTTTCAATATACTGTCTAGGTTGGTCATAACTTTTCTTCCAAGGTGTAAGTGTCTTTTAATTTCATGGCTGCAGTCACCATCTGCAGTGATTTTGGAGCCCCCCAAAATAAAGTCTGACACTGTTTCCACTGTTTTCCGATCTATTTGCCATCAAGTGATGGGACCAGATGCCACGATCTTTGTTTTCTGAATGTTGAGCTTTAAGCCAACTTTTTCACACTTATCTTTTACTTTCATCAAGAGGCTCTTTAGTTCTTCACTTTCTGCCATAAGAGTGGTGTCATCTGCATATCTGAGGTTATTGATATTTCTCCCAGCAATCTTGATTCCAGCTTGTGCTTCATCCAGCCTGCATTTCTCATGATGTACTCTGCATATAAGTTAAATAAGCAGGGTGACAATATACAGCCTTGACATACTCCTTTTCCTATTTGGAACCAATCTGTTGTTTCCTGTCCAGTTCTAACTGTTGCTTCCTGACCTTCATACAGATTTCTCAAGAGGCAGGTGAGGTAGTCTGGTATTTCCATCTCTTTCAGAATTTTCCATAGTTTGTAGTGATCCACACAGTCAAAGGCTTTGGCATAATTAATACAGCAGAAATAGATGTTTTTCTGGAACTTGCTTACTCCTTGGAAGGAAAGTTATGACCAACCTAGATAGCATATTAAAGAGCAGAGACATTACTTTGCCAACAAAGGTCTGTCTAATGAAGGCTATGGTTTTTCCAGGGGTCATGTATGGATGTGAGAGTTGGACTGTGAAGAGAGCTGAGCACCAAAGAATTGATGCTTTTGAACTGTGGTGTTGAAGAAGACTCTTGAGCATCCCTTGGACTGCAAGGAGATCCAACCAGTCCATCCTAAAAGAGATCAGTCCTGGGTGTTCTTTGGAAGGACTGATGCTAAAGCTGAAACTCCAGTACTTTGGCCACCTGATGTGAAGAGTTGACTCATTGGAAAAGACCCTGATGCTGGGAGGGATTGGGGACAGGAGGAGAAGGGGACAACAGAGGATGAGATGGCTGGATGGCATCACTGACTCGATGGACATGAGTTTAGGTGAACTCCAGGAGTTGATGATGGACAGGGAGGCCTGGAGTGCTGCAATTCATGGGATCACAGAGTCAGATACAACTGAGTGACTAAACTGAAGTGAACTGAACTGAGCATGGCAAGGCCCATGAGAACCAGACCCAGTTTCCCCCACAGTCAGTCTCTCCCATCTGGAAGCTTCCATAATCCTCTTATCTTTCTCCATCAGAGGGCAGACAGACTGAAAAACACAATCTCAGAAAACTAACCAATTTAATCATATGTACCACAGCCTTGTCTAACTCTATGAAACTATGAGCCATGATGTGTAGGGCCCCCCAAGACATACAGGTCATGGTGGAAAGGTCTGACAGCGTGTGGTCCACTGGAGAAAGGAATGGCAAACCACTTCAGTATTCTTGCCTTGAGAACCCCATGAACGGTATGTAAAGGGAAAAATATAGGACACTGAAACAGGAACTCCCCAGGTCGGTAGGTGCCCAATATGCTACTGGAGATCAGTGGAGAAACAACTCCAGAAAGAATGAAGAGATGGAGCCAAAGCAAAAACAATACCAAGTTGTGGATGTGACTGGTGATAGAAGCAAGGTCCAATGCTGTAAAGAGCAATATTGCATAGGAACCTGGAATGTTAGGTCCATAAATCAAGGCAAATTGGAAGTGGTCAAACAGGAGATGGCAAGAGTGAACACCAACATTCTAGGAATCAGCGAACTAAAATGGATGGGAATGGGTGAATTTAACTCAGATGACTATTATATCTACTACTGTGGGCAGGAATCCTTTAGAAGAAATGGAGTAGCCATCATGGTCAACAAAAGAGTCTGAAATGCAGTACTTGGATGCAATATCAGAAATGAAAGAATGATCTCTGTTCATTTCCAAGGCAAACCATTCAATATCACGGTAATCCAAGTCTATGCCCTGACTAGTAATGCTGAAGAAGCTGAAGTTCAATGGTTCTATGAAGACCTACAAGACCTTCTAGAACTAACACCCCAAAAAGATGTCCTTTTCATTATAGGGGACTGGAATGCAAAAGTGGGAAGTCAAGAAACACCTGAAGTAACAGGCAAATTTGGCACTGGAGTACAGAATAAGCAGGGCAAAGGCTAATAGAGTTTTGTCAAGAGAACGCACTGGTCATAGCAAACATCCTCTTCCAACAACACAAGAGAAGACTCTACACATGGACATCAGATTGATTATATTTTTTGCAGCCAAAGATGGAGAAGCTCTATACAGTCAGCAAAAACAAGACCGGGAGCTGACTGTGGCTCAGATCATCAGCTCCTTATTGCCAGATTTAATTGGCTGTTTATCTCACTGTTACACCCATGATGCTATCTGTACTTCATTCTCCAAACTTGCCCTTGGGGGTGGGAGAGTGCTGGTGAGAAGCTGTGTAGTGAAGCAGCAATACAAGATACACACAGAGCCTCACCCTTTTTTTCTGACTTCTGTTTCTCCAAATAGTGTCTTCTTGTTTCTTAATGTGGATTTGCTTTATAAACTCATGGGAATTTGAATTCATGTAATTCATTTTTCAATTTTTGATCCCCATAGAGTTGTAAGAGTCTAAGCTAAAACTTTCAATGAGTAGCACAGATTCTTGAATTGTTAGCACTGAAAGAAATCCTACAGATAGACTTATTCAACTCATTATTGAGAAAAACAAGGCTCCAAGCAGGGAAACCATGGATCTGCAGTCACATAGTTAGTGGATAGCAATCAACACTTAAATAATACTTGTGTTGGTTTCACTCTACTTGAGTCAGTGCCCTTTCTGAACTCTCAAGTAAATTTGGCATACTAAAAACAAATTGGTTTGCACAGAAAGCACAATGATGCAGTGGGTAAGAACGGACAGTATAGTCAGACCAACTCAATTTAAATGCTAACAGTCTGACTCTTGCTCAGTTAAACTCAAAGTTCACTTTTGCCACGTGTAAAATGGATGTATAATTAACCAGCTTATGAAATTGTTATGAGGATTAAAGAAAGCATGTCTGTAAAACACTAACATTTAACATAGTATACTTTTTTATCTTTTACTCAAAAAATAAAAGACCAATAATGTAATGATTTGTTTACCATCTTTGTCTTAACCTAAGAGAAAACAAACACACAACTGTTGGCTTTAAGGAGTATTCACAAAAGTGAAGATGCAAACATGTCATTTAATCTCTTCTTCCTTTAGATAAAATAGAAATTAAGGGAAGTAGGCTTCCTACCCCCACAGATTAGCTCCAATCCAGAATGACTTGTCCATGTAATCACAGTTTAAAAGATAGTTTAAGGTTGTTAGTTAATAAAATATGTATATTCTACACTGTAGTTATGAATCATATGATTAACAAAGTTTCAGGATATGAATGTCCAGTAATAAGAGACAACTCTGTTCATCAGAGGAAAAGCATGATAGAGGGGGAGGGAGATAAAGGGGGCAAAGCCTAGTAGATGAGATGCAACAGACTGTTGGCTGAAGTTTGTAGGATAGGAGGGGGGCCTGATTTAATAGTAAAAGGGCATTTATGTGTGGGAGAAATTATTACATATATTAAGGTTAAGCAATTTGTTTCCTTGACAGCAGCTGAAATATTCTCAGTTGAAATGCATTAAAAAACTATTGTGTAACTGGAGGTTTATCTCCTGTCTTCCCTTATCTTCCCAATCAGCACACTCAACAATTACCCCCTTTGCTCCAAGGCACTCCCACCCTAAAGATTTCACCCATATATCAGGGAGCAGTTTTAAATATGTGATTTGCTACTTTCTGTTGCAGTAGGACATACCAACAGGACATAATCTCCACATGGAGTTTTTGTGAAAACTGTGATCCAATCCATTTAAAATATGTACTTTCCCTCAGTCTGCCTTACAGCAAGACAGTACAACAAAGAAACTAATGTTTTACGAAGTTGCCAAGGGAAGAAACTAGTAAGAGCAAACATAGAATGGTGCTTCTAGGGTGTAGATAAGCACTGCTATGAGGAGACTGTGTGAGTGTGTATGTGTGCATGCGCGTGCTTTAAATAAATCAATATTTAGAAATGAGGACTATTTTTTTCTTAGCTTGGCTATCACCAGACTTTTAAGAACTTCAGACCAGCTGACTCTTTATCATGTTTCTCACTTAGAGCTAGAGGGCTGTTAAAAGAATATCTACTTCACTGATTTTCCAACCACATTCTGAAGAGCCCAGATGTTTCACAGATAGAATGAGCAAGTTGACCCTCACACACACACACACTGGATTTGTGTTGCAGATGGACTCACTAACAAATTAAAGATATGCAAGCAAGCACTTGTGACTTCAAAAAAACGGTCATTTTTAAGTCAAAGATGACTTAAGAAAACACCTCTGACTTTCAAATTATTTGTATTCTAGGCCATCAGGAGAAATAATTCCATTGCACCAGTTCTAGGTAGTCAAGTCCCAGAGCACTCATGTGAGGGGCTCTCATTTCTGGTTAATAAAAGTAGGAATCAGCATACTGCCTGTCCCATGGCACTCAGCTCCATCTCACTCCTCAGTCAGGCTCCCTATATTCTCACCTATAAACTCCCTGATGTTCAAGCTGGTTTTAGAAAAGGCAGAGGAACCAGAGATCAAATTGCCAACATCCGCTGGATCATGGAAAAAGCAAGAGAGTTCCAGAAAAACATCTATTTCTGCTTTATTGACTATGCCAAAGCCTTTGACTGTGTGGATCACAATAAACTGTGGAAAATTCTGAAAGAGATGGGAATACCAGACCACCTAACCTGCCTCTTGAGAAATCTGTATGCAGGTCAGGAAGCAACAGTTAGAACTGGACATGGAACAACAGACTGGTTCCAAATAGGAAAAGGAGTGTGTCGAGGATGTATATTGTCACCCTCCTTATTTAACTTATATGCAGAGTACATCATGAGAAACACTGGGCTGGAAAAAACACAAGCTGGAATCAAGATTGCCAGGAGAAATATCAATAACCTCAGATATGCAGATGACACCACCCTTATGGCAGAAAGTGAAGAGGAGCTAAAATGCCTCTTGATGAAAGTGAAAAAGGAGAGTGAAAAAGTTGGCTTAAAGCTCAACATTCAGAAAATGAAGATCATGGCATCCGGTCCCATCACTTCATGGCAAATAGATGGGGAAACAGTGGAAACAGTGTCAGACTTTATTTTGGGGGGCTCCAAAATCACTGCAGATGGTCACTGCAGCCATGAAATTAAAAGATGCTTACTCCTTGGAAGAAAAGTTATGACCAACCTAGACAGTATATTAAAAAGCAGAGACATTACTTTGCCAACTAAGGTCCGTCTAGTCAAGGCTATGGTTTTTCCTGTGGTCACGCATGGATGTGAGAGTTGGACTGTGAAGAAGGCTGAGTGCCGAAGAATTGATGCTTTTGAACTGTGGTGTTGGAGAAGACTCTTGAGAGTCCCTTGGACTGCAAGGAGATCCAACCAGTCCATTCTGAAGGAGATCAACCCTGGGATTTCTTTGGAAGGAATGATGCTAAAGCTGAAGCTCCAGTACTTTGGCCATCTCATGCGAAGAGTTAACTCATTGGAAAAGACTCTGATGCTGGGAGGGATTGGGGGCAGGAGGAGAAGGGGACGACAGAGGATGAGATGGCTGGATGGCATCACAGACTCTATGAACGTAAATCATAGTGAACTCCGGGAGTTGGTGATGGACAGGGAGGCCTGGCATGCTGCGATTCATGGGGTTGCAAAGAGTCGGACACGACTGAGCCATTGAACTGAACTGAACTGAACTGATATACCTATCTGGGCCTCGTGGTCCCCAAGGAGGTCTTTTATAGATTCAGGCACCAGGCTTTCACTCTGAACCACTTACAGACACTTTTCTGATATAATCACAGATTTTTAATCTAAAACACAAGTGATCACCCCAGTAACACAACTAATTTTTCAGAGAGAGTATACGAACTTCATGTCCCCAAATGGGAGTAATGATCACCATTTGGGTGATGGTGACATGCCTCATGGGGCCATTACCTGGTAACATAGTATGTACACCATTGTCTATTAACAATCCTATTGTGTGCTGTTGTTACAACCTAGGATGCTTTTTGTCCTTGTTGACTAACAAGTTTCTTTTGAAGAGGGGGGCACTAAGAAAGCATCTAAGGAAACATTAGTTAAATATACATGAACTGAGAACTGTTTGTTTGAGGGTCATTAAAATTTTGTTTATGAAAAAGTTCCTATTCCACCAAAAGTCCAAAGTTGATTAATACTAATGAGTTCTTCTTATGGGAAACTAAAGTGCTGATTGCTGGAGCTAATTCTCAGTGAAACAGCTTTCAAATGACATCAGAGATTAAGGGTTCTGGTGCTTGGCTAAGCATTCAGAGTTATCAGCCCCCTCTTCCAAACAGTCAAAGAATTGTGGGATGTCCAACTGATAAAGGATACCTGAATATATATTTGCCAGTCGGTTTTCCATTTTGTTTTTTGTTTTTTTTTTAATTGGAGTGTAGTTGCTTTACAATGTTGCACTAGTTTCTGCTGTACAACATGAATCAGCTGTATGTATACATATATCCCCTCCTTCTTGAGGCTTCCTCTCACCCCCAACCCCCATCCCACCCCTCTAGGTATTCACAGAGACCAAGCTGAGCTCCCTGTGCTATACCACAGCTTCCCACTAGCTAGCTATTTTACACGTTAGCCAGTAAGTTTTCTAAAGCACAGATCAATGATAAAAGAATGCTGGTCCCAACTTGATTCTAGCCTTATGGCACTACCTAGCTATGTGAGTACAGCCTCTTTAGATACCAGTCTTTCCAGAAAACAAATTCACACTGGGCAATCATGTGAGTATCAGTGTATTTTAACTGCCCAACATCAGTTGTTTTTGATAATAGCACCCGACTACCCCTTGGAGAACCTCCTTCCCTGTCACTTGGCCTGGGTGGGGCTCATCCTTCTGCTGAGGGTTGGCAGTTAGCATCATGTCCCAGTGGGTAGTTGGCACAGTCTCCTTGACTTGGTCTCTGCCCAGGAGAACGGGGGTGAGATTTTTTCCCCTCCCTCTGTGGTTTTACTGGGAGGATAGGGGCCTGTAGCTGCTGAAGTCTTCTGTGAAGAAAATCTGCATGAGAATGAAGCCACATAAAAGGAAAGAAAAGCTACCAGATCTGGAGAGTCTTAATGCCATCATCAGAGGCCCTGGATCCAGTGTCATTAGGCAAAAGAGCCCCTCTTTTTGTTTAAGCTAGTTTAGGTTAGGTCCATTTGTGACCTGAAGAATCCAGAGATAAAAACTTTGGGTCATTTAAAGTGTTCAAATTGCATAGCTGTGTGAAGGAAGCATCAGTGATAACAGTGATAACAAAGCCACTCAGAAAGACTGAGGAAATTACAAAGTAAAATTTTCTTAGAATAGCCTTTTTAAGAGCTCTCTGAACATTTTTCATTGTTTTTATTCCTTGATGATACCAATAGGCTTTTGCTTTGGAAATAAATCTCTACTTTTTAAGAGAGACTGTCCCACTTAATTCAGCTATATGTTCTTTTGCCCTAAATCATTAAAGGAAGAAAGGGAGTAGAAGAAGGGGAAAGGGCATGGCACCGTATTTTTAGCAGCTTTATAAATGTATGCATTAGATTTATTCAATTAATAGTTGTCTTTAACAGGTTGCACACTTTTGTAATTAACTTAAGGTTTCATTCAATTACAATATCATGCCCTCATTAAATATTCTTTAAGAGGATTTTAGTTGAGTAGGAATATTTGAAATGAGGCATGATAAATCTTTTCTCCATAATGAATTGATTCTTTTTTGAGGGACTAATTAAAATCAGTTGTAAAGGAGAGATATGCAGTATATGAGTACTATCTT
This sequence comes from Oryx dammah, assembly GCF_014754425.2. Lineage (NCBI taxonomy): Eukaryota > Metazoa > Chordata > Mammalia > Artiodactyla > Bovidae > Oryx > Oryx dammah. The sequence goes on from NW_024070185.1 coordinate 54,351,122, forward strand.
AGCAAAGGTTAAAGAGTAACTGCCATTAAATGAAATACATTCTGAAGGCAACTTCTTAATGAAGAATTTTCCAACTTACATGAACCAACAAGAAGTTCATTAATCAAAGAAACTATACTCCTCTGAGGCTGTTTTTCCTTCCCTCCCTCCATTTTTTCTTCCTTTCTTTCTTCCATCCCTCCTTTTAAATAAGGAAATTGGCTTCATTCCTCTTCCAAAACAAACTTGTGTTTTTGCTGAGAACCTGGACACTCTAGAATACAAAATGGCCATAAATTAGCTTGCTTAAATCCAGAGGCTTCATTCTTAGAAAGACATAGTAAAGATGGTATAGAAAAAAAGAAGACACAGGAATGGTGAGAGAGCTGAACTTTCAAACTAAGGGAAACATTCTTTCAAATTTAATTCACAAACTGGGAATGGAAATGTCATTGCTTCTCAGAGGGTTAATCACTTTCTAATTTGAACTGGCAAATTTTATAATGACACTGTGAAATTAGCAGCATTTTATTGTGTTAATTATCTGCAGGATACTACATCATTAGTTCTAATAAATGTAAATGGAATTGTGTCTCCTAGGACAATACATAGACAAGGTGAATTTTTATTGGCTATTTACAGGATTCTGGTACAGTCTTTCTTCTTTTTTCATCTCATAAAATACTTTGTGTTGGCTTACCATGCCAATTTCCCTCTATTTTAGTTAATATAATATTGTAAAGGTTATTAAAGTTCTCCTTAGCTCACTCGAAGTCATTTTTACTCAAAGCAATGGTGATTATTAAAAACCATGTCAAGTGTCAACCCAATCAACCAAGACTGAGAAACATAGTCCTGGTATAAGAATTTTTAAAAAATGTAACCTTTCCTTTTAAAAGCATTAAAATCATGTTGCCCATTCACCCACTTCATTCAACTAGGTACCTACAGACACAATTCTGCAATGGAATGAACTCAAAAAATGTTGAAGTTAGTGTAATTAACTTAAGGTTAAAGTAAAGTCAGATAAAAAGAAAAAGTTGAATTTTTTCTAAATTATTTTGTGAAAGTTAAAAAATATACAGTGCTGTGCCAATCAGAGACAAATATTGTTGGAGACTTCCTCTGAGTGAGTCACCACAAAAGACTGCAAAGGGTGAGAAGAAAAATGAGAGGCAGTTCTCAGCCTAAAAAAGTAACAAACTAAGAGAAAGAGGGAAAGTAAACACAGACATAAATGATAAGAGAAAAAAATATGCAAAACATATATACAAATAAGGAGATATTAAGATTAAAAGGCAACAGGTATTGGTCTCATGCTAATTATGGATATCAGAGAAGAAGATGTCATTTAAGATGAGCCTTGGACAGAAAAAGTGGATTTTGATAGCCTGAGATAGGGAGAGTTCAGAGTGATAATGAGTGATAGTTATTTTAACAATAATAATAGCTACCAGTTGAACAACTACCATATGCTAACACATTCGACACACTAACATTCATTATTTTAAAATGAGGTGGCTCAGTCGTGTCCGACTCTTTGAGACCCCATGGACTGTAGCCTACCACACTCCTCTGTCCATGGGATTTTCCAGGCAACAGTACTGGAGTGGGTTGCCATTTCCTTCTCCAGAGAATATTCCTGATCCAGGATCAAACCCAGGTCTCCCACACTGTAGGCACCAGAGAAGCCTTGCAGTATAAATATGATCCCTGTTTGTAGATGATGCAACTGGAAATATAGTACATAATGTTACAGAGACAACAAGCAGAAGAGTCAAAATTCTAACTCATTTCCATTTAGTATAAAATGTTACACTGTTTTCAATATAAGATGTTGCATCTAAAAGCAAAATTTGTCATTAGGTATTTCCACAATGGGTAACCAGTGAGTGTGGTACCATAGTTCTCAGAACAAATCAGAAACGAACTTCTCTCTCCCTGTCTTTCTCCCCCACAAGCATTTTGTTGTTATTCAGTCGCTCAGTTGTGTCTGTGTTGTGACCCCATGGATTTCCAGGCTTCCCTGTCCTTTGCCATCTCCCAGAGCTTACTCAAACTCATGTCTATTGAGTTGGTGATGCCTTGCAACCATCTCATCCTCTGTCATCCCCTTCTCTTCTGCCTTCAATCTTTCCCAGCATCAGAGTCTTTTCCAATGAGTTGGCTCTTCTCATTAGGTGGCCAAAGTACTGGCCACCTTAGCTTCAGCCTCAGCATCAGTCCCGCAAGTGAATATTCAGGATTGATTTCCTTTAGAATGGACTGATTTGATCTCCTTGCAGTCCAAGGAACTCTCAGGAGTCTTCTCTAACACCACAGTTCAAAAGCATCAGTTCTTCAGTGCTCAGCCTTCCTTATGGTCCAACTCTCACATCCATACATGACTACTGGAAAAACCATAGCTTTGACTATGCTGGCAAAATAATGTCTCTGCTTTTTAATACATTGTCTAGGTTTGTCCTAGCTTTTCTTCCAAGGAGCAAGCATCTTTTAATTTCACAACCATAATACTCATCTATTTCTCTTGTTTATAAACAGGAATAAAAATGGGTTTAAGGTAAAGATGATCTCATATGGGACTTCCCTGGTGGCTCAGACGGTAAAGTGTCTGTCTACAGTGTGAGAGACCTGGGTTCAATCCCTGGGTTGGGAAGATTCCCTGGAGAAGGAAATGGCAACCCACTCCAGTACTTCTTGCCTTGAAACTCCCATGGACGGAGGAGCTTGGTGCATGCAGCTTGGTCCATGGGGTCGCAAAGAGTCGGGCACGACTGAGCGACTTCACTCACTATCTCATAATTAATATGAGCACTTAGCATTCATTAGAAGTCATGGTTATTGTTTTCCTAGCTAGGTTATTGTAAATAATGTAAGTATGTCTGTCTCTTGAATAATTTGTTTCCTTTCTCATTTCAATTAGTTGCCTACCTCTACCTGCTCTTTGCTGTCATTAGGTACATAGAGTGAGGATCAAAAATACATGATAAATCTGAACTAAGCTACTATTTGCTGGTTAACTTTTGTAAACTTAAGTGAGAGAAAAAATCTGAAACTAACAATTGAAATTTATTATGAATGTGATTAAGCAAGAATTATGTAGCCTGGGCCCACAGTGTTCATTACCATTCTAAATGACCCACTGTGCAGAAAAAGCCAAACTCGGTCCCTGCCATCAGAGAAATATTTGGTTGCTGAGATAAGATAAGCATGTGAAGAATAAAGATTGATGATATAAATGATTATAATTAATGGTTTAATTATCACACATAAGCCATGAATATTATAGGGAGAAAAATGAGGGTGGACTCCAAGGGAGGCTCTCAATGGGAGTGGGACATGAATTACAGCTTGTATGATGAAAAGAAGGTTGCATGAATGGCACAGAGTCCCATGTGGGTTATATTTGTCCAAGCTTTATTACCATGCTAATCTAACTATCTCTGTTGTGGAATGATCAGCCTAAATTACCTCTTACTTCAGAATTGAAGTACACTGAGAATTGGGGAAGGAGTTTTGACTCTAGTGAAATAAAGATGACTGGAGTCATTACAGTACAAGTAAATACAAGTATTGTTGGTTCTAAGACCCAATGATTCTATAGCTAGCAAAGTTGATTTTTATAGTGAGAAAGACATATAATGATAATGTTACTAGTATTAAGTTGGGTCCAGTTGCTCAAATTTTATAAATGTCCTTTCATTAAAATTAAGTAATGGGTATGAGTCAGTAGGAGGAAGCAAAAGCATAAACATCTTCTACTCATTTTTAGAGAGAAATGATTTTCTTCATTCATTGATTGAAAGAAGGACATTGGAAAACTGAACATCATTTTTAAAAAAGACAAATAGTTGTATGATTTAAAACAAAATGACTCTTTTTCAATTTATCAGATAAAAATAACTTAGAAAAGCAAATTATTATTGATAAATTTATTTGTCAAATAAACAGCATAATCAACAAATAAATATGAAAAATGATTAAAGTTCTCTATTTAAGGACAAAGGTTCTTAAATAGGGTCAAAATATCCAACTACATACAATCTATAAGAGACACAAGTAAAATAAAGTGATTCTGAAAAGTTATAACAATGGCCAGGCAAATAGAAACAAAAGGGAGGCATGAGTGATAGCATTTATTTAAAGCAAAATAGAACCCAAGACAAAAGGAATAGATGAGTAGAGTCATATTATAGTGATAAAAAGTAAAATCCACAATAAAGATATGTGTCATGGATTTGCATGTGGCTAATTACATATAATCATATTATAAGAAAGAATTGTTTTTAAGTATTTTAAAAAGTTGACAGTTCAGCTAAACAGATGACTACTTGCTTCAATAATTCTATAAGAGGAATGTTATTACATCATTCAATGGAATTTTTTAAAATAAAAATATCAGGTTATAAAATAATTCAGTATATGACAGAACTGATGAATGATTCAACATACTCTCTTTCTTCCTGGGCACACAAGATAAACAGTCTTTCCCCTCCCCTGCACTTGGATGGGGACATGTGAATTGAGTTCTAGCCAATGGAATATTAATGCAAGAAATCCATGCCACCTCCAGGCCTGTCCCTTAAATTCTCCCACATACAATCACTCTGCTCCTTGTTTGTCTCTGGAAACATAGACATCTTGGAATTTGCTAGGAAGACTGCAGAGCCACAAGATGGAAGTAGTCTGGATCCTTCATCTTGCTGATCACGAACACCTATTTTAGACATTATACAAATGACAGCTAAATTTCAGTGGTGTTTAAGCCATTATACCCTTTTTAGCTGGCCTTTAGAGCAGCTTACATTACTTAATGTAAATAATGGCTATATTTTTTGTATGTGTGAGAGAGAAAGAAAGAATATTAGTATGTGGTTATCTGTATTTTCATACATATAATTTTTGTCATGCTTGTTTGCTTCCATGACCATATAGATGTATTTTTTATTTCATGCAAGTAAAAATTGTTTATCTTTGGGTGGCAGAATTAAAGATGAATTCTGTTTAGATATTTGCTCTCATTTTCCAGATTTTTTACAAGTAACTTGCATTACTTTTATCAGAAACTATTAAGCTTATTAAATTTTTAAATAAGAGAAAAAGTTAACTCTTCCCTCAAAAATGTTATAAGTACAAAGACAGGCTTCCTATACTTTAATGACTTGTGAGTAAACATACATGTCTTAAGAGCTTTTAAGAGCTTATTAATCACAGAAAGGACTAGTGGTTTTTTCATTTATTCATCAAACATTTATTGAACACCAATTATTTGCCCAGTGCTAGGCCAGGTGCTAGAGAAATGACGACACAGTAGATACGCTTTGACCTTCGCAGAGAAAGTCAAGTTTCTACATTCTGCATTTGCAGTCTATTATGAGAGATGGTTATATACACAAATAATAGTGCAGTGCTATGAGTACAACAACATAGGCTAATGATAGCCCAGATCAGAGTAATGAACTCTGTTTCAGTAGTCAAGGGATTCTTATGAGAGGAAACAGTTGAACCTGACTTTGAAGAATACATATATTTGCCAAGTGAGTCCGCAGGCAGAACATTCTAGGAAAGATACTAACATGTGAAAAATGGGGTGGCAGACATCATGTAAATATTTTAAAATGGCAGACATGCAGTTCCATGGAGGGAAGACCCAGGAGAATATGAAGCAGGAGGTGGAGTTAGTGGCTTCATATGGTCAGACTGTTGTTTTTGTCAGGTTTTAGGTAGAAGGAAACTGATCAGATTGGTGTGTTGAAACATGTCTCCATCAGAGTGAGGAATGGTTGGAGGAAGGGAGGTTGGAGGTGGGGCTAATGCATGGTGGGTCACAGCTTGGGTCCCATCCTGTGTGAAAGTTGGACAAGTGGAGGGGAGGTTCCTTCATCCCTCTGAGAGGTCCCAAAGCATCCCCTGCAGTGTAAGGACCACATGGCTCTGCCTGACTTAATGGTATTGTGTCACCAGCGCTGTGCCTTGGGCAGCCAAAAAGACTCATTACACACAGCACATGCCAACATTATTCCTTTCTCCATTGCTGCCTGCATAGAAAACATCTAACTGCCCAGATAATTCTTCCTGCAAAGTCAGGACTACCCGCAAGTGACTGAAGCTGACCTTGAGTTCCTTCTGCAG